>NC_056748.1:393484188-393784188 GCF_019279795.1 Protopterus annectens | reverse complement strand
AGAGTACCTCTCTAGCCCTCTTTAAGAGGAACCTGGACAACTGGATGGGAAACAGAAAATACACCCCTGGAATCCCACCTGTGTCCCTGCTAGTCAGGGGAAACAGGTGCTGACTTTTAAGGAACATGGGTGAAATTCTTGGCTAGGCTTATAAGGGCCTCTGGGGCAATAGCCTAGTATCATCCTATGAACCTATGGGTCTATATTATGTGATCGAAGAATCTCTTCTTCGAACACATAATAATCGACACATACACAGCGAATGTTGTAAACCCCGAACAGCCACATCCTCAAATTTTTTCCTTGAGAAAAAATTCATGTGGTTGTAAAATAAAAAAACAAATTTTAAAACATTAATTAAATGGGGGGCATCACTCCCCACACCCCCTTAACTAAATATACCAACTCCAAGATCGCTCTACATTGAAGAAAAGGGCAATTCCCAATAATGGCCAACTGAATTTTTTCCCAAAGAAAAAATTAGAGGACGTGGCCATTTGCGATTTACAGTGTTCTCTGTACATGTGTCAATTATTATGTGTTCGAAGAAGAGATTGTTTGATCACATAATACAGACCCGAACCTATGAACCTATAAATCATACAGCTAAAACACCTGTACTGTTTAACTCAGGATTTGGACATAAACAGATAAAATTAACTATAACTGTTGCCATTAATGTGAAAAAGCCAGTCAAGAAATTAGATCTGTAGACCACTACATCTACCTTGGCATGGCTTATATGGTGAACTAGTAACAAATGAAAAAGGCCACTCTGTTTCTTTTTTTTTTTTGTTTGTGATCTCAAGATGAGTAGAAACAAAAAGCAACTATCAGGAGTTTGAAAATTTTTTTTTTCTCGTGATGTGTACAAACTTAAACGGAAACTTTCAGGTATTTGAAAAGGTTTTCCACTACTCATTTGGGCTTTCCTTTTCTTGTTAGGAGTGAGAAAAGTGGGCCAAACACTAGCCTCCTAGTTTGATTGAGAACCTACACCCATACTGACTACATCAGTTTCTTACATCATCAAACCCCGCCTCAGGCCCCATGACACCACCTTCTCTCTCAGGCAATTGGTTAACTGCCCTTCCATCTGGTCCCTCCCAGTTTTCAACCCTTTAGCTAGCCGGGCACAGAGGTATCTAGCTCTGTTTTGCACTGAAATTTCCACCTGGAAACTGAAGAGGGGAAGGATCTCAACAGAAGAGCCCTCATTAACTGCTGACCCATGAATACACTTGATAATGAAGACCCCAAAATGGAACACCACTGAACTATGCTGAGAGACCAGGGGCATTCTCCCTCTCACTGTGGATACCCCCACAACAACCAGGTATAGACATTCTAGACACTTGGGCTGCATTAAATATAATTTCTGTAATATGCAGTACAGTAAAAATTGTTATCAAGGCTCCCACTCCACACTGCCATACTCTTTACACCACAGGCACAGTTTGCTTATGCTCAAAGAAGATATGAAAACTTATTTTTATTAAAAGTTTTGTATAGTTTGCAGTTCATTTGGTGTATTTTTATTCCATAGGGATAAAAAGTTCAAATTTCAAACTACACTTACATTTTACTTTCTACTTGTGTGCATCCATGAGCTCTGTAAAAATGAGAACTGTGACTTGTTTTTTAATTATAGCTATTTCTCTGGATGCAAAAATAGCAGTCACCTAGTGTGGCACTAAGTGACTTCCTCCTCTTCATATAAAAATGTCTGTCTTCATCAGGAAGAATAATGGGGACTGGTCAGAATAACCATATAAGCCTCTTATAAGCAGGCACTGTAATCTTTTTTGCCAACCAAGAGAAGATTAGTCTTTCAAGTATTTCAGGAGATAAAAAAAAGAGCCTGTCTGTCCACTAAGGTTCTGACCACAATTCCTAAAACAAACTTATTATATTCAAACTTCAGAGCTCCAATTTAATTATAAATACTGCTTAAGAAACTATGAAAAGACTTAATTCAGCGCTTTTAACTTTGTTCATTAAAAACTTCAACAGAAACAAACTTAATACAACTTTTTCCTCCTGTTAAAAAAAATAATTAATATGTCACAGCCAAGCCTCTTAAACTATCCAGTAAGAATACATTAAATCCTGTTCATTCATAAAACATTAAGGAATGCTTCTAAAATACACACATGCACGTAAACACTTAATGAATACAATATAGCATAAAATTAAATAGATATCAAATATTTTCTGCATAAAGATTTTAGTTTTAAAAGAGAATTAATAGAGATTTGATAATTTAGGACTGGCATTTAAAAACAGTTGCCAGTACAATTCCTGTTTCTCCAAATTCAGTGGCCATGGGCCTCCTTCTGTTCATCTAACAATAACTTTTCAATTACAATAAACTTAAAAACATGATCTGAATGCTCCAATAAGTGTCATGCTAGGGCATTAGATTTGCATTGGTTTTTAATATCATTAACATGTTCTAATATCTTGTCTTAAAAGTTTACGCTAGGTTTTCCTCATATAAAACACTAAGCATGCCCCATAAAGTGCAGCATAAACCATCCCAGTAGTTTGGCAATCAAACTACCCTTATCGTTAATTTTAATAACAAATTTCTGTATCTCTAAAATAAACTTACAGTTTGAACAATGCCCATCCTACACCATCTTAAAATTAATATTAATCTTAAGCCCATGTCTGTTAAAACTATTAATATTTTCTAGGATTAATTTAAAATTACGGCCCTTTTTATAGACTATTTTTGGTTTATCACCCACCCTTTGTCCAACAAGTCTATCTTCCTTTAAAATTAGCCAATTCTTATCCAAAATGTTTTTGATATCCGAACTATCAATGCTAAAAACCGTTACAAAGGAAGCCTTTCCAAAATCAGAATTAGCCTCATTAACCTCATACTTTTGAAAGTGTCTATAGATTCCTTGATGGGCATTCAAAGCTATCTCCAGCTGATGATTCATAATATTATTCTTCACTCCTAATATGGGGGAATAAAAGTCACCTTATCTTTTATTAATTATCTCTAACATCAACTCGCTTACCATCTTAGTTGGATATTCCCTTGCCAAAAACATACCTTTTATTAGGTCACACTCATCGAGAAAATCTTCAAATATTGACACCATATGGGCTGCTCTAACAAACTGACCCTTAACGACAGCCTGCTTTTTAATAAAATGGGTGACTACTATTAAAATGAAGACATGTATCTGAAAAGGTAGGCTTCCGATTAATTTTAGCCAAAAACTGTTTTCCTGCTTTATCTTTTTCCAACTGGATGTCAAAGTAAATTATGTGAGTAGTGTTTACATGGTGGGTAAAATTTAAAAAGTTTGGTGTATAATTAATATAATCTAATAATTCATAGAACTCCACACTACCCTCCCATGCAATAAATATATCATCTAGGAAATGTGTATACAACATACACTGCTTCATATAAACAGAATTAAACACATACTTTTTCTCCTATTGCACCATTACTATATCAGCAATGAGCCCACCACATGATGAACCCATATCTATCCCTATTGTTTGCAAAAAATACTTACTTTCAAACATTAAAAAGTTATTATTCAATACCAATTCCAAAAATACTTCATACGTATTTATCCTAGGCTGTGTTATACCCTTATCATATAAGTACTCGATAAACCACAAGACTCCTATATCATGTGGGATTAATTATACTATAAAGATATTTTACATCAGTGGTAACAAAAATTATATTATCATTATAAACCAGATCTTTAATTTTAGTTAAAAAAATCCCAGGAGTCTTTATAAATCTGTGTTTCGGCCATCATTAAAGATTTCAACTTTATATCCAAAAAATAGCCAAAGGATGGGTTATAGAACCTATAGCATTAACAACTGGCCTCATTGGGGGGGGGGGGGGGGGGTATTCAAATTTTTATGGATTTTGGGAACCACAAAAATAGATGGTACAATTTGATATGGCCCTCAATAAACATATCATTCAAGGCACTTCTTATATTCCTATATGCTATATTTAATTCATTCAATGAAGAATTTTCACATGCATCAACAGACAATAATTTGGTCATTCTTAAAATATATTGGTCTTGATTCAGAACTATCCCCCTCCCTTATCTGGCTTTATAATCCTACAATTGTGTTTACCGAGATCAACCAACAACTTTCTCTTTGGGAGAGAGGTTACTATTTGCATCCGATCTTTTACTTCTTAAATTTTGGATATCAATCTTACACAATTTTTCATAACAAGCTAATGTGGGATGAATGGGTGGGTTAAAAATACTAGGAACTCTAACAGAATGCAATACTTCACCTTCATTATCAAAATGTAAATTTCTGATAAATAACTTCAAATCCATAATAGTACATGCACCATTAGCTCATTTTGTTGGAACAAATGTGAGCCCATGAGCACCAAGATCTCCTAAAAGCATATTAACAGAATACTTAGAATAATTATAAACATTAAAGTCACCTTTTGAGTTCTTGATCAAAGTAGAAGATGTACTTTCCACTTCAAATTGTTCAATCAATAAATTATTTTCTATCATGTACACATCTGATGCCTGTATCCTCTGTTCTAACGATTCAATTGGCCAACTTGATGGGCCTGGGCATTAGATCTATGAATCCATTGGCTGGATGTAGTTTTGATGGGTGTTGTACCTCTGCTTTATCCTTTCCGAACGTCAAGGACGCTGCTGCTAAAATTGCTTTATGGTTTATTAAGCAGTATTTTTAATTAAATTGGAGCAATGACGTTTGAATTATGAGTTTGTTTTATGAGTCACGGTCGGAACCTTAGTGGATACACAGGCTCTTTTTTTGTTTTGGTTATCTAGTTTGTTTTGTACTGGATTACATATTTCAGGAGATACAAGTCCCATAAAAGTGGGCACAGCCTCTGGTACTACATGGGATACAAGCATTTATAAGGACAAGTCAGATTGGAAAACATTATGTAATAAAGCTTTTCATAAGTCGCTTTAAGGAATATGAGCCCTTCAAAGGCAGACGCAGCCTCTCATTTTAAATGTCATACAAAACAGGATAATAAAGTCTGAAGATAACCTTGTAAAAGCAGGCATTCTTAATGATCAAACTGTAAACCACTCTATTAGATGGATCCGATAAAGCTGAGGCAAAAGTATCTTCTTAAATATACTTTGACAGCAGTGGCTTATGGTGTGTTGTCATTTTTTGCTGTTAAAAATAAAAACCTTTTTAACTAAGAATGAGGTTTCACAGGCTGCTGAGCTGGTAACCATCACAGGTCTTTCAGGACTATTCAAATAAGGGACTAATCTCTAAGTTTTGGGGCTGGCTCCCTGTTTTTCTATCCCCCAGATTTTCTTCCAATCAGTTCCCCTGGACCCTCCCATCATTGTCTGTAACTGCCTTTAAATAACTGACCTGTTGAATGTAATGTATTAGAACTCATCCGTCCTACTTACTTAACTGAATAAACTACTTGAAACTTCAACAAGGCATCTTTATTCCTCCCACAGTGATGGCTTCAGAGAGAGTGTCTCCTAGATCCAGACAGTTAAAATGATTTTATCTGGACTAATTCTTTGTGCTCTGCTTCTTGTTACTGCCATCATCCTCTGGGTCCCAGGTGGGATACCAGACCTGACTTGAACTTTCTGGATTACCTCTGCTGTCTATGGGAGAATGAGGGGATAAGGTGTTCTCCTCTTCAGATGCCACTTGTGCTGGGGAGTGTATATGGGAAATGTAGGCCAGAGAACAATTGTCAGATTCAGACTCTGCTTCATCATCCTTTGAGGAAGACTCGAGGTGTCTTTGTAAGAAGAAGCAGGAGAAGGAGCAGAACAGACAAAAGATGGCAGTTTGAGGACAAAGACAGCCTTCAACAAGACTTGGGAGAAAAATGTATACTCCTTTTCCTGGGATGTTTTGTTTTTTTCTTTCTGGGAGTGATGTCTGATTTAACAAGTCGTGGTGGATCTGACCCCTGATGTACCTCAATTAATCTCCCTGATAAT
This sequence comes from Protopterus annectens, assembly GCF_019279795.1. Lineage (NCBI taxonomy): Eukaryota > Metazoa > Chordata > Ceratodontiformes > Protopteridae > Protopterus > Protopterus annectens. The sequence goes on along the minus strand of NC_056748.1, from coordinate 393,778,186 downwards.
TCTTCCCTTACTAATATTTGTGGAATATACTTGAGCCCTTTCAAAATGATAACACAAGGTTCCTCCTAATAACAGTATCAGTAAATATAAGTCATATCACATATGCATGACTTAAACACCAGGCTTGCTGTACTGTAAGTCTGAGGAACAGTCAAACCTAAAGTGGTTCTGAAACCTCAATAAGTACACCTGAGTCTGACTGGGCAATTAAAGGATCAGGCTTAGTCCTCTTGAACAACTTCTTTTGGATGAATGGGATGTCAGGATTGGAAAGTTTCACTTTTCTAGCTTGTGCAAACTGCATAAGGTACTGAGCCTCCAAGTAAGTATTAAAGGAAAAATGGTACATACATAGGGCTTTAGGTATGAATGACTGTCAGATACTGCAATTTTTTTTACAATCGTGCTCCGCACCTAGGCAAAAAAAGCACTGGGAGTGAAGATCCTTGTACAGAATCTGCCTACCACAATCACACTTTCCCATATTAGCTAACATCTAACAGAAACAAAACTACCAAAACCTTTAAGAAAAATCATGAAAGCTTCCCCCCCAAAGGGGTACTTATCCAGTGAAGGCAAAGGACATTAACGACCACATGCAAAACAGACCCAATGGATGCAAGCCCTGCATTCCCACTGGTGGTGAGACAGTTTGGGGTTTTCACACACCTACATTTGGAAAGTTACCTATACGTCTACAGGCTTAGATCATACTTCAGTCATATGACTCTATGGAAGATTTTGTCTTTGTTACCCTGGCCAGATGTCCAGGTTATTTGTCGAGATAACCCAACGGCTTGCAAAACTGCAACCGTGATCGAAGAAACGGCATGTCCTACTTTTCAGAATAAAGAATGTGGGGGGGGGGGGGGTGCTGACAAAAACACCGATATTCTTCTTTGCCAGCCTCCTCACTCTTCCTTAGTACAGCCTTTTTATGCATCAACTTACATACATTTTGTTAAGGCCTGAACTTAAAAGTGCAAAGGCCCACAAAAAGAACCACTGACAGACTTGAACATTTATTTCCCTGTATAAAAGGAAGAAAATTCTTTAGTCTTTTTTTGTTAATAAATAGATAAAAAGGTGCAAAAAAGTACAATGGTGCAGGACCTTTTTCCATGGGAAAAAGCAAGTCTTTAAAACAAGAGGAACCCCAGAAGTCTCTGGCACAGCTAACACTTTCACTTCCAACAACTGGGTAGAGCAGATGTCTGTCCAGACACTGATAAACACAAAATTGCATATTTAACAGTGCATTTTCAAAGGCAATAACACAAGCTGAGGATTCAACTGCACCAAAGAAAGAGAAGTAATTTCCATGCGTTTGGGCATCAGTAAAGTAGCTGTGGCTACCTTAAAAAAACTGTTTGACGGTTGAAGAAATACCAAGTCTGCATAGAATATTTTTTGAATGATCTCCATTTTTTTTCTGTTTCGAGTGGTTTGGCCAAGGATTTTACTTTGATTTCTTTTCAAAGGAAGGAAGGTGTTTCTTGGTGAAAAATTAATTCAGCACCTTAAACTTCTTCCACTTGGATGCCTGACTAAAGTTGATGCATAGGTTTGCATTCTTTCACATTATAATCTGAACCTAGGTAAAATACTGTGGGTGAAAATCTAAATGATACTTCCCTACCAGAAGTATATTTACATGCAGATTTTTCTGCCATTGTTCAACCTTCACCATATCAAGGAAAGAAACGAATAACTACAAATCAATGATGAAATTAAATAAAAAAGATTGAAAAGGTAAGAAAACAAAGACACTACCTAGCAGAAATTTGCTGTCGTGCAGCACAGGAATATGTGTCACACTGAAGCAATGGGATAAACTAAATAGAATGTGGAATAACTTAATATAAATGGAAGTTTCAACTACCTACAACACCACCACCTAGAACTGCACAACCTACTTACTTTCCTCAGATGTAATATACCAATACTTGGAGTGGACAAATGCTGAATATGAAAAGTCACCGTCATACCAGATAAAACCAAATACTATAGTACACCATTCCATTACAATGGCCATTCTCATGGATCTCTCATTACTTCCTGAATTTCCAAATGTCCATCTTAGGAAAACATTCCTTCACTTTTACAGATTATAGTACAGCTCCAAAAAAGGCCAATGAATTTGACAGATTGAGGGAGGATTTCTTGTTATTTATTGTGATGCCCAATGAACCCATCAGAGAAATTGTAATTGTGATGTGCTGCAACATCACTCTATGGGAAATAGCTACTAAGAAGCAATTATCCAGGTAAGAAATGGAGTTTACAGTGTTTCCTAAAATGAGCAAAAGCTTGAGCCAAACATTTGGCAAACACCCTGGCGACTATGAATAGATGAATGTGAAAGCTATAACTGAAAATGGTGCTTCTCAGTTCTTATCCTGCAATATTTTCTGAGAGATAGCTTACTTGAAAATGCAGACACAAGTCCTCTATATCCAGAGCTGTCAGGCAAGATCTTTCCATAAATGGTCGTACAGTTTTTACAATTGTAATTCTGATATTCTTTTCCTGCACAGACAAACTCAGATGAAATATATCCAAGCTGGTCTTGTATAGCATTCCATTTCGAGAACCAGAAACAACTTGGTATCAAAGTCTTACCCTCCATAAGTGCAAGTCGTACATCATGTTGCCTTTTTCTACCACAGCTATTCCATTAATAAAAGAGCTGAAGAAGCCTCCTACTGTGGAGTGTGTTGCAGAAACTCCATACAACAACTACAGCCACCGCAGGCTAATGTCAGAAATATCCATTTTCTGTGGTAATCCCTTCCAACACTGAAAATAAACACTGAGAAGATCCTTCTAGGAGTTTTAGGGATGGTGAACAAATTGTGGGTAACAGTCTTAGGATGATCTATACTGATATTACCACTTCACAACTAAAACAGAGTGCTTGTCCTGCTACTCAGTGGGTGAAAGGCTGTGAGATGGGTGATTACTTGAAGGGTAAACTCTCAAACTGCTGGGCTGTAGTATGACAGGGGCAACCAAAAGCTTAGAAAAGAAATGTGATATGAGGATGTGAAATCTATGCTAGGCATGCCTTTTCCAGAACCACTCTAGACATGGCTGACCTAAATGAAATGTGTAGATGTATTATACAATTCAAAAAAACTGAACTCCAACTTTTTTAGCCATGGCAGGCAGTTCTGCCTTTTTTCTTTCACTACACTAAGCCATTTTTATTGCAAGTTTCCTGATGCCTGCTCACAGAATTCTGTTATGTTCACAAGTAAACTATGGAACTCATAGCCTTTTACTGGCATGTTCTACACATCTTTCTTACTCATACCTACCTGCCAGACTGGAGTCATCATCAGAGGGAACAGCTGCCAAATTAGTGGATTTTTACACTCATATGTAGAAACAAAAGGAAACATGACAGGGTCTGTTTTTTTTTTACTGCTACATGGGCTCATTCTCTCCCCTTTTCACCAATACCTTTACTGTCAGTGATGTACACTTGCCAGCTATTCTGGGATCTGCTGCATGGGTATTTGGATGGTTACTGTTAGCAATGAAAATATCTTGGAAATATCAAACAAAGGAGGTACATCGCATCTGAATACGGACAGCCTCCTCATTTTAATGAATATCGTTTTTGTTTGGGAAGATGGATAACCTGTTTTCCATATGAATTATTCCTCCAAGTAATTTACAGTACTAATAAAAATAATATCATCTTTAGAGAAGCCTGAATAATGGGAATCAGTACATCCCCAACCCATTAGACAGACCTCAATTAATCTGACTTATGCAAAAATTCTTAGAAATAAGTGTGTGCCTCTTTTTATTTTCCAGTAAAGCAACTTTGTCAGTACCAATGAAGGCTCCTATGCTTCTGTGTAAAATAGAGATTAACACCACTCCAGCAAGGAAAAGTACAGTTGTGTACACTTACCATAAATATAGGTGTTTGAGTGTATTCACTGTTGCAGTCATTACATTTGGGTTATCTGGTTGCAAGTAGCCCTCAGCTGGCCTGATTATCAAAGTCTTGGGTCCTGCGTCGGTTGCCATCTCATCTTCCATGATGGCAGGTAGTTAGGGGTATAAAGTAGGCAGCCAATGCCATTTTATCAGTTTTTCTTGCCCCAGATGTCACATGCCCCCATAATGGGAAGCAACTGTATACAAGGTTACACCTCCAACAAAAAGCAAATACACAGAAAGCTTAAATATAATAAACAAGAAGAGCGGTATAGTCAATAGAAGTCAGGGGGCTGGAGGGAGGGTAACCAGGACTGCAACAATGAATACACTCGAACATCTACATTTATGGTAAGTGTACACAACTGTACTATGTTCCTCATGTTCCACTGTTGCAGTCATTACATTTGGGTAAATTCCCAAAGCTAACGAAGGGAGGAGACAGTTAGATAGCATTAGGACCAGCTATAAGGCCCTGCAAGACTGCAGTGGCAAAACCAGCTCCGGATTTAGAAAAAAAATTGGCAAGTGGTAATGCTTGGTGAAGGCATGTACAGAACTCCAGGTAGCAGCTTCTAGGATGTCCCTAGTAGGGACACCTCGGAGAAAGGCTGTAGAGGTAGATGCAGCCCTGGTTGAATGTGGTCTTATCCCCTGTGGGGTATGTTTTCCATGATGCTTATAGCAGAAATTAATGCAATGGCCTATCCACTTAGAAATGGTTTGCTTTGAAATGGCCTATCCCTCTGTCCCTGCAGCAAATGCAAACCAGCAGCTGTTCAGATTTCCTGAGAGGCTTAGTCCTATCCAAGTAAAATCAAAGTTGTCTGTGCAAGTCCAAGGAGTGCAGTACTCGTTCCCCTTTGTTCTGCGGATTAGAAAAGAAGGTTGGCAAATTAATGGACTGATTAAGGGCCACACTGGATACCACCTTGGGCATAAAGGAGGGACTGGTCCTGAGGGACACCCTGTCCACATGAAAGATGATGAAAGGCTCCACTGCCATAAGGGCCTGTAATTCAGACACTCTTCTTGATGAAGTGATAGCTAGGAGGAAGGCTCTTTTCCAAAAAAAAGGAATTTCAACTCTGCATTTGCAGCTGGCTCAAAGGGAGGCACAGTGAGCTTTTCCAATACAAAGTTAAGGTCCCAGGCTGGAGTAGGTGCTCTCCTTGGTGGTCTTAAGTTTTTGGCCTGTCTGAGAAATTGCTTCAGCAGTGGATGAGAGAAGAGGGGTGGCTCTGTATTATAATGAGCTGAGATAACACAGGCATGAATTTTGATGGAAGAAAAGGAAAGGCCCTTGTTAAGCATCTCAGTTAAGTATTGAAGAATGAGCGGTAGATTGGGCACAGTTGTGTCCATCCCGTGTTTGGTTCCAGGAACAGAATCTCTTCTATTTTTCGGCATAGGATTTTCTAGTACTAGGCCTCCTTGCCTCCAGAATGACATCCATCACTTGCTTACTGAGGGATGGTAAAGGAGAGGTCATGTAATTAGCCAGGCTGCAAGGTTCAAGGTTTGAAACTGTGGGTGCAGAATCTGGCTCTCCTGCTGGGACAGCAGGGCAGGGGTCTGAGGCAGGTGCCATGGTTCCAGAAGTGACACACTGAGCAAGACGGGGTACACCAGTGTTGGCGTGGCCAGTCTGGTGCAATAAGTATTGCCCTTGGTTTGTCCTGTTTGATCTTTAGTAGCACTTTGGAGAGGACAGGCAGAGGAAGGAAAGGCATAAACTGATGGGTTTTTCCAGCTGAAGGACAGGGCATCCATTTTCCAAGCTTGTCTGTGGGGAGTCCTCGTGCAGAATTTGTCCAATTGGTAGTTCTGAGTGGAGGCAAACAGGTCCATCTCTGGGCTCCCCATTTGAATCTCAAAATGTTAAACATCTTTGGTTCCAGTTTCCACTCGTGTGGGTCCATGAGATTTCTGCTTAGGTCGTCTGCCAGTGTACTTAGCTTGCCTGGCAGGAACTGAGCTTGTAGGTGCACTTGGTAACTCAAGGCTGTGTTCCACAGAGCCATGGCTAGTCTGCAAAGGGGGTATGAATAGGTTCCCCCCTGCTTGTTTATGTACCACATAACAGTGGCGTTGTCTGTCTTTACCAATAAATGTCCTTGAAAAATGTGGTCCTTGAAGGCTGTCAGAGCATTCTGTATAGCTAGCATTTCTTTTTGATTGATATGCAGGTGCATTTGACTCGGGTTCCATTTGCCCTGAATGCACTTCCCTGCCAAGTGAGCCCCTCATGCATAGTCTGATGAGTCTGTTGTTAGGGTTTGGGTGGCAGGGGGTAGAGTGAATGGCAGTCCCTTGTTTAGGTGGCAGGCCTCTGCCCACCAAAGGAACTCTGTCTTTAGACAAGGTATGACAGGAATCATTGATTCTAGGTCCTGAGAATGTTGGCACCATAGGCTTTTCAGATACCACTGTAGTTTCCTCATATGGCTTATGCCATTAACTGGCTATGTCAATGTATCAAGCCTGGCTAACTCTCTCTAGAATGTGTAAAAATCTGTTAATCAGTTTACTGTGTAATTTAATTTAATCCCGACTTGTGCTCAGGATTAACTGTAACCTGTGGAACTTGTTTAACTTGCTTACTTATGTAATCTCTGTAAATAGTCTGTTTGCAATATGTAATGCTGGTATTATGTAATGCTGTATCTGCTTACCCTTGGAGCTTTTCTCCCCGGGCCTCCGCTGAAAATGGACATGCATCCAGACGGACTATCCCAGTCAACAAATGTAAAATAAATAAATAAATAAAATAAAAATATGCAGTCTTGCATATGGAATTAGTAGAATGCAAGAGGCCATGAACCCCAGGGCTTGCCGTACTTTCCTTGCAGATAGCTGGGTCTTTGTGGCCAGTAGTTTGAAGTAGGTTGTCAAATGAACCTGTTTCTCTGGCGTGAGGTATGCCATCTGGGAAGTTGTATTCAAGCTTACTCCCAGGAATACAATTTGGTGGCAGGGTACTAGATGCGATTTCTTTTCGTTTATGGTGTACCCCAGAGAAGTTAGTAATTTCTTTACAAATGCCAGATGACTTAATAGTACGTCCTGGCTTTCTGCCTGAATTAGACAATCGTCCAGGTATAGGTATATTTGAATATTTCTTTGCCTGCAAAATGCAATGACTGGAGCTAGGCACTTTGTGAATACCCTGGGCGCAGTAGATAAGCCAAAGGGCAGTGCAGAGAACTGATAGTGCATGTAGCCTGCTCTGAAGCGTAGGTATCTTCTGCAAGATTCCCTTATTGGGATGTGCAGGTAGGCTTCCTTTAAATTCAGTGTTGCCAACCAGGCAGTTTTGCCTAGCATAGGAAGCAGCTGATGAAGAGTTAGCATTTTGAATTTTTGGATTACCAAAAAAGTGTTTAGGGTAGACAGGCCCAGGACAGGACACCAGGAATTGTCTATTCTGGGTACCAGGAAAAGTCTTGAGTAGAAACCTTGCCCCCATTCTTCTTCTGGGACAGGATGAATAGCCCTGATGCTTAGAAGAGAGAGAACTTGCTTTTGAGCCTCTGCCCACTGGTTTGGGGGTAGGTCTGGCCAACCGTTTGGGGTTGGTAAGGAGTGGAACTGGAATCTGTATCCTTGGGAAACTATATTTAAAACCCATTTGTCTTGGGTAATGAGTTCTCAGTTTTTTGCATGAAGGGCGATCTTTCCCCCTAAAAGAACAGTCAGTTGAGCAGGGCTTGGAAGGTTTAATGTTAAGTCATTGTGACAGTTTACCATAGGGGCGTGGTCTTACTACTTCCAGCTTTGGAAGTGGGAGCCCCCCACTGCTTAGGCCTGTGAGTACCTTCGGACTGACGCCTGGGTGCTCTGCTGGTTCTGGGTTTGGACTGAGAAGGCCTGGAAGAGGCAGGAAAGGATCAATTCTTAGAAGGCCAGTGCCTACTAAATCTGGGAGGTTGTATTTGCTGGAAATATCTAACAGTTTTCATAGATTTAACTTCTTCCTCCATCTTTTTAAGTACTACTTCTGCTTTGTTGTCAAACAGATGGTCTTGGCTTAAGGGAGCATCCAGTAATTTAGCTTTAACATGATCTGGCAAAGATTGCTCCATAAGCCAAGCATGCCCTCTAAGTACAGACCCAGTGACAGCAGCCCTGCAAGATGCCTCTAATGAATCAAAACCACATTGCAACGTATGTTTTCCAACTTGTTCAGCAGAATGCATTGAATCCTGTAATTCTTTATTTTCAGCACAGTCAGGAATCAATATCATTTTCTGTTTAAGCAATCCAGTAATATGCTGCTGATACTTTAACATATGAAACTGGCAGTTTAAATCCCTAATGGCCAAAGCTGCAGAAGTGTATACCTTCTTTCCCCCATCTGTCCAGGGCCCTGGAATCTCTATCAGAGGGGGTAGGGTTTTTGGTAGTAGTAGCCTTAATGCCTTTGGGCCCCTGTGAAATGGTCTCAGGATCCGCTGTAGAATTCTTAAAGAGGAACTTGTGAGAGTCAGGAACTCTGTAATACCAGTCAGGTTTTCTGGGAGCTGGAGGTAAAGTACCAGGGGCCAGGTTAGATTCCAAAAAGGCATCATCTACAATGTCCAGTACAGGAGGGATAGCTAAAGGCCTGTGTTGAGGTAGAAGTAAAAATTCCCTAAGCCTCTTTTTGGAGTCAGAGTAATCCTGGCTTTTCCAGCATAAATACTCCCTAAGAGAATGCAAAGTTTCACCAAAAGAGAAATCCTCTGGAGGGGAAGCAGAGGGAATGGAGTCCTCTGCATCAGAGTCCTCACATGTAGACAAGGGCAACTCCTGGTCATCAGAGAAAACAGAAATTTCAGAATCCTGATCAGAAGAATCAGAAGGAAAATCAGTTCTAGGTCTCTTAGAGGGAGGAGGGTGGCTTCCCCTGATTAGAGTAATAAGGTCTTCAGCCATTCTTATCATTTGTTTTTTAGGCATGGGGCCTGACCATGCAGTCTGGGTGTCGGTTTTCTAAGCATGGATCGAGTCTTAGGCCTTGAAGAAGAAGATGGCGTCAGTTTAATATGCAAGTCAGTAGGCCTGAATACACTGGGGCCTGACCATGCGGTCTGGGTGTCAGTTTTCTAAGCATGGATCGAGTCTTAGGCCTTGAAGAAGAAGATGGCGTCAGTTTAATATGCAAGTCAGTAGGCCTGAATACACCCTCAAAAGCCGGTGCCTGTACAGCGGCTCCGGACCCATCCAAGGTAGAGACATCTGCAGGTTCCACAGTCGAAGAAGCATCTTGTGGCATGCCGGACTCTGAATGGGTCTCAGCAGAGCCCCGCAAATCTGAAGTAGCGGGTATCAGGGGCTGCGAAAGCGACTCACTGAGTACCAGCGAACTGGCGACCAGCTTAGGAGAAGCATCGTCAGCAGTTTTGGACCTTTGCGGTCTGTCTCTGTCTTTATCTTTGCATTTTTCAGAATGTCAGTAGTCAGGTGGTTTACCGAAGAGTCTATATAAAAACTCTGAAGAAGTAACATGCCGAACGTTAAAACATCGAATCCACAACATCGAATGATGAAAATAGCAAAGCCCCGGAACATCAAAATCTTACCTAGGGCAAGATTTTGGTGGGCAGTTCCGTGGCTTCGCTATTTCCTCCACTGTGGTGCGACAGTTACGGACCTTAGGGTTAGGGTGTGGGTTAAGGTAAGTGGATAGTTAGTAATGTATGTATGGTGTAGTGTAGGGTTGGGTTTTGTTAACTGTATGTGTGTGTATTAATTGCTCTGTTTGTGTATAGTTTCGTAGGGTATGTTTGCGACAGTTACAGACCATACGGTTAGGGTGCGGGTTAAGGTAAGTGGATAGTTAGTAATGTGCGGGTTAAGGTAAGTGGATAGTTAGTAATGTATGTGTGGTTTAGTGTGGGGTTGGGTTTTGTTAACTGTATCTGTGTGGTTTATTTATTTTGGTGTGCTTGCATTGTGTGTATGTTTCTCGTAACAGCAAATTTTATTCTGAGCGTTCGATGTTTTCAATATTCGAAATTCCAAGTTCAAACATATGGTGTTTGACATTTTGGAATTTCAAATATATGATATAGACCCCTTACTGAAGCCATTTTAGGATACTTGAACCGAGTACCGAAATATTTAGATGCGAAAATGAACCGACCACGAATAGTTCGAGGTTTGAATAAGGCACAAAACCGACAGCAAGGTACGTCGTGGTCTGGGCCTAAGCAAGGATTGCAGTACGAATGAAAATCTTTATGAGGCATTTGCTTTCCACAAGAAATACAATTGTTAACTTTTACTGACATCGGTTTAGAGCAAGAAAAAGGTTCCCCAACGGGGTATTTAGCTTAGTTGAAGACTTCGGATCTGAAACTTGAAAACAAAAATTTCAGGAGTCGGCCGACCGGCACTTGCAAACTGCTTCTGCTTCGGGCACCGCACGGCAAGAAAGACTGATAAAATGGCATCGGCTGCAAGCTTTATACCCCTGACTACCTGACATCATGGAAGTTGAAACAGCAACCGATGCAGGACCCAAGACTTTGATAATCAGGTCGGCTGAGGGCTACCTGCAAGCAAAAAACCCAAATGTAATGACTGCAACAGTGAAACACGAAGGACATCAATGCAGTTCCTGTCATGGTTTTGCAGTTTTCTTGACTTACTGAAATGTCGTTGTTCTTCTTCTTTCGGCTTTTCCCGGTTAGGGTTCGCCACAGTGGAACTCCGGTCCGCTAATGATTGGCAGTTGATTTTTACGGTGCCGAGGTGCCAGCCCGACGCCCAACCTTCAACAAAGGCATGCCCATTCACGTATGTCTTTCGAACGCCACTCGACCGCAGGGAGGACATGCAGAATCTGCACAGAAGGCACCCCAGCTGAGAATCGAATGGGAGAACCTCTTGCTGTGAGGTGACAATGCTACCGCTGCACCACCGTGGCTTCTGGACATACTGAAATGCACCTCGGTAAATAAATGGCTTAACTGTTGTAAAGGAATGGTTGAAGCACTAAATAAAATGAGGAAGAGAGAGGGACTCTTATTGTTTAAGATATGTTTGTTTTTTTCCTATCTCTTGTACATGAAAAATAACCTTTGCCAGCTCTGATGTAGGTATCAGTGATGGTGATTTTTTTTCCCCCTTTAACTGCAGCACTAAGGGATCAGTGAAATCACCAAGGGCAACTTAATGACTAGACTCTATTCTAGACTATATTCTACAAAAGGGCCTTACAGAAACAGATACTTGGTGCCAGAGCCATGGGCTCAAGCTTAATGCCAAGAAATGTATAGTTACCCCCTTTGGGAAAAACCATGTACCCATGAATTACCACATAAGTGGCAGTACACTAAACACCGAAAGTGTGATAAGGAACTTAGGGACACAGGTGGACAGTGGTCTCACCTTCCATAACCACATAGCCACAACAGTCAGGAAATCCTTCTATGTGGCACACCTCATCACTAAGGGCTTTTCATCCAGAAAAAAGGTAGTCATTGTCCCACTGTACTCATCCCTCATTAGACCAATTACAGAGTATAACGCCCCATTTCGTATGTACCTCACAAGACATAAGCAACAACTGGAAAGGCCACAGAAATACCTCACTAAAAGAATCACAGACCTAAAGCAGATGTCCTATGCTGTCCGTCTAAAAACTCCAGGTATGCTCTGTCGCATATCACCTACTCAGAGGTGATCTCTGCTTAACATACAAGGCCACGTCAAACCCAGTGCTGTTGGACATGCTACACTTAAAGAAATCTCAATCCCTCAGAGCCACACACTCCAGGGATCTAAACCTGGTCATCACAATGAACAAAACATGCTGGAGGGATAGGTTCCTGACCCACAGACTCCCCATACTCTGGAATAGGCTGTCCATACATGTCAAGCTGAGTGCCTCTTGGGCCCTCTTCAAAAGGAACCTTGACGATTGGATGGGAGATAGGAAATTCACCCCAGGGATCACATCAGTCACCCTGCTAGACAGGGGACCAGGGAAGTAAATAGTCTGGGAAGAAATATCCAGGGAATTGTTATGGCTAGGATTGTATAGGCCCTAGGGCCGATAGCCTAGTACCAACCTATAAGAAAATAAATGGTGTCATTAACAGAATTGTTTGTTTCTTTCGGCTTTTCCCGGTTAGGGATCGCCACAGCAGAACTCCGGTCCGCTAATGATTGGCAGTTGATTTTTATGTACCGGCTTGCCAGGCCTGACACACAACCTTCAACGAAGGTACGCCCATTCACTCATGTCTCCACACAGATCTCCACACAGAAGACGCTCTAGCTGAGAATCGAATCAGACAGTGTCTTACTGTGAGGTGACAACGCTACCGCAGCACCACCGAATTCTGTGTATACCTATCCAAAAAATGCATATATCATCCAAATACCTAATGTATAATGACCAAGAGTTAGCATATTCTGAGTAAATCGCAAACAACAGGTGGCCATTACCATATTTGCAAATGATGGGGCACAAGCTGATCCCATAGCTACACCTTATTTTTCTCTATAATATGAACCATCAAAATACATAAAGTGGTTGTTCAAGACCAAGTCCATTAAGGTCATAGTGGTATCAGTCTCCATCCCTGTCAGCCCACTGTTTTCAATAAGAAATTCCAAGCACCCCTCCATACCAAAGTTATGTGGAATCACAGCAAAAGATCTTTTACATCCACTGTTACAAAAATATTTTCCTTGAACAAATTTGATTTTATCCTAGTCAAAGAGTCCCAGGAATCACAGGATAAATATTTCACCTGTTCTAAAACAACTTTAAGTTTTAAATCTATATATTTGGTTTTAGATAGCCTACCATCTGCTTTTGTTCTAAGTGGAGGTTCCATTAAGTTCTTGTGAATCTTGGAAATTGCAGAAACAGTCTGTGTTAAACAAGATTCTCCTCTACAAAAATTATACTCTTCTAACCCAGTTTGTTCTTATATCAGCATATCATATAACACACTAACAAAGCCTAGCCAACATAACCCTATTTTACCCAATATATGGCCCCTAAGGGCAAGAGGATGGCATGGAATTGTGCCTACAAACTGCTCCTGTCCACAAGACAGATGGGCACTACCCCAGGTGAGAATTTAAAATTCCCCATCCACTGATCCAAAATGAGTTTGAAGAGGGCCAGGGAAGGTAATCGTTTGACACAATCCACCTACCAAAAAACATGTATTCATGGATCTAAAGATACAATCATACATCATCAGACAGTAAAACTGGAAAAACACTATTTGGCAAAACAGTGTGAATTAGTATGCGGCTAGACTTTCTCAGTTGTTATGAGACCAGTGGTACTCATTTGGCAAGCTAAATTAAAATAGCATAGACCAAGATCAGTCTTGAATGACCTCCTCTCACTGCCTACATACATACCTACAAAGGCACAAGACCACTGTTTGTCTTCAAAGGGAAACAGGACAGCTTGTAAAAATCCATGTTGTAAGCATTGTGTTACACTGACCCTCAATGAAGTAGCTATTATTTGCCTTCTCTAAAGAGAAGGTGTAAAATGTATGTGTAAAACACATTACATTTTAATCCAGACTTTCACATTCAGTAAAGGAACATGAAATCGGCATTACTATCCACTGCACACAAGTCTGAAAAGAAAACTGCATTCCAGTCAAAGCAAGTAACTTGTTTTACCTTTCTGTTGTGGCTGCTGCAGCAAAGGTTGAGGCTGTGTCTGGAGAAGAGGCACTAGGGATGCTGCTGACAACTGTGCTTGAATCAAGGACTGAGGCTGCGGCTGCGACTGAGCTTGAACACTGAATGCTGTCTGCTGAGCAATCGGTTGTAGCATAGCTGGGGATGTCTTCAATAAAGGCTGTGTCTGTGTTTGACTCTTTTTGGAACAAAAGGTATATTTAAATTTGCAAGCTTAATAACTTTTCAACTTTCCCCTCCAAATTCTTTCACATCCTATATATAATCAAACACAGCTAACAAAATTGCTTCTCCTGATCTAGGAAGAAAGTTGAAAAAATGTCATCAGAGAGACTATCAGAAAGAGGGTTCCATAACAAGACAGGAAATATGTACAAGGTAAACTTTAAAGGAAAAAAAAACTGTCACAGAGAAGTCAGGTCTCCCAATTCACACTTGTAGTAAGAATCAAAGTCCTGAGGATCCTGTTCTGCATCCTAGACGAAGATATTCTTCCTTCCCCAAATGATAGGACCAGATGCAATGCCTATCAGCACAGAATATACCACTACTTCCACAGTACCCATTTCTTACTCAATCATGACTGTTCTTTCTACATCATTTTGAAGGTTGCTACACATCTTCACATCTTTATTTTAACTGATGAGATCTAATTATTTGTTTATTGTTACCTTTATTTATATACACAACATACTTTATGCCAGTTATTGCTACCTTGGGTCATGGCTCAAAAAGGGTCCTTTAACCAGTCACCATACACACTTGAAAACAATAAACACAAAAACAGACAAAGTAACATTTCCACTTAATCTTCTGCTATGCAGACAGAAAAAGGTGCACATGCATTTGAGAGTGGCTAACCAGAAAAAGACATCATGCCAGTTATGAACCTCATACGATACGTTAATCCTATTTTCTAGCCACACAAGCCAGCAACATAAACAGCAGGACTAATTTTATCTCTAGTGACAAACTCTTTTATCTACATTGTGTAGTGAACCAGCTTCTGTGATTATTTTGTATTTAACATTTACCTGATGTGGCAATGTCTGTATCCTTTGTGCATTCCATTTGAATGGCATGTTGGCATTATACGTAGCTTCAACAAGTACTCTATCACCAACCTGAGGTGTTTTCCCCTTAACAGCACTGAAATGAAAGAAAAACAAAGACTCTCAGTCTTCATGTTTAATGTGCAGGAGAGGAGTTATAACTACTTATCAAGTTTATTATTTCCACTGAGTAAATGGTAACTCAGTAAAGCACACTTAGCTGAAAATCCAGGTTGCCAAATATAACCTAGAAGGTATCACCAGACAAAAAAAATGATGCCAGTCAACAAGGGACCTCAAATTAAACAAACATACTTCTCTTAAAATGGCAGCTCTGAAAAGTTTTTCGAACATTTTATTTAAAATTTTACAAAAATAAGCAGTAGTAGGAACAAGGAAAATACACAGCAAAACATTAATAACAAGGTTTGATCACTGTAAAAAACAGCAATAACTAAAAGGAACATTTTGAAGAAACAAACAAATTAAAAAGAACAGTTAAACTACTCACTAGATGCAAAAAAGAAACTATATACATTTCAAACACTGATTATATTACATAAAGTAAAAATACATCATTAATTTGTCTGGCCACTGTCTGCCTTCAAAATTATAATAGATCATGGGTATAATAATGGCTATAATAATGGCTTCAGAGATAAAATGTTAGAAGCAGACAGCAAATAAGAAACAAATAAAAAAAAGTCATTAAAACTGGTTTGAAAGTAGTTCTTCATATGAAAAGCAAAAGTATAAGACAAAGTGCAACAAAAATAAGAACCAAATTTAACAAATCACGTTTACAATCTTTTCCCAATAATTAGTAAGAGTTGATTGATCTTGGGTTTTAATATATTTTAGATCCAGCTCTTTAAATGACATCCAACAAGCAGGTTTCAAATCCAACTAGTTTTTAAGAGAGATAAAATTTGATTAGAATAAATAAAGCAGTTAATTAATATTCTAAAGTGTGATTTAAATCTGGAGGAGGAATATGTAAAATCACAATTTGCCAATTCCAAGCTTTGTTGTTACTGCCTAAGTTAGATATCTTTTGTTGTAATGCATTCCTCAGAAGTTTCTAGTACTGGAAATCCCAAAAATGGGAACTATATTAGCCTTATCATAAGAGCAAGCTTTCCAATATGGTGTGTAACGGGATTAAAAATAGTTTAAGGCAAAATAGCATTAATAGTAATCATGAACTGAATAAAGAAGATTTTTTTCCCCTCTGAGGAATAAATTTATTTATATAAACACGCATACATATACACACACACACGCACTCGCATACAAGTTTTTCATTACCTTCCCAGAATTATGAGAATTAACACAGACTGTTAAATCTAAAATTCTGCATTGATTTATAAGCTTTTGATACAAGATTCCATGCCTTGTATAATGAGTAGATTATTCATTTTTTTTCTTCCTTTTTTTTTTTTTAAATTTCTCCAAGTCTTTTGGGTTTCTAATACCATGATGGGAATGGACCCCATTCCTAAGTCAAAGTATGATTAAAGTTCATGAAATTAGTACTGTTTCAATCTTTGATGTCAGCCAGTAGTGCTCTTCGCAGCACCTGCAATGTGCACAGTAATAACTCCTTCTGCAGTTCGTAAGGAGTTATATGTATTGGTAACATATCTAAATACGATTGTAAATTCTTTTTTATAAGACCTGTTGCTCCTACTACTACTGGAACACTCTGGGTATCTTTCTTCCACATCACTCTCATTTCTGCCTGCAGATCCTGATATTTTATGACTTTGTGCCTCTCTGTATGCAAGACACTGTAGTCACTGGGTGTGGCAATTTCAATGATCATTGCTACTCTTGTCTTCTTTTCTTGGACAACTATATCTGGTTTTCTAGCATCTATCTTTTGAACTTTTGGTAATGGATGATCCTATGTGATGTACACTTAATTTTCTATAATGCTTTGTGGCTCGCGTTTCCAGTGTTTTTTGGCCACTTCAATACCATAATGTTTGCATAATCCCCAGTGCAACAGTTGCGACACATTATTATGCCTTTCAGCATACAATCCTTCTGACATTAGTATGTCGCAACCAGCAATGAGGTGTGCAACTGTTTCCAATTCAGTTTTACAAAACCTACATTTATCTGTTTCTCCCACAAGTTCAATGGACTTGATAAACCGTGTATGCAGCCCACTATCTTCGACCACCAATATTAACCTTTCATCTCTTGGTTTGAATGTGCCTCTCTTCAACATGAGGTTCTTCCAGATGTTTTCTATACTTGCAACTATATTTATCCTTTTTCCACATTTCTTGCCTTCTCATCTGATCCTTCACCTTAGATTCTTTCTTTTGTTTTTTGGCACATTCAGTTGCTGCTTGATTTTTACCTTCTTCTGGTTTGATTTCCATTCCTGCTTGACTCCGATAAGTTTCTGCTAGATTAAGCAGAAAAATCATCTTAGATTTATTCTCCTCATGTTTCAAAACTTTTACTACATTTGGATCTTGTGAGGTCAGCAGATATGTGTGGAGTCCCACGATTGCAGATCTCTACATATAATCAATTTCAAGGAGGCCCATCCCTCCTTTGGAATGTGAAATATATAATCTTGGTATACACTGATTTTTATAAATCATTTGGTGAGCATGAAGCATCCTTCTTGTTTTCCTACCTAATCTATCCAACAAGTTTTGGGGCCAGTCAATCACTCCAAAACTGTAAGGTAGGACAGAAGAGCAAATTGGATTACAGCTTGGGTTTTGCTCCTAGATGTCAGTGCTGTTTTCAGGATTAATTTAAGTCTTCTGAAGTATTCCTTACTAAGTTTTATTTGCATTTGTTCATGTTTTATTGTTGATCCTTCATTGATTCCCAAATATTTATACACTCCTCCTTCCTCAAGTTCTTTTATATCACATTCTTGTCCCAAACTGATGTTTTTCTGGTTTAAAGGTTGCATTTGCACATAGAGCAAGACCAAATGACATTCTTATATCATCTGAAAAAGTTTTGACAACTTGCAGTTGTGCTTTCAGTTCCTCATCTCATGAGCTATACAGTTTTAAGTCATCAACAAAGAGAAGGTGAGAAGTCTTTACACTTTGTTGTTTTCTAAGAGCCAGATTATAGCCATGGCTTAAGCTGTTAAGTAAACATCTTAATGGATTAAGGGCAAGGCAGAATAGTAACGGTGGCAGAGAGTCACCCTGGAATACCCCCCTTTGAATTTTTATCCCTGGGATAAAACAATTTGTCCTTTATTGTGGGTTAATTGCAAAGTAGTATGCCACTGTTTCATGGTCACTGTAATGTAATCTATCAGTGTGGGGTGTATCTTATACTTTTTTAAGCACTCTTTTATCTATGAATGAGGGATACTATCAAATGCTTTTTTGTAGTCACTCTATTCCATACTTAGATTCTTCCCCTTTTGACAGTTCTCCACTATGACTTTATTGAACAACAAATGATCCTTTGTTCCATATGACTTTCTTTTATTCCCATTTTGTTCTACTGCCATAATTGAGTTTTTTTCTAAATGACTATGAACTCTGTCGGCATCAATTCCTGTTTATAGTTTATACGTCATTGGAAGGCAAGTTATCGGTCTATAATTTTTAGGCTAGCTTGCAGGATCACACTTAAGTAGGAACATTGTTTTTCCTCGTTAGCCAGGTTGGTGTCTGTTCTGAGTGCGCATATAAATAGTTCTTACTCATGGCTAAATCTTTGTGCAAAGATCTTAATACTTTTAACCAGAGGTTAGGTACCACATCCAGGCCTGAGGTTTTCCAATTAGAGGCTTTTCTTAACATTGTTTCAATCTCTCCAGCTGTTACTTCATCCCATTTCATATTTTGTACCTTTAAACTTATTAGTTTTTCTTTTACTTCCTCTATCCATTTAGCATTTTTGTTATGTTCCACAAGATCTTTATAGATACTTCTCCAAAATGCATCTATTTCTTCTTTTTTTGTCAGTCTTTCAATTATTTTACCTTATTTCCCAATTCTCTAAAACCTTTTTGGGTCATCAATAAATTGCTTATTTTGCACTTTTCCTTTATATTTATCTTCGTATCTTCTAAGTTTTTCCACCTGTGCTGAAACTTTTAGTTTATTTGCAATGGTGCATGATGGCTCCTGATTTGATCTAATATTCCACATTGCTTTTATCACCTCTATCTTTCTTAGCGTTTTTGTTGATCTAGTTCCTCTTCTATAGTCTTCTAACAGTGACACTTCTTGTCTTAACTGCTTTACAATTTTCTCTATTCAATATTTCCATGATGGTATTCAATTTTTCCCCTTCCTTTCCCTCACTACCCTGTGTTCTTGTGGTAGAACTTTATCAGTTACTAATTTAACTGCACAGTAATATATCCTGTTTCCTTCTGTTATATCGCATGGATCTCTATGAACAGTCCTAATTACTGTGTTCATTTTATCAGACTTCTAACTTTTGGGGTTTTATTAACCTTCTGCAGTCTATTTCTTTCATTGATCTTGATGCACCTGTCCATGTCTATTAAATCAAGCAATTCTTCTCTTAGCTCATTTTCTTCCAAACTGAGGGCACATCCGTTGTATTCCAAATCCTGCGGGAATTCTATAGAAGGTTCTATAGCATCTTCCTGTGACACAGTCTCATCAATTTCGCCCTGTGCCATCTGTTGCTCTATCATATGGGAACTCTCTGGTCTATCACTCCTCAACACTGACTGCATCACAGTTTCCTGTTCCTTCCCTTGCTGTCTAGCATCAAGTGACTGTTTATACTGGTTTCCTGTGGAAGGCTCCAAATTATCTTCATAAGGCACCTGACCAATTGCTTCCTGTTCCACTGGTTTCCCCTTAATTTGGATATCCATTACTCTATCCTGTTGTGGTGCTTTCTGAATTAGATTTTCTACACTAAATCCTTCACTTTGCAGATACTCCATAACCTCAGTTTCTATTTCTTTAACTTCTCCATTACTAATCTCCTTTTCCTCTTTGTCGTCTTCTTTTTTGTATTGTAAAGTTTTCCATGTCCGGATTCCTTTGTCTGTATTTCTCTTCAAATATCTTTGGTGCGGCTCTTTTTTGTATTGGCTAGTTTTGCTTTCTGCTTTCCATAAATATTACACCATACTAAATCTCTGTTGCTTTCCCATGTCCATATTTCTTCTTCAGATGTTTCCTGATCTTCCTGTTTCTCCCTGCTTTGGGGACTCACTCCATCCTGCTGTGATGTAACCTGTGTTAGACATTCTACATCAAATCCTTCATTTCGCAGGTACTCCACAACTTCAACTTCATTGATCTTTTCTACATTCCATCTTTGTGATATTTTTTTATTGTGAAATTTTCCATATCTGGATGCCTTTGCCTGTATTTCTCTTCAAATATCTTTGTGGCTGCCTTCTTTACATTGATTAATTTGGCCTTCTCCTTTGCATAAATATTGCACCATATAAAATCTCTCTTTTTTTCCCATGCCCATATTTCTTTTTATGCTTTTTAAATATCTCTTGGTTTTGTTGTTTATATTTTCATACTTCCTCAGATGCTTCTTTTTCCAAGGACATACTGTTTCTCACAAATCTGTTGTATTAATGAACACAAATTTTCATTTGAAACTTCTGACAGCTTTTCTTGTGGAAGCATTTTTCTTTCCTCTAATTTCTCTCTCAATCGTTTTGTATATCTTGTGTCTGGAAAGTCTGGGCTTTATGCATAATAGTAACAATACATAATTTATTTCCTATCCTCAATAGTCCACTTTATCATCTTTATGGCTGTTCTTTGGCCTACCAGTTTTTGTGATTTTTGTGGACTGCTACTTCAGTCTACAACAAGGCCCCCCCCAAGCATGGCCTGGCCCCACTGTAGGAATGTTTCCGTATTTTGAGGATTATACACTGTCATCTTTTCCAGTCCTAGCACCAGTAAGCCTACCAGGATTTGGCATTGTTTTATCCTGGGTCTTGTGCACCCAGCTATCTTTTTCACTTTTTGACCTACTTCTGTCCATGATATACTGTCTATATATCAGTGTCGCCTTGGTGAGTTTTGTGAAAACAGCGTCCACCTCATGAAGGTACTCACCAAGACTTGAGGATGAATTCAATTTCAGCACTACTACTCTCCTTTGCTTGCTGATATTTCATCTCTCCATTCAGACCCCTTTTTTTCCAATTATAGCTGTGTTAATGTTACATCATATTTAACTAAGAAAAAAATGATATGTTTTAAAATAAGAATGTAGCCTTTAAGTAATTAGAATTTGATCAATTTAATGTTAACAGAGTTCAAGTTGTTTTGTTTTTTAAGAGGAGGACATTTGGACAAAGTCAACATTTTATTATTCAATTTAAAACTTGGGTTTATGGAAGGTTCTTCTCTGCCTTCCTCTTCCCAGGCATCCTTTTTCTTCCTCTGCAAAGGCACATTCTACTAAGAAGGCTACATCTTCTTGTGCTTTTTTCAATGGTTTGGACACTATTTCCATCCTTGAGGCTGCTACTTAATTCATACTTTTACTAAGAATTACAAACTGGACATTGTTTCAAGGGCCAGAACAGATTTTGCCAGGGCTATCTTACATGGGTTTGTGGAGGGTTCTTCTCTGCCTTCCTCTTCCCAGGCATCCTTTTGAGCTCTTGCACTCTCCCTTAGGTGAAGAATACTGCGACAATGATATGGAAAGAGACAGTACAGTTGTGTAAAATCTTACCACAAAAGTACATGTCCTTGATTAGATGAAAAAGGAGGAGGAACCAGTTTTGTCTGTACCAAAAGGGAATTGTGATAATGTGAGGTACTGACAGTTATATCAGGTGAAGTAGGGCAGTGGATGTGTAACATATGTCAGCAACAGCTTGCTGGAATTTTGTAAAGAATTAGAAGTCATTTGTACATCAAACTGATCTGCACAGATGCTTGTGCTTTGAGAATGTATCAAGAGTGGGTCCTGCTGGACAGAAAATACATTTTTATGCATTTAGTAACTGATGAAATGTATGCATTGTAACTGTTGAAAAGAATATACTGCAACAGAGGATACTGGAAGAGAAAAGTTTAATCACAATCCAGTTGCAGCTAACTTTGAAAAAATTTTCTGAAATTAAATTACTGGGCCTAGGCCATAAAAAATTTATCTTACAGCTCCCAATGCAACCAGAGACTAGGAAACGTTCTGTATTGTCCTTGGGGTGAACTAATTGCTAGTTTGGAAGGGTGGAGGTTTAAATTGTTTTATGACTTCCAAAAGCTGCAACAGATCTTAGCAAAAGCTCTATATGTACTGTAACTCATATGCAGTAAATCCTGGCAGCTTCTAGTGATGGGGGTAGTGTGGGAAACAGAGTCAGATGACCAGATGTGTATAACGCCATTCTGTACACTGAAATGATGTTTTAATAGTAGATGAGACTGAAGTCTCAGGGCAGTCTGCTTTTGGAACCTGACCTGGAAGGACCCCTCACCTACTTCATCTTACCTTGCTCTAGTAAGTGAACCAGGGAATAGTAATTCTTTAGATTAGTCAGGAAAATATAATGAGATTAGTTAAGTACTGTTTTTCTGTATCTGTGCGAATCTGTTCATCTGTGTTATTTTAATATTTCAGTTGACTAAAACTCTGTTTACTGTAAACAGATATTCCATATTTTCATGCTCTTTTATTATTCATTATTAAATATATATTTAAACTCTTCATTGTGGCTGATCCTTTAGAGAATATTTTAATCTTTCAGAGTACTTGTATCTTATTTGGTGACACTGTGGCCACTCCTAAAAGCCTTACTGCATTGGCCAAACATTATAATTTGTATTAAATATTTAATTTCACTCAGTATAATTGAGTACCCTTGCAAGAGCATTAGAGTAGCTGGCTTTGGAGTGTCTGGTGGCAGTGTAACTACCTTAGAGTCTGGGCAGAAAGGGGCATAACAAATAAATCTGTACCAACCTTTCCCAGGTTTGTGTGTGCGCATATGTGCATGAAAATCAAATCTCAAAGTGTGTGTGTGTGCCAGTTGCTTGCAGCAGGGACACAAAGTACTGTTTTCACTGAGAAAGCGGTGGAGGACTTGGCATGGACACTCCGCTAAGGACTCAATTCTATAGCCGTGCCATTGGGGAGTCTTACTGGGGTTCTGGAGAGAGAGGGAAAACCAGTCCCTGGACTGAATGTGTTCCCTGTGTGCTCTTACAGAAAACTGTGCTTGATGCAGAGAGCTGCATCTGAAAATACTGGGAGTATTCATTTTTGTTCTAAGTGAACGTTCCCCTCTACTGCCAGTGGTGAGGATTCTGGCTCCTTGATTACTGGCCCAGAGTGGGGAGGTCACAGAAATCACCAACAAGATTTTGAGAGAGTCCTGCCTGATCTTGTGCAGAACCTCTTGGCAGCAAAGGAAGGGGAAAAAAGGCATAGAGAAACATTCCCTTCCAAGGGAAAGACATGACATCCACTTCACAAGTCAGAGGACTTGATACTTTTGAACAGAAGAGCGGCAGTTGCCTGTTCAGAGGGAAGGCAAAAAGATCCACTTGAAGAATACCCACCAATGGACAATGTCCAGAAACACATCTCTGTGAAGCATCCATTCTTGAGCATGTGTTTTGGACCTGCTCAGACAATCTGCCAATAGACTGTGGTCTGAAGGAATGTAAACCACCTAAAGAGTCACTGGATACCCAACAGCTAGATTGCATGCCTGAAGAGATCATTTGTAAGGGAGATAAGACTTTGTACCCTCCCGCTTGTTGATGCATCACATGACAGTGTTGTCCGTGAAGACTTTGAGGGTGCTAGGAAGAAAAAGGGGATGAAAAGCTTGCAAAGCCCACATCTCTTTTATGTTGTTATGGCCTGACCTCTGATGTGGAGGCCAGAGACACTGAACTTTCAGAAGGCCACAAGAAGCACCCAATCCAGATACATGCCATCAGTGAACAGTTCCTAAGACAAAACTGGATCCTGAAACGATAGTCCCAGGTTGAGATAGAATTGCTGAATCCACCGCAGTGTAGCTTCAGATTGAGACAAGGGAGAAAAGGGCACAGGGAACTCCAGAGGGTGACAATGAAGTCGCACAGATATGAGGTGCCAATGGTGCTTCCTCATATGCAGCCTGGTGAGAGGAAGCATGGGGATGGTGGAAGCCATAAACGCCCAGAATCCTGAGAAATTCCCTGGCAGTGAAAGAGGATAGTGGAAGAAGACAGTGGTAAAAGGTTGTCAGAGACAAAACCTTGGGCGCAGGAAGACAGGCCAATATGGGAATGGTCTAAATCCTGCAACCAAGAAAAATATGATCCCGGGAGGGTGTAAGCACCAACTTCTAGAGACAGATAGTAACACATAATAAAAGACAAGTGATAAAGTGAAGATCTTGCAGAAGACTGTTGGGAGAGGGAGGCTGAATAAACAGGTTGTACTGATAAGGGAATATCTGTATCCCTCGAAGCCTGCAAAAAGGCAATGACAGGAGCGAGGTATCTGATGAATACCTTTGGGGCAGTAAAAAAGGACAAAGCAGAGAACTGAAAATGAGAGGAAGAAACAGAGAAACAAGCATTTTCTGAACAGAGGGTAAATAAGGATATGAAGGTAGGTATCCTTGACGTCTAGAGAGACAAAAAAGGCCTGGGTGCAAAAAAAGAGGAAACAAAGTCTGAAGAGACAGCATCCTAAAAAAGGGACCTTGAGAAAACTGTTGAGGAGAGAGCAGTACAGAATTGGCCTCTAAGTCCCCTCATTCTGAGAAACCAAAAACATTCAAAGTAAAAGCCCTTTCCCACTTGGGTGGGTAGAATAAGTTGAATGGTGCCTTGATCCAAAAGGGACTGCAAAATCTCCATGAAAAGCAATAATTGTTCTGAAGAAGGTTGCAGAAATCCTGAAAAGGGGGGTTTCCATGTCATGTAATACCACTGACGAAT
The DNA here is from genome assembly GCF_019279795.1 of Protopterus annectens. Taxonomy (NCBI): domain Eukaryota; kingdom Metazoa; phylum Chordata; order Ceratodontiformes; family Protopteridae; genus Protopterus; species Protopterus annectens. The sequence goes on along the minus strand of NC_056748.1, from coordinate 393,753,594 downwards.
GACAGCACCCAAGAGTCTGAGGTTATCTGCTGCCAATTTGGGAAAGACAGAGAAAGGCAAAGAGACAAACAGACCTGGCTGAGGGGAAGAGGAAGCAAAGTGTCAAACAGAGAGAGCCTTCTCCTGAAAGGAAGGCTTTTGAGATGTAGGAGTCTGAGTGGATTTAGCAGAAAGAACAGGCCTGGGCCCATTCTTACCTTTGGGAAGTTGAAGAATCTGCTTACGGACACAGGCAGATTAAGAAGGGTATTTCTGAAATCTGGGTATAGGAGAGTCAGAAATATGCTTGAGTTCCTGCAAGGCCTCACCCTTGTTCTGGAGGGACATGAACAGGTCAGCTGTACCTGTTCCAAAAATACATTATATTATCCGGAGCAGCATCCAAAAGTTTAGCTTTAATATCATCAGGCTTTATGAAGCCAAAAATAACATCTCATCACAGAACCAAAGACAGCAGCCCTGGAAGAGGCATCAGCCACATCATAACTGCATCTTATGGAGTGATGATCAACCTGGGAAGTGGAACCAAGCAGGGAAAGAACTGAAGCATTCCCTTCAGAATCAGGAAGATCAGCTACAACCTTAGCTACCTGAAAAAAAAAAAGCAACAAGACATATCTGGTCATGTGGTGTAGTAATTAACAGCACTAAATGACAAGGAAGCAGCAGTATGCACTTTTTGCCCAACCCTCCCATAGTTCTACAATCCTTATAAGAAGGAAGGAGTTTAGAGGAAGGCAAACGTTTAGAAGGCTGATCAGTTGAGGCTGAAACCACAGAAGGGTCAGAAGGACACAAACAAAAATTTGCAGTCCTCAGGTACATTGTAGAACCTATCAGGTTTCTTAAGGGCTGGAGTAGAGTCATGAAATACACAGGTAATAGAGATGGTGTCTAAAAGAGCTTCAATTGCCTTAGGAGATTCTATTTGTAGGCGCTCATAGTATTTCTTTTTGATGTCCGAGAACATGGAAGCAATCCCACTTAAAGTACTCAGTCATACGAGCAATAGTATCCCCAAATGATAATTCTTCTAATGCGGATTCTGAGCTCAAAGAATTATCTTCAGCTGAACCACAGTCTAAAGGAGAAGGAATTTGAGAGGAGCAAACTAGGGATTCCTCCCCAGAATCTAAGTCTTCATCTGAGAAATTTGGTTATATTGTCCTCCTAACAGGAGTGGAAGACCAGAGAGGAGCAGAGATTGGCATCCCTTGAGGAGGCTTCAAGGCCATCAAGGCAAAGAACACACCTTGAGTAAAATACTGCAATTCACCATTCACACTGGGGATCTTTAGCAATAGTGGTAATATGCTTCATCTTTTGCTTTTCTGACGTCCACCCTAACAACCCTCGGTGGCTTGGTTCCTTGGTAGGATTCAATGATCACTGTAGGAATCTCTTCCCGGACAAAGATTTGAGGAATCCCTCTCGACCCTTTAGAAATAATCAGCCATTCCCCCTCAGCATCCAGAGCAGACATTTAAAAAGCCTCAGGGGATGTGGGAGAACTCAGATCAATGCCAGCCTCCAAAGGGGGTTGCAACAGAGGAATCTGACACAAGTACCTGATAGTCTTCAGGGCTTTCACCAGCTTCTAGAAAGGCGTCTGGTGGAGGCTGGACAGCAACCAGATCAGGCCTAGATGTTTTGGCCATCTTGGAAGACAGGTGTCCGAGATAGGAGAATTCTGCCATAGCACTCTCAGCCAACAATCTAAGATGTTGGTTCTTGAGGTATATGGAGAGGGAAGATAAGTGACTACAGGGGGTCTTAGGGAAAAATGCTTGACAAAAAGAGCACTGTGTGTGGTCGTGGGAAGCATCTAGGCAAAAAAAAAAAAAAAAAAAAGGACACTGGCCATGACAGTCTTTATGTGGAACATGCCTTCCACACTGACATTTTCCTTTCTTGGATGACATGAACATAACAACAAAACTGAGGAAAAAAAAAAAAAAACAGAAAAGAAACCCCAATGGAGCATTTATATGAAGATGGAATGGGAACTAGCACAGCAGAAGGGCGTTCAGACCAATGTTCGATAATGGCATTCAGACTGCTGGCAAAGAAGATAGGAGTATCAGCATCTGTACATCACCTTTATGCCCTACAGGGGGAACATACATGTGACATACAGTGCCTATAAGATCTAGAAACTGTGGTATACTGGCCAAACATTGGGCTACCTTGGCAGGATATACCTTCAATAAAGAATATTGCACAAGTCTTTGAAAAAGACCTTCATCAGTCCAGACGTTTTCTCTGACAGAAGCAAATCTAATCTTTGAAAAAGACCTTCATCAATCCAGAGGTTTTCCTCGGACTGAAGCAAATCTATTCTGTCACTTTTTGCAATTTCCTGGAGACAGAATGAAAAAAGGAAAGCTGTCCCTTTAGAATGGCAGTAAAAAAACCCTTGACAGTGGGGTAAATAGAGGCTTACTCCATCGCAGAATCTTCAGACAAAGCAGATTCTTTAACTTCCAAGACACGTTTTTGGAATATTTGATGATTGTTCTGACACTGATGAAGGTCACCATTTCTGCTTGTACTTTACAGGTAACATTTGTAGAAGTCAATGGTCAAGAAGAAACAGATGTTATATCCCTGTCTTTTGGGAAATGGCAAAAATGAAGTCCCAGCCATAAATGCTACAAGAAGAAGGTACAGCAGTATTAGTCACATGGGAAAGAACGCTTCCTCTTGACAGACCCTGCCATCTTCAGGATTACTTGTTCGCCTTTTCCCATTTTTGCCATTTCAATCTTAACATTTTTTTCTCTCTCTCTCAATTTATTTTTCTGGATCAAAGTCATTTTTCAATTAGAAAAGAATTTAAAGCATTCTACCATCTTAATTTTGTAGATTTAAATCTACTATGATATTAACAATCATTGACATTACATTCAAGGTTTAACAGAAAATACACAGAGAACAAAATATTTCTGGATTATTTGCCTAATATTTGTTAAATGTTTTAGCCACCAGAAGAAATGTAAAGTAATGATGGAAAAAATAAAATGTAATGATTAAGGAAATGAAGTCTGGCCATTAAGCCACCAATGGTAAAACCTGTAGTAGTGCTGAAAAAAAATAAGAACTAAAGGTTTAGGGAAGTAAAAATTCATAAACTACATTATACATTTTGAAAGAAAACAGCTACTAGACATCAGGAGAATACAAAACAATGTGATGTATTCTAAGGAAGCCTTATGCCTTTCTACAGTTATACCTAAGAAGAGTTATACAAATGTGGTAACAAAGGAAGCTAGCACCTCGACAAAACAAAAGACAACCAATGATTGCTCACATACAAGTATGCAGAAGTGGTAAATGATAGTAATACATTATAAGCTTAAGAGATTATAAACGTATGAAAAAATATGCAGTACTGAAAACTGACATAACTGTTCCTGAGTAGAAATCATCAATGAAATTATACAGCAATGGAATCACAATTAAAGACACTTTGTAAGATTTTCACAATGAAAAAATATTGTCAAAACTTTGCCAGGTATGACATATTTACTGTTATGGTCTGACAGCAAGAAGATTCACAATTTCAGGAATCAGAATGGATAAAGGAGAATGAAAACAAAAACTGCAGAAAAGTACAGTTTTGTACCTACCATAAACGTAGATGTTCGAGTGTAAACACTGCTGCAGTCATTACACTTGGGTTATCCTGCAGTAAGGCAGTCCCGCAGTCGGCCAGAGTTCCAAAGTCTTGGTTCGGCGTCGGTTGCTGTCGCCTCCTCCCTGACATCAGTGTGACAGGGGTATATAAGATGCAGCCGACGTCATTTTCTTCAGTTTTTCTTGCCCCAGATGTCAAGTGCCCCCAAAAAGGTAGGCAATTCAAATTGCTAGTAAAAAAATACAAAAGAAAAGCAAACAACCATTTTAATTACCAGCAAATACTCCCCATAGGTAATAAAGGGTAGATGCCCTAGGTAAGTTTCAGAAAGTAAGAGGGGGAGGAGGGAGGGTAACCTGGACTGCAGCAGTGTTTACACTCGAACATCTACATTTATGGTAGGTACAAAACTGTACTATGTTCATCGTGTTACACTGCGGCAGTCATTACACTTGGATGGAATCCCAAAGCTGAGGTAGGGAGGCTGGATCTATAAGGCATTAGGGGTGGCTATAAGGCCCTGCAGTACAGCAGTGGCGAAGCCAGCTCTGGATTTGGAGTATAAAGGCAAATGGTAATGTTTGGTGAAGGTATTCACAGAACTCCATGTTGCTGCTTCCAAAATATCCTTGGTAGGTACTCCTCTGAGGTAGGCAGTTGAAGTGGCTGTTGCCCTGGTGGAGTGAGATCTAATGCTGCTAGGTACAGGTTTCCCATGGTGGGTATAGCAGAAATGTATACAGTGTCCTATCCATTTTGAAATAGTCTGCTTTGAAATGGCTTTTCCCTGTGCTCCTGCAGCGTATGCTATCAATAATTGCTCAGATTTTCTGAAAGCTTTGGTTTTGTCCAAGTAGAAGCGTAACTGTCTGTGAATGTCCAAAGAATGTAGTAGTCTCTCCCCTTTGTTCTGTGGTTTTGGATAAAAAGTTGGCAAGTGGATAGTTTGGTTTAGAGCCACACTTGATACCTCCTTTGGCATAAATGTAGGATTAGTTCTTAAAGACACCCTGTCCTGGTGGAAGATGAGGAAGGGTTCCACTGCCATTAGTGCCTGTAATTCTGAAACTCTTCGTGCTGATGTTATTGCCAGTAGCAGAGCAGTTTTCCAAGAGATGTATTTTAATTCTGCTGTGTTAGCTGGCTCAAAAGGAGGTAAAGTTAATTTTTCCAAAAAAAGTTGAGGTCTCAAGTTGGTGTAGGTGCTCTACAGGGCGGTCTTATGTTTTTAGCCCCTCTGAGGTATCGTCTGAGCAAAGGATTAGAGAAAATTGGTGGATCCGTGTTGTAATGAGCAGAGATAGCTGAGGTGTGGATCTTGATGGATGAAAAAAAGAGAGGCCCTTGTCCAGCATCTCAGTTAAGTATTGCAGTATGGAAGGAATGTTTGGGACAAGAGGGTCAAGGTTGTGCGCTTGGTTCCAGGAACAGAATCTCTTCCATTTATCTGAGTACGCTTTCCTAGTGCTAGGCCTCTTCTGGCCTCCAGAATGACATCCATAACAGCTTTGGAGAGAGGCATTACTTGCTTGACTAAGGAATTTTCCATGCAGCTAGATTTAAGGTCTTTAGCTGGCTGTGAAGTATCTGATTGTTGTGTTGTATCAGCAACTGTGGGATTTGAGGCAAAATCCAGGATGGCTCTTGTGCTAAGTTCTTTAAGATTGGGTACCAGTGCTGGCGTGGCCAGTCTGGTGCAATCAGGATCATTTTTGGCTCTTCCTGCCTGGCTTTTATGAGTACCTTTGGAAGGAGAGGTAAAGGAGGGAAAGTGTATACTTGTAGTTTTTTCCAACTGAATGAGAGAGCGTCCACTTTCCATGCTTGAGGATGGTAGCTCCTTGTGCAGAATTTCTGTAATTGGCAGTTCTTTGGGAAAGCAAACAGATCTATGTCTGGGCTCTACCATTTTTGTGTTATCATTCTGAATATTTGTGGGTTCAGTTCCCATTCGTGTGGGTCCATAATGTTTCTGCTTAGGTCGTCTGCCAGTGTTTTTCTCTCTCCTGGCAGGAATTGTGCTTGCAGATGAACTTGGTAGTTGAGAGCTGTGTTCCACAAGGTCATGGCTTGTCTGCAGAGGGGGTAGGATGCTTTAGTAGAATGTCCTTGCTCTCTGCTTGAATCAGGCAATCGTCCAGGTATGGATAAATTTGAATTCCTTTTTGCCTGTAAAATGCAATTACTGGTGCCAGGCACTTTGTGAAGACCCTGGGCGCAGTAGATAAGCCAAAGTGCAGTGCAGAGAATTGGTAGTGCATTGAACCAGCTAGAAATCTGAGGTATCTTCTGCAGTTTCGTCTGATAGGGACATGCAGGTATGCCTCTTTGAGGTCCAAAGTCACGAGCCAAGCTTTCTTGCCCAGCATGGGAAGAAGCTGCTGTAGTGTCAACATCTTGAATTTCAGAACATCCAGGTAAGTGTTTAGTGTAGAAAGGTCCAGAATGGGTCTCCAGGCTTTGTCCTTTCTGGGAACCAGAAAGAGTCTTGAGTAAAATCCTTGTCCTTGTTCCTGTGGTGGTACCTTTAGAATAGCTCTCATGTCCATGAGTGCTGTAATTTGTTTTTGAGCCTCTGCCCATTGATTTGGTGGCAGATTTGGCATTCCTTTTAGCCTTGGCAGGGTGTGAAAATGGGACCTGTAACCTTGAGATACAATGTTGAGAACCCATTTGTCTTTGGTGATGCAATGCCAGTTGTGATAGAAAAGTGCCAGTTTTCCTCCTAAGGGGGCTGCCAAGAGAGAGCTGTTTGGCAGCTGCAGTGGAAAGTCATTGAGGCTGTTTTTTTATAAGGTTGAGGCCTGTCTTCCCCTTCTTTCTGACCTGGTGTGCCCCATTGTCGAGGCCTGTAAGGGCCTTGTGTCTGACCTCTACCTCTTGGACGTCTATATCTGCCCCTTTGAGGTCTATCTGTGACTGGAAAGGACCAATTCTTTGCTGGCCAATTTCTGCTAAAACGAGGAGGCTGAACCTGTAAGAAATCCTTCACCGTTTGCATAGATTTTGCCTTATCCTCCAATTTCTTTAATACCTCCTCTGCCTTAACTCCAAACAGCACATACCGCTGCAAAGGTGCATCCAATAATTTGACCTTAACATGATCTGGTAACGTATGTTCTTTTAACCAAGCATGCCTTCTAATGACAGAGCCTGTAACTGCTGCTCTACAGGAGGCCTCTAAGGAATCAAACCCACATTGCAAAGTGTGTTTTCCCACTTGTTCAGCTGCATGCAATAAATCCTGCATTTCTTTTATGTTAGGAGGATCTGAATCTGGAAGCATCTTTTGTTTCAACTGAGACATTAAAAATTGCTGATATTTTAGCATGTGAAACTGGCAATTCAAAGCTCTCCTTGCTAAAGTTGCAGACGTATATACCTTCTTTCCCCATCTGTCTAATGCTCTGGAATCTCTGTCAGAGGGAACTGGGTTTTTTGCTGATGAGGCCTTAATCCCTTTGGTTCCCTGAGAAATAGCTTCAGGGTCAGCAACAGGGCTTTTGAACAGAAATTTGTGAGTCAGGGACTCTGCAATATATATCCGGTTTAACTGGGGCTGGGGGTAAGGAATCAGGGTTCAAACTGGATTCATTGTACACATCATCCACAATGTCTAAAAGTGGCGGGATAGCAAGGGGTCTGTGTTGAGGCAATAAAAGGAAGTCTCTGAGCCTTTTCTTGGATTCTGAGTAATCCTGGCTTTCCCAATGGAAATGCTCCCTCATGGTATGTAAAGTCTCCCCAAAGGAGTAGTCCTCAGGCGGAGAGGCTGATGGAATTGATTCCTCAGCATCAGAATCCTCATAAGGGGGTAAAGAATATCCTAGGTCCGAGGAAGAGTTTGAGGAAATGGACACCTGATCAGAAGATTCATAGTCTGCATCCTGCCTGGGCCTTTTATCAGGAGGGGGATGGGACCCCCTGATCAGGGTGATTAGGTCTTCGGCCATTCTAAGCATTTGTTTCTTAGGCATGGAAGCCTGTCCTGGAGAGAGTTGTGTCTGTTTCTTTGCTTATAACGGGGGCTTAGACTTAGCAGAGGGTTTAATGGCTAACTGGGTAGGTCTGAAAACACACTCTGTAGCTGTGGATTGCTGAGCTACTTCGGACCCTCTGTAGGTTTAGGATCGGTAAGCTGAAGACCTAGTGCGTCCGAAGTCCCAGCCAGCTCCACGTGGGAGTCGGAGGCAGTCTGTGGTTCTGTGGAAGCGGTCGTCAGGGGCTGCATAGGCGCCTCGCTGAAAACCGGAGAACCGGCGACCGGCCTAGAAGAAGCCTCGTCGTCAGTTTTGGGCCTCGGATGCCTGTCCTTGTCCTTGCGCTTTTCATGCATTGCGGTCGTTGGAATTTCTGACGGCATGTTGTAATTGAATTTTCTACCAAAATAATGTCGGGCAAAATCAAACCGACGTTTAATAGTGCGCTTGTTAAACCTAGCACAAAACCGACAATCAGTGACGTCGTGGTCAGGGCCTAGGCATGGAATACAATAGGAGTGGAAATCCTTATGAGGTATTTGCTTCCCACAAGAAATACAATTATTAACTTTTACTGACATCAGTCTGAGGCAAGAAAACGTTTCCCCAACGGGGTACTTACCTTTTTTAGAAGACTTCGGTTCTGGATTCGGAATGAAAACCTCAGGAGTCGGCCGACCGGCGCTTGCGAACTGCTTCTGCTTCGCGCACCGCGCGGCAAGAAAGACTGAAGAAAATGGCGTCGGCTGCATCTTATATACCCCTGTCGCACTGACGTCAGGGAGGAGGCGACAGCAACCGACGCCGGACCAAGACTTTAGAACTCTGGCCGACTGCGGGACCACCTGACAGCAGGATAACCCAAGTGTAATGACTGCAGCAGTGTAACACAATGAACATCTGATCTGGTACTGCAGCACATGCAGTTGTGTGAGGATAGCCCTTTAAACTACAGAAGACAGATGTCTCTGCTGCAAGGATTTCATAAAATGAAAAGAACAGGTTTTATGGCAGTAATATGTTGTGGAATTTTCAAATATAAAACTTAAATGCACCAGGACAGCTCACTGGAAGAAACATCCAATAAGCAGTAAAGACCACAGTAAAACTGGGGAGAATTTAATTCCTTTTTCCCTCCAATGCTGTTAAGAAGAAGAAAGTACTAAAAGCACAACACAGCTAAGGCTTAAGAAAGATGATGTTTAAAGACATGGAAAATATGCATCTCAGTACTATACTCTATGGCCTAATATAGCAATAACTGACAACGTGGGTGTGGTATATTGAAGATTTACCTATGGTTGGTGTGGTTTATTCAAGAGGATGAAGCCTGAGTAATTAAAGGCAACCATGGGTAAATCTTCAATATACCACACTACTGAGTCGGGTATTGCTATTATACAATGACATCACTTAGAAAAAAATGACTTACTTTTCTTAAATAACGTCCTTGTATACAGCACTGTGGTGCTCTTCTGCTTTTTTCTTGGTATCCTGGGGTGTTACTGATGTACTGCACGTGCACAGGGGACCTGCATTCCCATGCTTTTGCAGTGCACCAGTGCTGTGTCAAGGAAGCAACAGAGAAAGGAACATCTCTGTTGCTTTTTTTTTTTTTTTTTTTTTTAAATTAAAAAAAAAACTGGGAGTCTTTTAACGTACAGGAGAGATGGGAGATGGGACAGAGAAAATAAAAGGATAATCAGGTCCGCTTCTTTAAATTTCCAAAATGTAACTGATTATCCTTTTATTTTTCTCTGTGCAGTCTCTCTTTTTCATTTGGGTCTCAAGTTTTGTGAGTTTAAAAAAAAAAGTCAATTTTTTATTGCACATATTAATGGAAGAAAGCCCAGGTGACCAGACCTTTTTCCATTGGTATATGCTTAGATTTACAATGGGCACACTGGTTGGGCTGACCAATAAGCATGCTACTTTTTGAACACTAATGGACAGTCATTGTATAATATGAATTATATATATATACTTTTTGGCAGACCCACTCCTTAAGGCAGTACTGGTGGGGGAAAAAAGTAATCTCTCCTGTAGAAATTACTAACTTAAATAAAGTACAGTTGTGTACACTTACCATAAATGTAGATGTTCGAGTGTATTCACTGTTGCAGTCTTCACATTTGGGTTATCTGCTTGCAGGTAGCCCTCAGTTGGCCTGATTATCAAAGTCTTGGATCCTGTGTCGGTTGCTGTCATTTTCCATGACGTCAGGTAGCCAGGACTATAAAGCATGCAGCCGACGCCATTACATCAGTTTTTCTTGCCCCAGATGTAAAATGCCCCCATAATGGGAAGTAATTATATACAATGTTACACCTCCAACAAAAAGCAAATACACCAGAAAGCTTTAAGCATAGTAAACAAGAATAGAGGTATAGTCAATAGAAGTCAGAGGGCTGGAGGGAGGGTAACCAGGACTGCAACAGTGAATACACTCGAAAATCTACATTTATGGTAAGTGTACACAACTGTACTATGTTCTTCATGTTTCACTGTTGCAGTCATCACATTTGGGTAGATTCCCAAATCTAAGGATGGGAGGAGGCAATTAGACAGCATTAGGACCAGCTATAAGGCCCTGCAAGACTGCAGTGGCAAAGCCAGTCTGGATTTAGAAAACATTGGCAAGTGGTAATGCTTGGTGAAGGTATGTACAGAACTCCAGGTAGCAGATTCTAGGATGTCCCTGGTAGGGACACCTCGGAGAAAGGCTGTAGACGTAGATGCAGCCCTGGTGGAATGTGGTCTTATCCCGTGGGGTAGGTTTTCCATGGTGCTTATAGCAGAAATGAATGCAATGGCCAATCCACTTAGAAATGGTTTGCTTTGAAATGGCCTTCCCCTCTGCCCCTGCAGCAAATGCAACCAGCAATTGTTCAGATTTCCTGAGAGGCTTAGTCCTGTCCAAATAAAATCTAAGTTGGCTGTGCACGCCCAAGGACTGCAGTATTTGTTCCCCTTTGTTCTGTGGATTAGAAAAGGTTGGCAAATGAATGGACTGATTAAGGGCCACACTCGATACCACCTTGGGCATAAAGGAAGGATTGGTCCTGAGGGACACCATGTCCACATGAAAGATGATGAAAGGCTCCACAGCCATGAGGTCCTGTAATTCAGAAACCCCTCTTGCTGAAGTGATGGCTAGAAGGAAGGCTGTTTTCCAAGAAAGGAATTTCAACTCTGCATTTGCAGCTGGCTCAAAGGGAGGTAGAGCGAGCTTTTCCAATACAAAGTTAAGGTCCCAGGCTGAAGTAGGGGCTCTCCTGGGTGGTCTTAAGTTTTTGGCCCCTCTGAGGAATTACTTCAGCAGTGGATGAGAGAAGAGGGGTGACTCTGTATTGTAATGTGCTGAAATGACAGAGGCATGAATTTTGATGGAAGAAAAGGAAAGGCCCTTTTGAAGCATTTCAGTTAAGTCCCTTTAGCACACCTTCAAGGACCACCATGGCTGGTTTAAACGCTATTCTTTTATTCCAACAATATAAAACAGTGCAAAAACTTTTTGTAAGCGCCTTTGGGTATAGACCATACCCTTCTTCAGACAAATGGCTAATAAGGTTTTACATTCATTTAAATAGTCAAAAAGGTGTCAACATTTATGCCATTCACAAGTGTTACCTCTATCTACCATTAGATGGCATTACATACATTACTTTCTATATACTCTTGTTACTATTGTTTGTCTATGTACTAACATAATTCATTGACATCTACATACATTCCATGATACATTTATACATTAAAATATTATTAATAAATGATATTAATAAATATTTCATATTATTAACAACTTGATATCACTAAATCATTCTCTTAGTTCCATTTTAGTGAATATATACTTTTATATACTTTTTTAAAAACCATTAACATTTTTACATAACAGGTAAACTTATGAATATACAACCTATATTATAAAATTAATTCTTTCTTGAGCTACTATTTTTAAAAATTAAAATTTTATATTAATGTCTTAGTGGCCTATCTCTAAGGAAAGGTTTGATTGTTATCCTGTCATTCAAACCTTTCCCTTTACCGGATTGCATTCTAATAATCCATATGGTTTCCTCTTGTTCTGTGTAGTTTTCAACATTCCCTAGCCTTTTGTTTCTTCCAATTAACTCTATTACCATAAATTTAAATTTATGATCTAACCCATTGTTTAATACATGTTGTGCTAGTGCATTTGTCTCATCTTCTCAATTGATTGCATAAGTATGTTCTCTCACCCTTTCTCTCAGTGTCCTATTTGCCTTGCCTATATAGAAGCTGTTGCATTTTAAACAGCTAGCTAAATAGACTATATCTCTGGTCTTACAGAGTAGTGTTTAAAATTATATGTTCTTTTTGTATCTGGGTGAGTGAAACTATCAGATGCCATCATATAAGAGCATTGACTACATCCTCTACAAGGAAAAGTCCCTTGTCTATTGGATGTTACCCCCTTCTTACTTCCTTTCTCATAACATAGCAGCCTTTTCAAAGACTTATTATTTTGGTAACTATATCTGGGTTTATACCCTACTATAGTCCTTATTTCCTCATTTGTACTCAACATAGCCCAATTTGTATTAACAACCTTACATATGTCTTTATTGTTATTTGAAAAGGGAATGTTCAGCCTCAACTGTGTTTTTAACTATCTAGATTCTTTCTTCTCATTATCCTGTAAGTGGACTTTCTTGCTACTAAAATAAGGTCTCCCCTTTCCTCTTCTATCTATAATTTGGGGGTCTATTGGGACATCACTTTCTTTACTAGAATATCCCCTCTGCAAAAATTTTCTAAAAATAACGATTTGACATCCACGGTTACTAACCATACATCAGACATATTTACTTTGTCTTCTAACTCTGCAGAAAATGTGACTTTTTCTGCAGTTAGAAGACAAAGTAAATGTGTCTGATGTATGGTTAGTAACCCTGGATGTCAAATCATTATTTACAATGATTCCCAATAAGGAAGGACTTGAATATCTAAGACATTTTTATGTCAAAATAATGTTAATTCTGATATCATAATGTAATGTATGATGCTTCTAGAATTAATATTGGAAAGTAATGTGTTTATGTATAATGATGAATACTATCTACAAAGTCAAGGGGTGGCGATGGGAACGCCATGTGCGAACTCATACGCCAATCTAGTAATGGCCCAATGGGAAAAGACTCATATTATGGACACGGAATATGCTAGTAAAATTATATACGAGATTTGTAAATGATGTGTTTTGTCTATGGAAGGGGACTGATATAGATTTATCTAAATTTGTAGAATACATTAATCAGACCACAAGTTTCCTGAGCTTTGAAGGTAAATGGTCAAAAATAGAGATTGAATTTTTAGATGTTTTCATAGATGGAGAGAATGAGACCTTCACTACAGCATTATTTAGGAAAAACTGTAGGAAAAACAATTTACTTCATCGCACTAGTATGCATCCAGGACATATTTATCAGAACATTGTTATAAATCAAGGGAGAAGAATACTTCATCTAACTAGTGAGGATGTAAAATGTGAACAAACTTTAAAGAAATTAAGAAAGGAATTTTTGCAGAGAGGATATTCTAGTAAAGAAAGTGATGTCCTAATAGACCCCCAAAGTATAGATAGAAGAGGAAAGGGGAGACCTTATTTTAGTAGCAAGAAAGTCCACTTACAGGATAATGAGAAGAAAGAATCTAGACAGTTAAAAACACAGTTGAGGCTGAACATTCCCTTTTCAAATAACAATAAAGACATATGTAAGGTTATTAATAAAAATTGGGCTATATTGAGTACAAATGAAGAAATAAGGAATATAGTAGGGTATAAACCCAGTTATAGTTACCAAAATAATAAGTCTTTGAAAAGGCTGCTATGTTATGAGAAAGGAAGTAAGAAGGGGGTAACATTCAATAGACAAGGGACTTTTCCTTGTAGAGGATGTAATCAATGCTCTTATATGATGGCATCTGATAGTTTCACTCACCCAGATACAAAAAGAACATATAATTTTAAACACTACGCTGATTGTAAGACCAGAGATATAGTCTATTTAGCTAGCTGCTTAAAATGCAACAGCTTCTATATAGGCAAGACAAATAGGACACGGAGAGAAAGGGTGAGGGAACATATTTATGCAATCAATCGAGAAGATGAGACAAATGCACTAGCACAACATGTATTAAACAATGGGTTAGATTATAAATTTAAATTCATGGTAATAGAGTTAACTGGAAGAAACAATAGGCTAGGGAATGTTAAAAACTACACAGAACAAGAGGAAACCATATGGATTATTAGAATGCAATCCGATAAAGGGAAAGGTTTGAATGACAGGATAACTATCAAACCTTTCCTTAGAAATAGGCCACTAAGACATTAATATAAAATTTAAATTTTTAAAAAATAGTAGTTCAAGAAAGAATTAATTTTATAATATAGATTGTATATTCATAAGTTTACCTGTTATGTAAAAATTTTAATGTTTTTTAAAAAAGTATATAAAAGTATATATTCACTAAAATGGAACTAAGATAATGATTTAGTGATATCAAGTTGTTAATAATATGAAATATTTATTAATATCATTTATTAATATTATTTTAATGTATAAATTTATCATGGAATGTATGTAGATGTCTATGAATTATGTTAGTACATAGACAAACAATAGTAACAAGAGTATACAGAAAGTAATGTATGTAATGCCATCTAATGGTAGATAGAGGTAACACTTGTGAATGGCATACATTTTGGCACCTTTTTGACTATTTAAATGAATGTAAAACCTTATTAGCCATTTGTCTGAAGAAGGGTATGGGCTACACCCGAAAGCGCTTACAAAAAGTTTTTACACTGTTTTATATTGCTGGAATAAAAGAATAACGTTTAAACCAGCCGTGGTGGTCCTTGAAGGTGTGCTAAAGGGAGTTCTATTATTTTGTTCAGGCACCTTTATCCTGAAACTGCTTCTGTGTTTTTATTACATTTCAGTTAAGTATTGAAGAATATGTGGTAAATTGGGCACTGCTGTGCCCATCCCCTGAGTTTGGCTCCAGGAACAGAATCTTTTCCATTTTTCAGCATAGGATTTTCTAGTACTATGCCTCCTTGCCTCCAGAATGACATCCATCACTTGCTTACTGAGGGATGGTAATGGAGAGGTTGGGTAATTAGGCAGGCTGCAAGGTTCAGGGTTTGAAGCTGTGGGTGCAGAATCTGGTCCTCCTGCAGGGACAGGAAGGGCAGGGGTCTGAGGCAGGTGCCATGGTGCCAGCAGTGACACAATGCGCAAGAGGGGGTACCAGTGTTGGCGTGGCCAGTCTGGTGCAATCAGTATTGTCCTAGGTTTGTCCTGTTTGATCTTTAGTAGCCCTTTGGAAAGGGGAGGCAGAGGGGGAAAGGCATAAACTGATCTTTTTTTCCAGGTGAAGGACAGGGCATCCACTTTCCAAGCTTATTTGTGGGGAGTCCTTGTGTAGAATTTGTCCAACTGGTAGTTCTGAGAGAAGGCAAACATGTCTATCTCTGGGCTCCCCCATTTGTTTCTCAACATGTTAAATATCTTTTGTTCCAGTTTCCACTCGTATGGGTCCATGAGATTTCTTTTTAGGTCGTCTGCCAGTGTATTTAGCTTGCCTGGCAGGAACTGAACTTGTAGGTGCACTTGGTAGCTCAAGGCTGTGTTCCACAGAGCCATGGCTAGGGGTCTATATCACTTTGACGAAAAGGCAGAAGTTTGAACACTATATGTTCGAACTTCTAACCTCGAAGCGCAAAACCATCGAAGGCTTAGAATAGCGATTTTTTTCCCGGGTAAAAAAAAAATCTCTGTTCCAAGAAACGCACACAAAACACAAGCACACTAAAAAAACAGCAATCCACACACACACTTAAAATCCTACATCTAACCCAACACTAAACTGTACATACACTACTACCTATCCACTTACCTTATCCCAAACCCTAACCCTAAGGTCCGTCACTATCGCACACTCATCTAACCCGTGCCCTAACCCTAATGTCCGCACAATCGCACACTTATCTGAACCTGACCCGTAACTTTCCACCACAGTGCTGAAAATTGCGAAGCCGCAGTGACAACCAACCAAATTCTTTCCCTGGGAAAGAATTTGGTGTTCCGCGGCTTTGCGATAATCAGTTTTCAAACTTCACAGTTCGAACATATGGTGTTTGAACTGCTGAAGTTTCGACAAACTGATAGGAACCCATGGCTAGTGTGCAGACAGGGTATGAGTAGGTTCCCCCCCTGCTTGTTTATGTACCACATAACAGTGGAGTTGTCCGTCTTTACCAATAATTGTCCTGGAAGAATGTGGTCCTTGAAGGCTGTCAGAGCATTCTGTACAGCTAATATTTCTTTTTGATTGATATGCAGGTGCATTTGACTTGGGTTCCATTTGCCCTGAATGCACTGCCCTGCCAAGTGAGCCCCCCATCCATAGTCTGATGCGTCTGTTGTTAGGGTTTGAGCGGCAGGGAGTAGAGTGAGTGGCAGTCCCTTGTTTTGGTGGCAGGCCTCTGCCCACCAAAGGAAAGTACAGTTGTGTACATTTACCATAAATGTAGATGTTCGAGTGTACTCACTGCTGCAGTCATTACATTTGGGTAATCCTGCTGGCAGGCTGCCCTCAGCCGGCCTGAATTCCAAAGTCTTGGGTCCTGCGTCAGCTGCTGTCGCCCCTTCCCCGACGTCAGGTCGTCAGGGGTATAAAAGAAGCAGCCGACGCCATTTTCTTCAGTTTTTCTTGCCCCAAATGTCAGGTGCCCCCAAAAAGGGTAGCCAAACTTTATATAAATACACCAATATAAATTTTACCTTCATCTATAAGCAAATACACCACATAGGTAGTATAAATCAGACAAGGAAAGATAAGATCCAAAAGAAAAACGGGGGAAGGCGGGCGGGTAACCTGGACTGCAACAGTGAATACACTCGAACATCTACATTGATGGTAAGTGTACACAACTGTACTATGTTCTTTGTGTTTCACTGTTGCAGTCATTACATTTGGGTAGAGTCCCAAAGCTATGGTTGGGAGGCTGGAACTAGACAGCAGTAGGAGCGGCTATGAGGTCCTGCAGAACTGCAGTGGCAAAGCCTGCCCTGGATTTAGAGTAGAGTGGCAGATGATAATGCTTTGTAAAGGTGTGCACTGAACTCCAAGTAGCCACCTCTAAAATGTCTCTGGTTGGTACTCCCCTGAGAAAGGCTGCTGAGGTGGCTGCAGCTCTGGTGGAATGAGGCCTAATGCCCTTAGGCACGGGTTTGCCATGGTGTAAGTAGCAGAAATGAATGCAGTGTCCTAACCACTTAGCAATAATCTGCTTTGAGACAGGCTTTCCTTGTGATCCTGCAGCATATGCCACCCGCAATTGCTCTGTCTTCCTGAAAGCTATGGTTCTGTCCAAGTAGAATCTAAGCTGTCTGTGTATGTCCAAACAATGCAGAATTCTCTCCCCTTTGTTCTGTGGATTTGGGTAAAAAGTAGGCAGATGGATGGCTTGGTTAAGTGCCACACTGGACACTACTTTAGGCATAAATGTTGGGTTTATCCTCAGGGAGACCCTGTCTGGATGAACAACGATGAAGGGTTCCACAGCCATGAGCAACTGTAGCTCTGAAACTTGTCTTGCAGAAGTAATTGCTAAGAGCAGCGCTGTTTTCCAAGATAAAACTTCATGTCAGCAGTAGCCGGTGGCTCAAAAGGAGGTAGGGTGAGCTTTTACAAGACATAGTTGAGGTCCCATGCAGGTATTGGTAGTCTCCTTGGGAGCCTTAAATTGTTGGCTCCTCTGAGGTACTACCTTAATAGAGGATGAGAAAAAAGTGGTGGCTCTGTATTGTAATGAGCTGAAATGGCAGAGGCATGAATTTTAATTGATGAAAAAGATAGGCCTTTGTCCAGCATCTCAGTTAAGTATTGCAAAATCTGAGGAATATTTGGTACCGCTGTATCAGTTCCTTGTGCCTGGGTCCAGGCAGAGAAACTCTTCCATTTTCCAGCATAATACTTTCTAGTACTAGGCCTTCTGGCTTCCAGAATGACATCCATCACAGCTTTACAGAGAGGTGTTTTTTGTATGACTACATTATCCGCCATGCTGCCAAGTTTAATGTCCTGAGTTGGCCGTGCATGATCTGATTGTTTTGCTGGGACAGTAGTCGAGGTACTTGAGGTAAGGCCCAAGCTGGGTATAGAGATAAATTCCTTAGTATTGGATACCAGTACTGGTGTGGCCAGTCTGGGGCAATCAGTATCATCTTTGGCTTCTCCTGTCTGACCTTTAGGAGCACCTTGGGGAGGAGGGGCAGTGGAGGAAAGGCATATACTGATAGGTTCTTCCAGCTGAAAGATAGGATGTCCACTTTCCATGCTTGTCTGTGATAAGTCCTTGTGCAGAATCTTTTTAGTTGGTAATTGAGAGGGAAGGCAAATAGATCTATGTCCGGGCATCCCCATTTCCTTGTTATCATGCTGACGACTTGTGGATCCAGCTTCCACTCTTGGGGATCCATGAGGTTTCTGCTTAGTTCGTCTGCCAGAGTATTTTCCTTTCCTGGCAGGAACTGTGCCTGCAGATGTACTTTGTAAGTCAAAGCTGTGTCCCACAAGATCATGGCTAGTCTGCAAAGGGGGTAAGAATGTGTGCCCCCTGCTTGTTTATGTACCACATGACCGTGGTGTTGTCTATCTTTATCAGTAGTTGTCCCGGATGAAGTAGGTCCTTGAAGGCTGTCAGGGCATTTTGAACAGCTAACATCTCTTTTTGATTGATATGTAGATGCATTTGGTTTGAGGACCATGTGCCCTGAATGCATCTTCCTGCCATGTGGGCTCCCCAGGCATAGTCTGATGCATCCGTTGTTAATGTCTTCCTGGCTGGAGGTAATGTGAATGGCTGTCCCTTGTTCTGGTGACAAGCCTTTGCCCACCATCGAAACTCCTGTTGCAGGCAGGGAATGAGAGTAATGACTGTTTCCAGGCTGTGGCAATGTTGAGTCCAAACACTTTTTAGGTACCATTGAAGTTTCCTCATATGCAGTCTTGCATATGGAATTAGTAGGATGCAGGATGCCATGAAGCCCAAAGCCTGCAGAATTTTTCTTGCAGATAACTGGGTCTTTGTTGCCAACATTTTGAAATAGGTAGTCAGTTGCCTTTGTTTGTCTGGCGTGAGATATGCCATCTGGGCAGCTGTATTCAAGCTTGTACCCAGGAATGTAATCTCTTGTGAGGGTACTAGTTTTGTGAGGGTACTAGTTTTGATTTCTTTTTGTTGACTGTGCACCCCTAGGCATGTTAGAAGTCTTTTCACGAATGCCAGATGAAGAAGAAGAATGTCCTTGTTCTCTGCTTGAATGAGACAGTCGTCCAAGTAAGGATATATTTGTATTCCACTGTCTGCAGAATGCAATTACTGGTGCCAGGCATTTTGTAAAGACCCTGGGCGCAGTAGATAAGCCAAAGGGCAGTGCAGAGAGAATTGATAATGCATTGAGCCTGCCTTGAATCTTAGGCATCTTCTGCATGGTTGTCTGATTGGAACATGCAAGTATGCCTCTTTTAGGTCTGAAGTCACAAGACAAGCATTCTTGCCCAGCATGGGCAGAAGCTGCTGCAAAGTCAACATTTTGAATTTTGGAATATCCAGGAAAGTGTTCAGAATAGATAGGTCCAGAATCGGCCTCTAGGCCTTGTCCTTTCTGGGTACCAAGAACAGTCTTGAGTAAAAACCTTGTCCCTGCTCTTGCTCTGGTACTTGTTGAATGGCCCCCATGTCCATGAAGGATGAGACTTGTTTTTGTGCCTCTGCCCATTGATTTTTTAGCAGATCTGGCCAGCCGTTTGCCTTTGGCAGAGTATGGAAATGGAACTTGTAGCCTTGTGACACTATGTTTAGAACCCACTTGTCCTGGGTTATGATGTGCCAATTTTGAGCAAAAAGTGCTAATTTTCCCCCAAGGGTGCTGCCAGAAGATAAATGCTTGGTGCAGGCAGGGGGAAGTCATTAAGACTGTTTTCTGTATGTTTGTGATCTATCTTCTCCAGCTTTGGAGGTAGAAGCACCCCATTTTTGGGCCTGTAAGACCCTTGCACCTGGGATCTGCCCCTAGGGTGTCTGGGTCTGCCCCTTTGAGGTCTGTCTGACAAAGGAAAGGACCAATTTTATTGTAGGCCATTGTCTACTAAACCTAGGTGGCTGTACTTGTAAAAAATCTTTGACAGTTTGCATTGATTTAGCTTTGTCCTCCATTTTCTGTAACACCTCTTCTGCCTTAACATCAAACAAAGTATCATGCTGTAAAGGTGCATCTAGTAATTTAACTTTAACATGATCAGGCAGATTTTGTTCCTTTAACCAAGCATGCCTCCTAACTACAGTACCCATAGCTGCGGCCCTGCAGGAGGCCTCCAAAGAATCAAAACCACATTGCAAAGTATGTTTTCCAACTTGTTCTGCTGCATACAATAAATCCTGCATTTGTTTTCTGCACATTCAGAATTTAACAACATTTTCTGTTTAAGCAATCCCATGACATATTGCTGATACTTAAGCATATGAAATTGACAGTTTAAGGCCCTTACAGCCAAAGTTGCAGATGTGTAAACCCTTTTTCCCCATCTATCCAGTGCCCTTGAATCTCTGTCAGAGGGGGTTGGCTTTTTTGCCATGGAAGCCTTAACTCCCTTTGGACCCTGTGAAATAGTTTCTGGGTCAGCAGCAGCATTTTTAAAAAGAAATTTGTGAGAGTCAGGAACCCTGTAATATCTGTCAGGCTTAACAGGGACTGGGAGTAAGGAGTCAGGGGACAGACTAGACTCCGAAAACACATCTACAATGTCTAACACAGGTGGAATGGCTAGCGGCCTGTGCTGAAGTAGTAAAAGAAAATCCCTGAGCCTCTTTTTAGATTCTGAAAAATCTTGGCTCTCCCAGTGGAAATGCTCCCTCATGGTATGCAAGGTTTCCCCAAAGGAATAGTCCTCAGGAGGAGATGCCGAAGGTATAGATTCTTCAGCATAAGAATCCTCATGGGGGGAAGAGAATATCCCTGATCAGAAGAGGAATCAGAAGAAATAGAAACCTGATCTGAATTTGCATAGTCAGTGTCTTGCCTAGGCCTCTTATCAGGAGGGGGATGGGAACACCTGATCATGGTAATCAAGTCTTCGGCCATTTTGAGCATCTGTTTTTTGGGCATAGAGGCCTGTCCACGTGGCTCTTGAGTTTGTTTCCTTGCTTTAGAAGGTGCTCTAGTCTTTGAAGCTGAAGTTGCTTTAATGTAAAGATGTTTAGGTCTGAATACACCCTCAGAAGCCGGTACCTGCTCAGTGTCTCCGGACCCATCTGAGGGAAAGCATCCGAGGCTCCAATACCTTGAGTATCCAGGGGCATGGCCGACTCCACGTGGGAGTCGGTAGCGGCCTACGACTCTAAAGTAGCAGACGTCAGGGGCTGCAAAAGCGCCTCACTGAGAACCGGCGACTGGCTTAGGAAAAGCTTCGTCGTTGGTTTTGGGCCTCGGTTGTTTTTCTCTATCCTTTTCCTTGCGTTTTTTGTAAACTCCGGTAGTCGGATGGCTATCCGACGACATTTCAGGATAATTAAACTGGCGTCCAAAAAAGTTTAAAGCAAAATCATACCGACGCTTAATAGTGCGTTGGTTAAATCTAGCACAAAACCAACAACCAGTAACGCTGTGATCAGGGCCTAGGCAAGGAATACAGTAAGAATGATAATCCTTAGGAGGTATTTGCTTACCACAAGAAATACAATTATTAACTTTTTCTGACATCGGTCTGGAGCAAGAAAAAAGTTTCCCCAATGGGGTACTTAGCTTTATTGAAGACTTCGGATCTGAAACTCAAAGACGAAAATCTCAGGAGTCGGCCGACCGGCACTTGCAAACTGCTTCTGCTTTGGGCACCGCACAGCAAGAAAGACTGAAGAAAATGGCGTCGGCTGCTTCTTTTATACCCCTGATGACCTGACGTCAGGGAAGGGGCGACAGCAGCCGACGCAGGACCCAAGACTTTGGAATTCAGGCTGGCTGAGGGCAACCTGCCAGCAGGATTACCCACATGTAATGACTGCAACAGTGAAACACGAAGAACATCTCTATCTTTAGACAAGGTATGATAGGAATCATTGACTCTAGGTCCTGAAAATGTGACACCATAGGCTTTTTAGATACCATTGTAGTTTCCTCATATGCAGTTTTGCATATGGAATTAGTAGAATGCAAGAGGCCATGAACCTCAGGGCTTGCAGTATTTTCCTTGCATACAGCTGGGTCTTTGTGGCCAGTAATTTGAAGTAGGCTGTCAAATGAAATTGTTTCTCTGGCGTGAGGTAGGTCATCTGGGAAGTTGTACTCAAGCTTGCTTCCAGGAATACAATTTGTTGGCAGGGTACAAGATGTGATTTCTTTTCGTTTATGGTGTACCCCAGAGAAGTTAGTAATTTCTTTACAAATGCCAGATGATTTAGTAGTATGTCCTGGCTTTCTACCTGAATTAGACAATCGCCCAGGTATGGGTATATTTGAATACGCCTTTGCCTGCAAAATGCAATGACTGGAGCTAGGCACTTTGTGAATACTGTGGGTGCAGTAGATAAGTCAAAGGGCAGTGCAGAGAACTGATAGTGCATGTAGCCTGCTCTGAAGTGTAGGTATCTTCTGCAAGATTCCCTTATTGGGATGTGCAGGTAGGCTTCCTTTAAATCCAGTGTTGCCAACCAGGCATTTTTGCCTAGCATGGGAAGCAGATGATGAAGAGTTAGCATTTTGAATTTTGGGATCACCAAAAAAGTCTTTATAATAGACAGTTCCAGGACAGGACGCCAGGAATCGTCTTTTCTGGGTACCATGAAAAGTCTTGAGTAGAAACCTTGCCCACATTCTTCTTCTGGGACAGGTTAAATAGTCCTGATGCTGAGAAGAGAGAGAACTTGCTTTTGAGCCTCTTCCCACTGATTTGGGGGAAGGTCTGGCCAAATGTTTGGGGTTGGTAAGGAGAGGAAGTGGAATCTGTATCCTTGGGAAACTTTATGTAAAACTCATTTGCCTTGGGTAATGAGTTCTGAATTTTTTGCATGCAGGGCGATCTTTCCCCCTAAAGGAATGGTCAGTTGAGCAGGGCTTGGAAGGTTTAAAGTTAGGTCACTGACACAGTTTACCATGGGGGGAGTTTTAATACTTCCAGCTTTGGAAGTGGAAGCCTCCCACTGCTTAGGCCTGTGAGTACCTTGGGACTGAAGCCTGGGTGTTCTGCTGGTTCTGGGTTTGCACTGAGAAGGCCTGGAAGAGGCAGGAAAGGACCAATTCTTAGAGGGCCAATGCCTATAAATCTGGGAGGCTGTACTTGCAGGAAATCGTTAACAGTTTGCATAGATTTAGCTTTTTCCTCCATCTTTTTAAGGACTTCTTCGGCTTTGTTGCTAAACAGGCGGTCTTGGTTTAAGGCAGCATCCAGTAATTTAGCTTTAACATATCTGGCAAAGATTGCTCCTTAAGCCAAGCATGCCTTCTAAGTACAGACCCAGTGACAGCAGCCCTGCAAGATGCCTCTAATGAATCAAAACCACATAGCAAAGTATGTTTTCCAACCTGTTCAGCAGATGCATTAAATCCTGTAATTCTTTATTTTCAGCAAAGTCAGGAATCTACACCATTTTCTGTTTAAGCAATCAAATAATATGCAGCTGATACTTTAACATATGAAACTGGCAGTTTAAGGCCCTAATGGCCAAAGTTGCAGAAGTGTATACCTTCTTACCCCATCAGTCTAGGGCCCTGGAATCTCTATCAGAGGGGGTAGGGTTTTTGGCAGTAGTAGCCTTAATGCCCCTGGGACCTTGTGAAATGGTCTCAGGATCTACAGTACAATTTGTAAGAGGAACTTGTGAGAGTCAGGTACCCTGTAATACCCATCAGGTTTTCTGGGAGCAGGAAGTAAAGTGTCAGGGGCCAGGCTGGATTCTGAGAAGGCATCATCTAAATATCCAGTACAGGAGGGATAGCTAAAGGCCTGTGTTGAGGTAGAAGTAAGAATTCCCTAAGCCTCTTTTTGGAGTTCGAGTAATCCTGGCCTTCCCAGCGGAAATGCTCCCTAAGAGTATGCAAGGTTTCACCATAAGAGAAATCCTCTAGAGGGAAAGCAGAGGGAATGGAGTCCTCTGCATCAGAATCCTTATAGGTAGATAATGGCAACTCCTGGTCATCAGAGAAAACAGAAATTTCAGAATCCTGATCAGAAGAATCAGAAGGAAAATCAGTCCTAGACCTCTTAGAGGGAGAAGGGTGGCTTCCCCTGATTACAGTAATAAGGTCTTCAGCCATTCTTATCATTTGTTTTTTAGGCATAGGGGCCTGACCATGAGGTCTGGGTGTCAGTTTTCTAGGCATGGATCGAGTTTTAGGCCTTGAAGAAGAAGATGGCGTTTGTTTAATATGCAAGTCAATAGGCCTGAATACACCCTCAGAAGCCGGTGCCTGCACAGCGGCTCCGGACCCATCCAAGGTAGAGACATCCGCAAGTTCCACAGTCGAAGAAGCATCTCACGGCATACCGGACTCCGAATGGGTGTCAGTAGAGGCCTGCGAATCTGAAGTAGCGGGTATCAGGGGCTGCGAAAGCGCCTCACTGAGTACCGGTGAACTGGCGACTAGCTTAGCAGAAGCGTCGTCGGCAGCTTTGGACCTATGTAGTCTGTTTCTGTCTTTATCTTTGCATTTTTTCGGAATATCGGTAGTCGGGTGGCTTACTGAAGCCATTTCTGGATAATTGAACCGAGTACCAAAATATTTAGATGCAAAAATGAACAGATGACGAATAGTACGAGGTTTGAATAAGGCACAAAACTGACAGTGAAGTACGTCGTGGTCTGGGCCTAGCCAAGAAATGCAGCATGAATGAAAATCTTTATGAGGTATTTGCTTTCCACAAGAAATACAATTGTTAACTTTTACTGACATCGGTTTACAGCAAGAAAAAGGATCCCCAATGGGGTACTTAGCTTAGTTGAAGACTTCGGATCTGAAACTCGAAAACGAAAATTTCAGGAGTTGGCTGACCGGCACTTCTGAACTGCCTCTGCTTCGGGCACCGCACAGCAAGAAAGACTGATGTAATGACGTCGGCTGCATGCTTTATACCCCTGACTACCTGACGTCATGGAAGATGAAACAGCAACCGACGCAGGACCCAAGACTTTGATAATCAGGCTGACTGAGGGCTATCTGCAAGCATATAACCCAAATGGGATGACTGCAACAGTGAAACACAAAGAACATCTATGGTTACAGTTAGAATATTCACACAACTGCACTATGTTCAACATCATAACTGTGTCAAAGAATTCATAAAATGAACTTGAGAGCTCTAGTTAGTATACTATTAGACTACAAATTAGGGTGGCAAATTCTGTCCTCCTACTGCAAAACTCTGCTTAAACCTTTAGTGTTTAGAGAACATGAGAACAGATGCCCAAATAGCATTCTCACAGTTACTACAGTCAAAGACATTTTGAAGAAAACACTAACAGTGACAGCAAATCAAGTGGAACAGGACCTGATTTGCTCCCTTCAAACTCTTACCGCGCATCATATCAAAATGTAATGGAGACAGCAAACTACTAGGAGAATGGTTGCACAGCCAGTGGACACCCCCACTTGCCTACCATAATAGAAACAAAACAGCTGGTCCTTTTTTTGGGAGTCCTTGGTACTTCATCTATAATACCTTTGTGTATGTCTGTGGCATGGAAAATTTTCACACCCTTGAGAACAGAAGTAAATGGGTGACTGAGTAAGGGACAGAAACTACTTTAACCATTAAGGACTGTTACTTACAGATACAAAAGCCTTGTGGAAGATGTTTTAATATCCTCTTGCTCAATACTTGCGGCTTAGAAATTTGTAAGTAAATGCTACCAGGAAGAGTTCTATCCAATAGAAACATCTGAGATGATATAAGCTGGTGAATCATTTAAAACTTTGAGCCAGGCGAAAAGAAAACAATAAGAGCCGGCAAAAATATATATAATAAAATAAAACCGTTTAATGTAAGCGCTTTCGGCAAGGACGTTGCCTTGCCTTCATCAGACAAATGGTAAAAACAGTTAAACAGGTTCTCTTTATACTCAATTAAGCTGATTACATCCATCAGCCTAATTAAGAACCAACGTATCACAAACATAAACATTAAATACTGCTACGGGTGTAATATATTAGTTCAAAGCACAAAAATTACGAACAAATCATAAGTAAAAATACAAATGTTGTTATCAAAACAAAACAACATAACACTTTTAAACAGTTCGTGATGTGTGAAAATCCAGCTAGGTGAATTTAAACGCACTTGTCCTAATCTGCCTATCTAGCTGTCAAAATAGGATAAAGTTCAAATAAACAACATTCGAGTGTGCGCAAATACCCACAAATAAGTGTAATGAAATAAAATGTCTGTTGTTATATGCTTTTCAAATTCCTACTCCTATTTACATATATATTAAAAGAGGTTAAATTCATGCTATAATATAAAAAAAACAAGTGAATAAGTTAAATTAATTAACTAATATCAGATATTAAGAGGTGATAAATAAATATGTACATAAATGAGTAAACCAAAAAATGCTTAATTGTTTCATATACCAAACATTGATTTATAAGCCCAATTAGTTAAAAATAGTTTTAAACTAATAAAGATGATTTAAGGATAGATAAATATATCAAACAAATCATACAAATCATCTTTTAAGTGAAAGTAGCTCCAAAATGCATTTGATGGATAAACTCTCATTAAGACCTGGGTAAACTTGTGCCTTGTCTTAATTTGCCAAATAAGCTCATCTATCTCTAAGTGAACTTGCCAGGGTCCCCCTCTGATGTCAACTGGCCTATGTTGCAAAATGGCAAATTTAAAACAGTGGCCAGGGTGATCTAAACTGTGCTTAGCCAATGCATTATTGATATCTTTTTTGCCTATGGCATAACAATGTTCATATATCCGTTGTTTTAGCTTCTTTTCGGTTTTGCCAATATAAAAGGCTTTACACATTGGTTACACAAAGCTACATAGGTGACCCCTTTGGTACCACAATTATATCTAGAGTTGATTTTATATGTCCTGTTGTTAATACAAAGTTGGTTACTGACCAATATATGTCTACATTGAGGGCAGGCACCACACTTGAACATTCCATTGATCCTATTTGAACGCAGTTTTTTCTTCTCTAAAAGTGATTTCAAATTTTGGCCGCGCCTATACGTAATTTTAGGCCTAGTACCTAAGGCCTTTGACAACGTTTCATCTCCGCTGATGAGGTCTCAATTCTTATTTAAAACATCCCTAGTGAAACAGTAATCTAAAGAATATGTACAGAGAAAGCTAACCTGATAAGCTTGAACATTGTTAACTGTAAAAGTTGTTTCCTGGTCTGACAAGCTTGTTTGGTTAAGCAGATTCTCTATTTGGAATTCATGTTGACCTATGAGTAGTGGTGTGAAATGCCCCACGCTCCTTTTGTGCATTACCTCTTTTTTAATGTTAATAATCAAATTAAGGGGGTAACCCCTATTTATAAACATATTTTGGAGATGCTCACATTCGGAGTTAAAATCAATTTCGTCCGTAATCATTCGAGCAGCCCTAACCATTTGGCGTTTAACAACTGCCCTTTTCTGGTGGTAGGGATGGTTACTTGAAAAGTGCAAAAATGAGTTTGAATATGTTGGTTTTCTATATATTACACTTTTGTATCTACCATTAGATCTATCTTTGATTAGTTGTATGTCAAGATAGTTAACGGACGTCTCACCTATGTCGTAAGTAAACTCCAAAAAGTTTGTAGTCTGAGTGATATTAATAAAAGATGGTATAAGAGATGCATCTCCCTTCCAAATGCAAAACATGTCATCTTGGTACCTTGTGTACCAGGAGACATTATTCTGGAACAGTGGGTCTTTGAACAGTGAATTATGTTCCCAAAGGGCCATGACAGCATTCGCGAAACTTCCGCCACAGGGAGACCCCACGGCTACTCCAAACTTCTGCAAATAGAATTGCCCCTCAAAAACCATAAAGTTGTTGGTCAACACTATCTCAAGTAGGGTCTCGATTACATAAATGGTGTTTCCCGCCACTTTCTTGATGAGCAGAAAGTCTCTAATCCACTCTATACCTACTTGTTGGGGGATAACGGTGTAGAGGTCTTTAATACCGATTGTGAGAAAACACCCGTTTGACTGGTACTCTCCAACTTATTGATGTTCTTAAGAAACCCCCATGAGTCCTTGCAGATCTGTGGCTCACTTTCAATAAGTGGTTTTAACACGCTATCAATATATTTAGCGCAACCATACGTAATTGAGCCTCGACCATCAACTATTGGTCTAAAAGGGGGTGCATTTAAAGTTTTATGAATTTTTGGAGTGCCAAATAAGGCTGGTGTTTTGGGTGCTATCATTGTTAGGTACTGATGCAAGTCAATGTCAATTGAACCTTCTAAGAACAGGTCATCTAACATAGACCTGATCTTTTTGCATGCTACACTGACCTCGTTTAAGGTGACTTGTGTGTATGCAGCTGTGTTAAGTTGTTTAACCATACTATCAACATATGTACCATGGTCCATAAACACCAGGCCTCCCCCCTTGTCTGGCTTCATGACCCTTATGTTACATTCATTTAGCAAGTTGAAAAAGTCATGTTCTGATGAACTAATATTGTTCTTAACAACTTTGTTTTGATAATTGTTACTGTCCCTGGTAGCTCTAAAATCCATTTCACACATTTTTTTTTCAAAAACATTCAAATCTGAATGTAGAGGTGGGCTAAATAGGCTTGAAACTCTTAAGGAACTAACCATGCTGGAACCACTGCCCATAATCAAGTTAAGGTTAAGCTTACGGACAAAAAGTTTCAAATCAATAACAACTTTAGCTATGTCCATTTTCTTCCCTGGGACAAAAGTTAACCCTTCAGATAAAAAGTCAACCATTTCTTGATGAACTTCCAAAATGGTATAATTATAAATATTAAAGTCCCCTTCTGAACTTGTGTGTACACGGGGCATAAAACCAAAGTCGCTAATGTGGACTATCTCCTCCGCTGTCTCCTTTTGTTCCTTGTCTGCGGCTGGTTCCTGTTGGATTGCTGGTTGTTCCTTCGGCCATTGGAATTTGGCCGAAAATCATGCTGGTTAGGTCCCTCCATCCTATCAATGCTGTTAATAGGATGCCTGCATTGATTATTGTTACCCACAGCATTGTTACCTCTACTACTGGAATTATTGTTATTATTGAGCATCTCACTTCGTCTTAGTGGTTGGCTTTCACCATTGTCATTAGAAACATTCCCATGAGGTGAATTAGAAAGGTCCACCTCTTCATTAATACTACTGTTAGTACGAGGGTTTACTGTGAAGCCACTTGATACATTTGAAGGGGGCTTAAGATGAGCTCGTTTGTTAGAATAATCATTGATGTCCCTAGCTATTTTTTCTTTTTAGTAATGAGCATTTTGTTCATTGATGCCTCAATACTTGTGTAAATTCTACAATATTCATATTTGTATCTAGGGAAATCAGTATGAGTTTTGATGACATGTTCCAAAATTTCTAATTCAGTTTTAAAGCTGGTGAATCATGCTAGAACGCAGGCATGGATGGGAGTTACAAGATGGCTGCACATTGAGTAACAGCTTAATTCTAGCTCTCTCAGTGTGAAAACAGAAACTCAGCAGAAAAAAACAGTGGACTTTTGTGTTTCTGGGTAAAATTCAGTAACTGGCTAGAGAGTGCACTGCCTTGATACCAGGAAAAATAAATACAGAGGACCTGAAAGAAAATTGGCTATAAAAGGTGAGGAAAAAACACTAACTGGAAGAGTACTGCGGCTGTTCAGCAAAAAGAAGTGTAAGCTCCAGACATGACTTCCAGTAACCTAGATGAAAGTATAACACAACTGCACACAGACCTAGTTAAAACAAACAAAACACTGACGCGGTATATCAACTCAAACAAAAGACAGGAAAATGGAAATAGCTTAAAACAGATATTCAAATGCGGTAAAAAACTGCAAAATCAGAGGTCGAAATGAAGAAAAGACTGGCTGAATATGAGACTGCTCAAGAAGAGATGCTTCAAAAAATAATAGCATTAGAGGAAAGAGCATGTAGGGAGAAAGTACAGTTGCGTACACTTACCATAGATGTAGATGTTAGAGTGTATTCATTGTTGCAGTCATTACATTTGGGTTATCTGCCTGCAGGTAGCCCTCAGCCAGCCTGAATATCAAAGTCTTGGATTCCTGCATCGGA
Source organism: Protopterus annectens (assembly GCF_019279795.1). Lineage (NCBI taxonomy): Eukaryota > Metazoa > Chordata > Ceratodontiformes > Protopteridae > Protopterus > Protopterus annectens. The sequence goes on along the minus strand of NC_056748.1, from coordinate 393,723,633 downwards.
TGCTGTCTCTTCTTCCATGACGTCAGGTAGTCATGGGTAAAAAACATGCAGCTGACCCCATTACTTCGGTTTATCTTGCCCCAGATGTCAGGTGCCCCCATAATGGGAAGCAATTATATGTTAGGTTATACCTCCAACAAAAAAGCAAATACACCAGAAAGCTGAAATACACTCAACAAGAAGAAAAGTATAGCCAAGAGAAGTCAGGGGGCTAGAGGGAGGGTAACCAGGACTGCAACAGTGAATACACTCGAACATCTACATTTATGGTAAGTGTACACAACTGTACTATGTTCTTCATGTTTCACTGTTGCAGTCATTACATTTGGGTTGATTCCCAAAGCTAAGGAAGGGAGGAGGAAATTAGAGAGCATTAGGACCAGCTATTAGGCCCTGCAAGACTACAGTGACAAAACCAGCTCTGGATTAGGAAAAAATAGGCATGTGGTAATAGTTTATAGTTTCATAGTTTAGTACTAGGCTATCTGCCCTGGGGCATTTGTAAGCCTAGCCATAGTGATGTGGCTTTTGCCACCCCATGAAATGGTACAAAAATGTACAGAATAAATTTAGAATACTGTGCCTCTGTCTAGTAGTGACACAATGAAGGTCCCCTTATATAATAGAATTAGTTTACTGTGCCCCTGTCTAGCAGTGACACAGATGTGACCCCTGGGGTAAACTTACGATCTCCCATCCACTCATCAAGATTTCTCTTGAAGAAAGTCAGTGAGGGGCTCTGCCTAATATGAACTGGGATCTTGTTCCAAAGCATGGGAAGCCTCTGGGTTATGAATCTATCCCTCCAGCATGTCCTATTCATACTTGTGCCGAGGTTTAAGTCTTTAGCTCTCGTGGTCCTGATGGATTTGGATTTTTTTGAGGTGGAGCATGTCCATCAGATCCTGATTGGACATGGCCTTGTACGTCAGGCAGAGATCACCTCTGAGCAGGCGGTATGCTACTGAATAGAGCTGAAGTTTCTTTAGTCTGGCAGAATAAGACATATGTTGGAGACCCTTGATCCTCTTGGTGAGGTACTTTTGTGGTCTCTCCAGCTGTTGCAAATGCTGGGTGAGGTACATACCAAATGGGGCATTGTACTCAATCATGGGTCTGATGAGGGAGGAGTATAGGGTACAATGACATCCTTGGATCTGGATGTGAATCCCTTCATGATGAGGTGTGCAAGGTAGAATGTTTTTCTAACCACTTTGGCAACGTGGGTGTCAAATGAGAGGTCGCTGTCGACTTGGGTCCCTAGGTCTCTGATTACTTTTTCCGTACTCAGTGGGTTGCTGTCTATGTGATAATTTGTGGGTACTTTGTTTTTCCCAAAGGGGATGACTATACATTTTTTGGCATTTAGTTTAAGGCCGTGACTCCAGCACCAGTTGTCCGTTTCTGTGAGGCCTTTTTGTAGGATGTATGTGTTCGCTGGTGTATTGACTATGGCGCCTAGTTTGCAGTCATCTGCGAACTTTGTCAGCCACAACCCTCCCATGTTTGCTTTAACATCTGAGAAATAAATGCCGAACAAGAGGGGTCCCAGGACAGATCCCTGTGGGTCACCACTTGTGACTGGCTTTGAGTCTGACATTGCTCCAGCGATTTTAACTTTATGGGTTCTGTCCTTTAGCTAGTTTGCAACCCATCTAGTGACATAAGGGTTTACGTTTAAGCTGTTGAGCTTATCTATGATGCCTGAGTGGGGTATTGTGTCGAAGGCCTTAGCCAAGTCCAGGTAGGCTGTATGGACTGCTTTGCCCTCATCAATGGCTCTAGTGACTGTTTCGAAAAAGTCAACCAAGTTCAAAAGGCAGGATCTTCCCTTTACAAAGCCGAACTTGCTTGGTGAAGGTAAGTACAGAGCTCCAGGGAGCAGCTTCTAGGATGTCCCTGGTAGGGACACCTCTGAGCAAGGCTGTAGAGGTAGATGTAGCCCTGGTGGAATGTGACCTTATACCCTGTGGGGTAGGTTTTCCATGGTGCTTATAGCAGAAATGAATGCAATGGGCTATCCATTTAGAAATGGTTTGCTTTGAAATGGCCTTCCCCTCTGCCCCTGCAGCAAAGCCAACTAGCAGCTGTTCAGATTTTCTGAGAGGTTTAGTCCTGTCCAAATAAAATCTAAGTTGTCTGTGCACGTCCAAAGAGTGCAGTATTCATTCTCCTTTGTTTTGTGGATTCGGGGAAAAAAGTAGGCAAATGAATGGACTGATTAAGGGCCACACTTGACACCACCTTGAGCATAAAGGAAGGATTGGCCCTGAGGGACACCCTGTCTGCATGGAATATGATGAAGGGCTCCACTGCCACGAGGGCCTGTAATTCAGACACTCTTCTTGCTGAAGTGATGGCTACAAGGAAGGCTGTTTTCCAACAAAGGAATTTCAACTCATCAATTGCAGCTGGCTCAAAAGGAGGTATTGTTAGATTTTCCAATACAAAGTTAAGGTCCCAGGCTGGAGTAGGGGCTCTCCTGGGTGGTCTTAAATATTTGGCCCCTCTGAGAAATTGCTTTAGCAGGGGGTGAGAGAAGAGGGGTGTTTCAGTATTATAGTGTGCTGAAATGGCAGAGGCACGAATTTTAATTGACGAGAAGGAAAGGCCCTTGTGGAGCATCTCTGTTAAGTACTGAAGAATATGCGGTAAGCTGGGCACTGTTGTGCCCATCCCCTGAGTATGGCTCCAGGAACAGAATCTTTTCCACTTTTCAGCATTGGGTTTTCTAGTACTAGGCCTCCAGAATGACATCTAGCACCTGCTTACTGAGGGATGCTATTGGACAGCTCAAGGAATTATCCAGGCTGCAAGGTTCAGGGTTTGAAGCTGTGGGTGCAGAATCTGACCCTCCTTCTGGGATAGCAGGGAAAGGGTCTGAGGCAGGTGCCATGGATCCAGCAGTGACATACAGCACAAGAGGGGGTACCAGTATTGGCGTGGCCAGTCTGGTGCAATCAATATTGTCCTTGGTTTGTCCAGTTTGCTCTTTAGCAGAACCTTCAAGAGGAGAGTCAGAGGGGGAAAGGCATAAACTGAAAGGTTTTCCTAGGTAAAGGACAAGGCATCCACTTTGCAAGCTTGACTGTGGGAAGTCCTTGTGCAGAATTTGTCCAATTGGTAGTTCTGAGGGGAGGCAAATAGGTTTATCTCTGGAGTCCCGCATTTGCTTCTCAGGAGGTTGAATATCTTTGGTTCCAGTTTCCACTTGTGTGGGTCCATGAGATTTCTGCTTAGGTCATCTGCCGTGAATTTAGCTTGCCTGATAGGAATTGAGCTTGTAGGTGCACTTGGTACCTCAAGGCTGTGTTCCACAGAGCCATGGCTAGTCTTCCGAGAGGGTATGAGTGGGTTCCCCCCTGCTTGTTTATGTACCACATAAAGTACAGTTTTGTACCTACTATAAATGTAGATGTTCGTGTGTCTTCACTGCTGCAGTCATTACACTTGGGTTATCCTGCCGTCAGGAGGGCCCGCAGTCGGCCCGAGTTACAAAGTCTTGGTCTAGCGTTGGTTGCTGTCACCTCTTCCCTGACGTCAGTGCGCCAGGGGTATATAAGAAGCAACCGAAGCCATTTTCTTCAGTTTTTCTTGCCCCAGATGTCAGGTGCCCCCCAAAATGGTAGGCAATACATGTTGCTAATAAAACATACAGGAAAGGTAATAATAAAACCTTCATTAACCAGAAAATACACCACATAGGTAGAAAAGGTTAGTCCCAGATAAGAAAGAGGTGCTGGTGGGTGGGCAACCTGGACTGCAGCAGTGAAGACACTCGAACATCTACATTTATGGTAGGTACAAAACTGTATTATGTTCATCGTGTTTCACTGCTGCAGTCATTACACTTGGGTAGAATCCCAAAGCTGAGTTTGGGTGCCTGGCTCTATAGAGGATTTGGTGTGGCTATGAGGCCCTGCAGCACTGCAGTGGCAAAGCCAGCTCTGGATCTAGAATAAAGGGGTAAATGGTAATGCTTGGTAAAGGTGTGCACTGAACTCCAAGTTGCAGCTTCCAAGATATCTTTGGTAGGTACTCCTCTAAGGTAGTCAGTAGAAGTGGTAGTTGCCCTGGTGGAATATGGTCTAATATTACTAGGTACAGGTTTCCCATGTTGTGTGTAGCAGAACCGGATACAGTGTCCTATCCACTTTGAAATGGTCTGCTTAGAAATGGCCTTTCCCTGTGATCCTGCAGCATATGATACAAACAATTGTTCAGATTTTCTGAAAGCTTTTGTCTTATCCAAGTAGAAGCGCAATTGCCTGCGTATGTCCAAGGAATGTAGAAGTCTCTCCCCTTTATTCTGGGGGTTTGGATAAAATGTTGGCAAGTGAATAGTTTGGTTAAGAGCCACACTGGATACCACCTTAGGCATAAAGGTAGGGTTTGTTCTTAAAGAAAGCCTGTCTTGGTGGAAAATGATGAAAGGCTCCACTGCCATTAGTGCCTGCAGTTCTGAGACTCTTCGTGCTGAGGTTATTGCCAGAAGCAGAGCAGTTTTCCATGATATATATTTTAACTCTGCTGAATTGGCTGGTTCAAAAGGAGGCAAAGTGAACTTTTCCAAAACGAAATTGAGGTTCCCAAGTTGGTGTTGGTGCTCTCCGGGGCGGTCTTATGTTTTTAGCCCCTCTGAGGTACTGTTTTAGCAATGGATGAGAGAAAATAGGAGGATCTGTGTTGTAATGAGCCGAGATGGCAGAAGCGTGAATCTTAATGGATGAGAAGGATAGTCCTTTGTCCAGCATCTCAGTCAAGTATTGTAGTATCTGAGGAATGTTAGGGACCAGAGGATCAAGGTTTTGAGCCTGGTTCCAGGCACAGAATCTCTTCCACTTGTCTGTCTGGCCTCCAAAATGACATCCATAACAGCATTAGAGAGAGACGTAGTCTGTTTGGCTAATGAATCTGCTATGCAGCCAGGTTTAAGGTTTTGAGCTGACTGTGCAGAATCTGATTGTTTTGCTGAGTCAGAAGGTGAGGAATTTGAGGCAAAATCCAAGGTGGGCCTTGAGCTAAATTTTTTAAGATTGGGTACCAATGCTGGCGTGGCCAGTCTGGAGCAATCAGAATAATTTGTGGTTTTTCTTGTCTGGCTTTTAGGAGTACCCTTGTAAGGAGAGGCAGAGGTGGGAAGGCATAAACATGTAGGCTTTTCCAGCTGAACGAAAGAGCATCCACTTTCCATGCTTGTGTGTGATAAGTCCTTGTGCAGAATTTTTGTAGTTGGTAATTCAGTGGTGAGGCAAAAAGATCTATGTCCGGGCACCCCCATTTTTGTATTATCATGCTGAAGATTTGTGGATTTAATTTCCACTCATGAGGATCCATGATGTTTCTGTTTAAGTCGTCTTTCAGAGTGTTTTTCTTTCCTGGCAGGAATTGTGCTTGCAGATGGACTTGATAGGTTAGAGCTGTGTTCCACAAGGTCATGGCTTGTCTGCATAGGGGGTAAGAATGAGTGCCCCTTTGTTTATTTACCACATTACAGTGGTGTTGTCTGTCTTTAATAGTAATTGTCCTGGATGCAGAAGATCCTTGAAAGCTGTAAGGGCATTTTGTACAGCCAACATCTTTTTTTGATTGATGTGAAGATGCATTTGGTCTGTGGTCCATTTGCCCTGAATACATTTTCCTGCCATGTGTGCTCCCCAGGCGTAATCCGAGGCGTCTGTTGTTAAAGTCTGCCTGGCTGTTGGAAGAGTGAAAGGCTGACCCTTGTTGAGGTGACATGCCTGTGCCCACCATCGAAACTCCTGTTGTAGGCAGGGAATTATTGGTATTACTGTCTCCAAGCTGTGAGAATGTTGAGACCAAACACTTTTTAGGTACCATTGTAATCTCCTCATATGCAGTCTTGCATATGGAATTAGTAGTATGCAGGATGCCATGAATCCCAAGGCCTGTAGAATTTTTCTTGCAGGGAGTTGGGACTTTGTTGCCATCAATTGAAAATACTGAGTCAGTTGTCTTTGTTTGTCTGGCGTGAGATAAGCCATCTGGGCCGTTGTATTTAAGCTGGCACCCAGGAATATTATCGCTTGTGAGGGCACTAGTTTTGATTTCTTTTCGTTTACTGTGTACACCCTAGGCAACTTAATCTTTTTATGAAAGCCAGATGCTGTAGAAGAATGTCCTTGCTCTCTGCTTGTATCAGGCAGTCATCCAGGTATGGATATATTTGAATTCCTTTTTGTCTGCAAAATGCAATTACTGGTGCCAGGCACTTGGTAAAGACCCTGGGTGCAGTAGATAAGCCAAAGGGCAGTGCAGAGAACTGGTAGTGCATTGAACCAGCTATCAATCTGAGGTATCTTCTGCAATTTTGTCTGATAGGGACATGCATGTATGCCTCTTTGCGGTCCAAAGTAACAAGCCAAGCTTTCTTTCCCAACATGGGAAGGAGCTGTTGTAGTGTCAGCATTTTGAATTTCGGAACATCCAGGTAAGTATTTAGAATGGAAAAGTCCAGAATGGGTCTCCAGGCTTTGTCCTTTCTGGGTACCAGGAAGAGTCTTGAGTAAAATCATTGTCCTTTTTCCTGCTGTGGTACGTGTTGAATAGCTCTCATGTCCATGAGAGCTGTAATTTGTTTTTGTGCCTCTGCCCATTAATTTTGTGGCAGGTCTGGCATTCCTTTTAGCCTTGGAAAAGTGTGAAAGTGGAACCTGTAACCTTGAGACACAATATTCAGCACCCATTTGTCTTGGGTGATTGCTTGCCAGTTTTCAGAAAAAAGTGCTAGTTTCCCCCCTAAGGGAGCTGCCAAAAGAGAAGAGTTTGGCATTGGAAGGGGGAAGTCATTGGGACTGTTTCCTGTAAGGTTGTGACTTGTCCTCACCTCCATTTGGATTTGAAGCACCCCACTGTCGTGGTCTGTAAGATCCTTGTGGCTGAGATCTGCCTCTTTGTGGCCTGTCTGACACTGGAAAGGACCAATTCTTTGTAGGCCAATTTCTGCTAAATCGTGGTGGCTGTACCTGTAAGAAATCCTTCACGTTTGCATATATTTCGCCTTATCCTCCATTTTCTTTAATACCTCTTCTGCCTTAATACCAAATAAGTTATCTTGCTGCAAAGGGGCATCCAATAATTTTGCTTTAACATGACCTGGTAAACTTTGTTCTTTTAATCAAGCATGCCTACGAATCACAGACCCTGTAACTGCTGCTCTACAAGAAGCTTCTAATGAATCAAAACCACATTGCAAAGTATGCTTTCCCACTTGTTCAGCTGCATGCAATAAATCCAGCATTTCCTTATAGTCAGGTTGTTCTGCATTTGTACTCATTTTTTGTTTTAGTTGAGACAGTAAGTACTGTTGATATTTAAGCATGTGAAACTGGCAATTTACAGCCCTCACTGCTAAAGTTGCAGAGGTGTAAACTTTCTTTCCCCATCTGTCTAATGCTCTAGAGTCCCTATCCGAGGGAACTGGATTCTTAGCCGTGGAAGCCTTAACCCCTTTGGGACCCTGGGAAAAAGTTTCTGGGTCAGCAACAGGGTTTTTATAAAGAAATTTGTGAGAGTCAGGGACTCTGTAGTACCTGTCTGGCTTGACTGGAGCTGGGGGTAAAGAATCAGGATTTAAACTGGATTCAGAGAACACATCATCCACAATGTCTAACACTGGCAGAATAGCAAGGGGCCTGTGCTGAGGCAGTAAAAGAAAGTCTCTGAGCCTTTTCTTGGATTCTGAGTAACCCTGGCCCTCCCAATGGAAATGTTCCCTCATGGTATGTAAAGTTTCCCCAAAAGAATAATCTTCAGGAGGAGAAGCTGAAGGAATTGATTCTTCAACATCAGAATCCTCACAGGGGGTAAAGAATATCCCTGGTCTGAAGAGGAATCAGAGTATACTGAAACCTGGTCAGAGGAATCATAATCTGTATCCTGCCTAGGCCTTTTATCAGGAGGGGGATGGGAACCCCTGATCAGAGTTATCAAGTCTTCCGCCATCTTGAGCATCTGTTTTTTAGGCATGGAGGCCTGTCCAGATTAATGCTGTACTTGCTTTTTTGTCTTTAATGTAGGTTTAGTCTTGGCTGTAGTTGCAATGGTAAGTTGAGTAGGCCTGAAAACACCCCCAGAAGCCGGTGCCTGCTCAGCAGCTCCGGACCCATCTGAAGGGTTAATCTCCGTTGGTCCAACACCTTGAGTATCCAGAGGCCTAGGCCCCTCCACGTGGGAGTCGGTGGCGGCCTGTGGTTCTGAGGTAGCGGGTGTCAGGGGCTGCGAAAGCGCCTCACTGAAAACCGGAGAATTGGCGACTGGCCTAGAAGAGGCTTTGTCGTCAGTTTTGGGCCTCGGATGACTTTCCTTATCTTTATCTTTGCGTTTTTTGTGCATTCCAGTCATTGGTTGTTCCGACAGCATTGTATAATTAAACCTTCGCCCAAAGTGATGGCGAGCAAAATCAAACCGACGTTTAATAGTGCGTTTGTTAAATCTAGCACAAAACCAACAACTAGTGACGTTGTGATCTGGGCCTAGGCATGGAATACAGTAAGAATTAAAATCCTTATGAGGTATTTGCTTCCCACAAGAAATACAATTATTAACTTTTACTGACATCGGTCTGAGGTAAGAAAAAGTTTCCCCATGCATAGTCCGATGCTCTGTTGTTAGGGTTTGGGCGGCAGGGGGTAGAGTGAATGGGAGCCCCTTGTTGTGGTGGCAGGCCTCTGGCCACCAAAAGAACTCTGTCTTTATACAAGGAATGATAGGAATCATTGATTCCAGGTCCTGAGAATGTTGACACCATAGGCTTTTTAGATACCATTGTAGTTTCCTCATATGCGGTCTTGCATATGGAATTAGTAGAATGCAAGAGGCCATTAATCCCAGAGCTTGCAGGATTTTCCTTGCAGATAGCTGGGTCTTTGTGGCCAGTAGTTTGAAGTAGGCTGTTTCTCTGGCGTGAGATAAGCCATCTGGAAAGTTGTGTTCAAGCTTGCTCCCAGGAATACAATTTGTTGGCAGGGTACTAGATGAGATTACTTTTGGTTTATGGTGTACCCCAGCGAGGTTAGAAGTTTCTTTACAAATGCCAGATGTTTTAGTAGCCTGTCTTGGCTTTCTGTCTGAATTAGACAATCGTCCAGGTATGGGTATATCTGAATATTTCTTTGCCTGCAAAATGCAAAGGCTGGAGCTAGACACTTCATGAATACCCTGGCAGAGTAGATAAGCCAAAGGGAAGTGCAGAGAACTGATAGTGCATGGAGCCTGCTCTGAAGCGTAGGTATTTCCTGCAAGATTCCTTTATTGGAATGTGCAGGTAAGCTTCCTTTAAGTCTAAGGTTGCCAACCATGCAGCTTTGCCTAGCATAGGAAGCAGTTGTTGAAGTGTTAGTATTTTGTATTTTGGGATTACCAGAAAGGTGTTTAGAATAGAGAGGTCCAGGATAGGACGCTAGGAGCTGTCTTTTCTGGGTACCAGGAAAAGTCTTGAGTAAAAACCTCATCACCTTTCTTCTGCTGGGACAGGTTGAATAGCCCTGATACTTAGAAGACAGATAACCTGCTGTTGAGCCTCTGCCCGTAGGTCTGGCCACCCATTTGGGGTTGGTAAGGTATGGAAGTGGAACCTGTATCCTTGACAAACTATATTTAAAACCCATTTGTCCTGGGTAATGAGTTCCCAGTTTTTTGCATGCAGGGCAATCTTTCCCCCTAAGGGAGCAAGCAGTTGATCAGGGCTTGGAAAGTTTAAGGTTAAGTCATTGTGACATTTTTCCATAGGGGGGTGCCTTACTACTTCCAGCTTTGGAAGTGGGAGCCCCCCACTGCTTAGGCCTGTGAGTACCTTGAGACTGTAGCCTAGGTGGTCTGCTGTTCCTGGATTTAGACTGAGAAGGCCTGGAAGAGACAGGAAAGGACCAATTCTTAGAAGGCCAATGCCTACTAAATCTGGGAGGCTGTACTTGCAGGAAATCTTTAACAGTTTGCATAGATTTCGCTTTTTCCTCCATCTTTATAAGGACTTCTGCTTTGTTGCTAAACAGGCGGTCTTGGTTTAAGGGAGCATCCAGTAATTTAGCTTTAACAAATTTTGCTCCTTAAGCCAAGCATGCCTTCTAATAAGTACAGACCCAGTGACAGCAGCCCTGCAAGATGCTTCTAAAGGGTCAACACCACATTGCAAAGTATGTTTACCAACTTGTTTAGCAGAATGCATTAAATCCTGTAATTCTTTATTTTCAGCACAGTCAGGAATCAACATCATTTTCTGTTTAAGTAGTCCCATAATATGCTGCTGATACTTTAACATATGAAATTGGCAGTTTAAGGCCCTAATGGCAAAAGCAGCAGAAGTGCATACCTTCTTACCCCATCTGTCCAAGGCCCTGGAATCTCTATCAGAGGGGGGTAGGGTTTTTGGCAGTAGTAGCCTTAATGCCTTTAGGTCCTTGGAAAATGGTCTCAGGGTCCGCAGTAGGATTCCCGAAGAGGAACTTGTGAGAGTCAGGTACTCTGTTATACATGTCTGGTTTCCTGGGAGCTGGAGGTAAAGTGTCTGGGGCCAGGCTAGATTCCAAGAAGGCATCATCTACAATGTCCAGGACAGGAGGGATAGCTAAAGGCCTGTGTTGAGGGAGGAGTAAGAATTCCCTAAGCCTCTTTTTGGAGTCAGAGTAATCCTGGCTTTCCCAGCAGAAATGCTCCCTTAGAATGTGCAAGGTTTCACCAAAAGAAAAATCTTCTGGAGGGGAAACAGAGGGAATGGAATCCTCTGCATTAGAATCCTCATAGGTAGATAATGGCAAATCCTGGTAATCAGAAGAAACAGAAATTTCAGAATCCTGATCAGAAGAATCAGAAGGAAAATCAGTTCTAGGTCTCTTAGAGGGAGAAGGCTGGCTTCCCCTAATTAAAGTAATAAGGTCTTCAGCCATTCTTATAATTTGTTTTTTAGGCATATGGGCCTGACCATGCGGTTTGGACGTCGGTTTTCTAGGCGTGGGTTGAGTTTTAGGCCTTGAAGAAGAAGATGATGTTGGTTTGAAAAGCAAGTCTGTAGGCCTGAATACACCCTCAGAAGCCGGTGCCTGCACAGCGGCTCCGGACACATCCAAGGTAGAGACATCCGCAGGTTCCATAGTTGAAGAAGCATGTTGCGGCATATGGGTCTCAGTAGAGGCCTGCGAATCTGAAGTAGTGGGTATCAGGGGCTGCAAAAGCTCCTCACTGAGTACCGGCGAACTGCAGACTAGCTTAACGGAAGCATTGTCAGCAGTTTTGGACCTATGCGGTCTGTCTCCGTCTCTATCGTTACGTTTTTTCAGAATGTCAGTAGTCGGATGCTTACCGAAGCCATTTCTGGATAGTTAAACAGAGTACCAAAATAATTTGCTGCAAAAATAAACTGACGACGAATAGTCCGGGGGTTGAATAAGGCACAGAACTGTCAGCGGGGGATGTCACTGTTTGGGCCTAAGATAGGAATGCACTATGAATGAAAATCTTTATGAGGTATTTGCTTTCCACAGGTAATACAATTAACTTTTACTGACATCGGTTAAGAGCAAGAAAAAGGATCCCCAACGGGGTATTAGCTTTTTTGAAGACTTCTGTTCTGAAACTCGAAAATGAAAATTTCAGGAGTCAGCCGACCGGCACTTCCGAACTGCTTCTCATTCGGCACTGCACGGCAAGAAAGACTGGTGTAATGGTGTCGGCTGCATGTTTTACAGCCCTGACGACCTGACATCATTGAAGAAGAGACAGCATCTAATGCAGGAATCCAAGACTTTGATATTCAGGCCAGCTGAGGGTTACATGCAGGCAGATAACCCAAATGTAATGATTACAACAGTGAAACACGAAGAACATCCTGAGATTTTCAGCTGTAGCAGAGAAGCTAGAAGGAATACACTGTATTCATTTTATGAAAGCACAAATAAGCAACTGGACTGGTATTCCACAGCAGTTATTAATTGAAACGGCACATTGTGAGTATGCTCCAAACCTCACTATGAGAAAGCAACCTAGACCTTTAATAGTAACTAGCAGAAGGAGTTAACTCTGACAAGCCTGTGGCAGAAGGACAAAGTACTAAAAGTGGGAGACAGCAGAGTGTTTGTGGAAAATGATTACTCAATGTACACAAAGCAGAAGAGGAGTAAATTTATTCCACTATTCAGGAAATGTCAAAAAGCTAGTGTGAGATTCAAACTGCTGTACCCAGTATCTTCAAAATATTCTTCCCTGGAGGGACAAAATCATTTTTTCATGAACTACATGCTAAGGAGGAAATACAAAAGTATGTCCAACAAAAAGTGAGCTGTGAAACAGGAGATTCTGCTTCATGATCTTCTGGTAATAAAGACCACAGATCGACTGTGCCAGTAAAACCTTTGCCAATGTTTCAATGGAAAAATATGGAGAGAAGGAAGGTAACACGAGAGTTGACTAGAAGAATCGAAAGTACACTGGAAATGAAGCAGAGAGAGGATTTTAGAAATGGAAATGAAGAGGAATAAAGTCAATAACTTGGAAATTGACAAAGGTGGGATTACAAAGCAACAACTATATTCGTGAACTACGAAAGAATAAGAAAATCAAGAAATATTGCTCTTTTTTGGAATTTCTGTGGGACTCTAAAGCATATGCCCTATTTCATGTCATTAATGCTTGGAAAAATACTTAGGGGAGGGGAAGAGGAGGGGGAAAATTAACATTAAGTAAAACAAAATTCTTTCTTAATAGTACTATTTTTATAGTGCATGTTTTTTTTTTTGCATGCTATAAAGTTTTCTCAATTATTTTTAAGTGTAATTGGGATACTACTGTAAACAGGTGCTCCTGTTTTTTTTTTTTCCTTATCCCTTCTTATCTCTTTCTTCTTGTTCAGTTTTAAGAAATGTAGGCACTGCAATGTAAAAAAAAAAAGTCTAGTTAAAGGAGCATGACAAAAGAAACATTAATGTGCTTTTTCTCATTCTTGCGTGGGGGGGGGTGACTGGATTGGATCCCTTGGCTTCATTTAGTAACACGTTTCAAGGTAAAGCAAGTAAAAGAAAAAGAAAATTAAATATTATATGGCTTTTTTTCTAGCAAATAAATTTATGCTTAGTAGCAGTTTTGTATCGGGTCTATATTATAACGTCGAACTCACAGGAGTCCGAATGTTGCAATATCGAACCCAAATGTTCAAAACATGGAAATAACGAAGCCATGGAACACACATTTCTTTCCCAGGGAAAAAAATCGGTGGGCCGGTTTTGCTATTTCCTGCAATCTCGGAGTTGGTATATTTAAGTAGGGGGATGTGGGGGGCACCGCCCCCCATGATGGGGATGGGGGGGTGAAGCCCCCCACATTAGCATAAGTGTAAAGTGTATGTGTTTTTTTTTTTTTTTTTGTACCAGAACAGCAATATTTTTTCCCCTGGGAAAAAAAAAATTAGCTGTTCTGTGTTTTCGTACTTTTTGGGTTTCGAACTTCACAGTTCGATATTGCATCGTTTGAACTCCTGTGAGTTTGACTATGTAATATAGACCCTTCTGTACTTGGTCCTCATGTCTCCATGGAGACAATCTAATAAAGAGAAATTGGCTACAATCTGAAAAATCGGCTAGGAGACAATGTTCTCTGAAAGCATTCAGGTGTTTTCCCAGCTGGGAGAGCTATAAAGATAAGCAAAACCAGACAGCACTTTAAAGAAGCACATGCGTCGTAGCACAGATAACCTTTATTTTAGGTTAACTCAAGTCTATGAATGTGGCTGTCAGTTTAGGACATTTGCTCCAAATTGGAGGGTGGAACTTCAGTATTTGAAGATGTGCATATTTGTGTGTGTTAATATTAAGTTAACATGTTTTAGGGGGTATTGGGGGCATGTTTTTTGGGTAAGGGCATTAAATAAAACAAAAAGCTTTGTAAGATGTGACACAGCCTCAAATGGATATAACAAGAAACAAATGTATAAAAGTTTAACCTGCCAAACAGTGTATGCATGCAACACAAAAGCTGGAATTAGACATTTAACAAAAAATCCATTATAATTAAAAGGAGGGAAAAATAACTTAATACAATAGTGCTTGCTGTAATGTCTTTAAATGTCAATGGTTTCACAGATAAATACAAAAAAGAAAGAGTAGTGAATTATATTAAAAATGTAGAGTGCAAATAACTATGCGACAGGAGGCATAACTTGATAGAACTGAACATGTGAATTTGACAAAGAAAGATTTTCAGGGTGGTTATCCAGGGGAGTACCTGGGACAAAGGAAAAGAAGAGTACTTATTCCTTGATAAAATTATAAGGCTGATTAGGAGGATATACGAGGGATTGGTGGAAAAAATTAGTGTATGTGGTCTTCACTGATAATTTGTGCTTGAGCTGAGGAACCAGGCAGGGGTGCCTTCTTTCCCCTTTGTTATTTGCACTATATTTAGAACCACAAATAAAACAAATGACTCAGAAATTCAAGGATATAACTGGTATGGTAGTCGAAAGCTGGCTCTATTTGCAGATGATATTATTTTATACCTGACAGCACCAGAAAAGGACATTACAGTGTTGTAGAACACTTTGAGACCGCTTCAAATCTTTTTGGGATACAAACTTAATAAACCTAAAACAATGGCAATAGCAGTAAATTGGTATGGTAGTCAAGGAAAGCTGGCTCTATTTGCAGATGATATTTTTTTATACCTGACAAAAGAAAATGACATTACAGTGTTGTAGAACATTTTGAGACAGCTTCAAATCTTTTTGGGATACAAAATTAATGAAGCTAAAACAATGGCAATAGCAGTAAATTGTGTACCCACACAGTAATTGTTCAGCAATATCTATATTTATGGGGACCTGGTAAAATTAAGTATTTAAGAACATGGATTAAAAATGATTCTGCTGTGGCAGCTAAGGATACGTGGGAAGAGACTAAACAAAGGCTAGTAGCAAAACTGAGAAAATGGAAACTGTTATATGGACATGGATAGTAAGATACAAGCAATCAAATGCTTTTAGTCCCTTCAGTCTTATACACAGGTCAGGCATATATTTTTATCAACCAAAGGCGAAGCTGTGGATAGCAATTAATAAAGAACTGAAGGATTTTATCTGAGAGGGAAAGACGGTAAGCGTAAGATTCACGTGGGATAAGTTCATTCTTACAATAGAACAAGGCTAATTGGGACTACCCAATTTGAAGGGGTATTTCACAACAACACATATCACAAGCAGAGAACTATAACTGAAAGTGGAAAGGGATAATGAAATGAGGGGAAACTCAAGAAACAAGGAGAGACTAGCATTTTGGATGCAGACCTTTAAGAAGATTAACAATAATCATACAGAATATAATATTAAAAAAGCTGCAAAAAGTATTCTAAGTTGTAAGCCAACACAGGAAAGAAGAAAGGAGACTGCCAATAGGGATGACTACAATTAAGGATACAGACAACAAGCAAGAGAGGGCTAGAATTTATTGGAGAAAACTGGCAAAGAAACCAAGGTATTGGGACCAAATGACAAGAGGGGGAAGGTAATAGGATGGGAAGACGCCAAGAATTTATTGCTTCCCTCTCAAGGACTGACATCAGAGTATAGGCAAATTGAAAGAAATGGGGAGGGGGGAGTCCTAAACGAAAGACCAGCATTTGTAGAGTTTTTAGTAGAATCTTGAACAGAAGCAGTCATTAAAATAGCAATAATTAGTAGAGCACGTAAAATATTGCATAACTATAAGAATCAATCACAGGAGGTTCAAAATGATTTGGAAGAGACATTGGGTAAGCAAGTCACAAAGAAATAATGGAGGATATATGTAGGTCTCAAACATGCAACAAAATACAGAAGATTTAGGATTTTTGCTTGGAAATGTTTACATAGATATTTTTATACCCCAGTAGACTCCAGAGAATTTTTCCTCAGGTAGACAGCAAATGGAGGTGTAATGGGGAAGAAAGGGGTAATTAGGAAAGAAGAGTATAAAATCTTACCATAACCATAGATGTCCTTCTCTTCCATGTTGCAGTATTCTACATATGGGTTTACTCCTCTTGTTTCGCGTACATCTGGCCAGTATGCAAATGTTTTCAGTCCCCAAATGGTGCATGGGACATCTGACGAGACTCAAGGAATGTGGGCCATAAAAGTGATGTTTGCACGCACCAGCCCTAAGAACTAAAAGCCCCAGTCAAAGTCAGTCCTAGTAAGGGCAATGTCAGCCCTGTGCCACCCAGAAAGGGAAATGCAACCTAACAGGAGGGGAAGGAGGGTGGGAAGGAATACTGCATCACAGAAG
This sequence comes from Protopterus annectens, assembly GCF_019279795.1. NCBI lineage: Eukaryota > Metazoa > Chordata > Ceratodontiformes > Protopteridae > Protopterus > Protopterus annectens. The sequence continues at coordinate 393,707,368 of NC_056748.1, read as the reverse complement.
AGAAGGACATCTATGGTTATGGTAAGATTTTACACAACTTTTCTATGTCCTTCTATTCCAGTAGTGCAGTATTTCACATATGGGTGAGTGCCAAAGCTCATTGTGAATGGGGAGATGGTCTAGAGGCTGTCTCCAGGAATCCATGAAGGATAGCCCTGGCAAACCCCGCCAAGGCTCTAGAAATGTGGTCTAGTTTGTAATGTTTGGTAAAGGTGTGTACTAATGACCAAGTAGCTGCTTTGAGAATGGGAGAAGTATCCAAACCCTTGAAGAAAGCTCCTGAGGAGGCCATAGCCCTGGTGGAGTGTGCTTTAACAGTACCTTGCAGAGATTTTCCATGGTATTGGTAGCAGAAAGTGATGGCTTTGGAAATCCAGAAAGAGATGGTCTTCTTGGTCCCTGCCTTCCCCAGGGCACTGGGCTGAAAGGAGTCAAAAAGTTGGTCCGACTGTCTGATGGACTTGGTTTTATGCAGATAAAAAGTACAGTTGTGTACCTACCATAAATGTAGATGTTCGAGTGTATTCACTGTTACAGTCATTACACTTGGGTTATCGTGCTGGCAGGCTACCCTCAGTCGGCCTGAATTCCAAAGTCCTGGTCCGGCGTGAGTTGCTGTCACCTTTTCCCTGACGTCAGTGCACCAGGGGTATACAAGTTGCAGCTGACACCATTTTCTTCAGTTTTTCTTGCCCCAGATGTCAGGTACCCCCAAGAAGGTAGGCAATACACATTGCTTATAAAAAACATACACTAAAATAAACAATACCTTCATCGACAAGCAAATACACCACATAGGTTGTATAGGATAGAGAAGTATAGATAAGTCCCAGCAAAGAAAGGGGAATGGTGGGTGGGTAACCTGGACTGCAACAGTGAATACACTCGAACATCTACATTTATGGTAGGTACACAACTGTACTATGTTCAATGTGTTTCACTGTTGCAGTCATTACACTTGGGTTGAATCCCAAAGCTGAGGTTGAGCGGCTGGGACTAAATAGGATTAGGAGTGGCTATGAGGCCCTGCAGAACTGCAGTGGCAAAGCCTGCTCTCGATTTAGAGTAAAGAGGTAAGTGGTAGTGCTTGGTAAAAGTGTGCACTGAACTCCAAGTTGCAGCCTCCAAAATGTCCTCGGTTGGTACACCTCTGAGAAAGGCTGCTGAAGTGGCTGCTGCCCTGGTAGAATGTGGCCTAATATTCTTAGGCACTGACTTGCCATGCTCTGCATAGCAGAAACGAATACAGTGTCCTATCCATTTTGAAACAGTCTGTTTTGAAATAGCCTTTCCTTGTGATCCTGCAGCATATGCTACAAACAGTTGCTCAGTTTTTCTGAAAGCTTTTGTTTTGTCCAAGTAGAAGCGTAGCTGCCTGTGTATGTCCAAAGAGTGCAGAAGTCTCTACCCTTTATTCTGGGGATTTGGATAAAATGTTGGCCAATGAGTGGTTTGGTTAAGAGCCACACTATATACTACCTTTGGCATAAATGTTGGTTTTGTCCTTAGAGAAACCCTGCCCGGATGAAAAATGATAAAAGGTTCCACTGCCATTAATGCTTGTAACTCTGAGACTCCTCTTGCTGAAGTTATTGCTAGGAGCAGAGCAGTTTTCCTTGATAAGAATTTTATATCAGCTGTATTGGCTGGCTCAAAAGGAGGCAGTGTGAGCTTTTCTAAAACAAAGTTGAGGTCCCATGTAGGTATCGGTGCTCTCCTTGGGGGTCTTATGTTTTTTGTCCCTCTGAGGTACTGTCTTAGCAGTGGATGAGAGAAAATAGGAGGTTCCGTATTGTAATGAGCCAAAATGGCAGAGGCACAGATCTTAATTGATGAGAAGGATAGGCCTTTGTCCAGCATCTCAGTTAGGTATTGCAAAATCTGAGGAATATTTGGAACAGGTGGTTCAAGTCCTTATGCCTGGTTCCAAGCACAGAATCTCTTCCATTTTTCTGCATACGATTTCCTGGTGCTGGGCCTCCTGGCTTGCAAAATGACATACATAACAGCTTTAGAGAGAGGTGTGTTCTGAGTGGTTATATTATCTGCCATGCAGCCAGATTTAAGGTTCTGAGTTGGCTGTGCAGGATCTGATTGTTTTGTTGAGTCAGAAGATGAGGAATTTGAGCTAAGTTCAGGCTGGGCCTTGAGACAGGCTCTTTAGGATTGGGTACCAGTGCTGGCGTGGCTAGTCTGCGGCAATCAGAATCATTTTTGGCTCCTCTTGCCTGACTTTTAGGAGCACCTTGGGAAGGAGAGGCAGTGGTGGAAAGGCATAAACTGTTAGGATTTTCCAGCTGAATGATAGAGCATCCACTTTCCATGCTTGTGAGTGATAAGTCCTTGTGCAGAATCTCTGTAGTTGGCAGTTGTGAGGGGAGGCAAGAAGATCTATGTCTGGGCATCCCCATCTCCTTGTAATCATGCTGAAGACAAGGGATTTAGTTTCCACTCGTGAGGGTCCATGCGGTTTCTGCTTAGTTCGTCTGCCAGAGTATTTTTCTTTCCTGGCAGGAATTGTGCCTGCAGCTGTACTTGATAGCTCAGTGCTGTGTTCCACAAAGTCACGGCTTGCCTGCAGAGGGGGTAGGAATGTGTGCCCCCTTGCTTGTTTATGTACCACATAACTGTAGTATTGTCCGTCTTTAGTAATAGTTGTCCTGGATGCAGTAGATCCTTGAAGGCTGTCAGGGCATTCTGTACAGCTAACATCTCTTTTTGATTGATGTGAAGATGCATTTGGTCTGCGGGCCACGTGCCCTGAATACGTTTTCCTGCCATGTGTGACCCCAGGCATAATCCGATGCATCTCTTGTTAGTGTCTGCCTGGCTGTGGGTAAAGTGAAAGGCTGCCCTTGTTGTGGTGACAGGCCAGTGCCCACCATCGAAACTCCTGTTGCAGGCAGGGAATAAGAGTTATTATTGTTTCCAGGCTGTGGCAATGTTGAGTCCAAACACTTTTTAGATACCATTGTAGCTTCCTCATATGCAGTCTTGCATATGGAATTAGCAGGATGCAGGATGCCATGAAGCCCAAAGCCTGCAGAATTTTTCTTGCAGGTAGCTGGGTCTTTGTTGCCATCATCTGAAAGTAATGAGTCAGTTGTCTTTGCTTGTCTGGCGTGAGATAAGACATCTGGGCAGTTGTATTTAAGCTTGCACCCACGAATATTATCTCTTGAGAGGGCACTAGTTTTGATTTCTTTTCATTTACTGTGTACCCTAGGCAAATTAGTAATCTTTTTACAAACGCCAGATGTTTTAGCAGAATGTCCTTGCTCTCTGCTTGAATAAGGCAGTCATCCAAGTAGGGATATATTTGAATTCCTTTTTGTCTGCAAAATGCAATTACTGGTGCCAGGCATTTTGTAAAGACCCTGGGTGCAAAAGATAAGCCAAAGGGCAGTGCAGAGAACTGTAATGCATTGAGCCAGCTATGAATCTGAGGTATCTTCTGCAAGACTGTCTGATTGGGACATGCAGGTATGCCTCTTTGAGGTCCAAAGTAACTAGCCAAGCCTTCTTGCCCAGCATGGGTAGAAGTTGCTGCAGTGTCAACATTTTGAATTTTGGAACATCCAGGAAAGTATTTAGAATTGACAGGTCCAGTATTGTTCTCCAGGCATTGTCCTTTCTGGGTACCAAGAAAAGTCTTGAGTAAAATCCTTGTCCATGTTCTTGCTGTGGTACTTTTTGAATAGCTCTCATGTCCATAACAGCAGAAATTTGTTTTTGTGCCTCTGCCCATTGATTTTGTGGCAGGTCTGGCATACCTTTTGACCTTGGTAGGGTGTGAAAGTGGAACCTGTAACCCTGAAAAACAATATTCAGTACCCATTTGTCCTAGGTGATCAAGTGCCAATTTTGTGAGAAAAGTGCTAGTTTTCCCCCTAAGGGTGCTGCCAAAAGGTAAGTGCTTGGCATTCGTTGAGGGAAGTCATTGGGACTGTTTCCTATATGGTTGTGATTTGTCTTCTCCGCCTTTGGGGGCTGAAGCACCGCAATGTTTAGGTCTGTATGAGCCCTGGGGCTGAGATCTGCCTCTTGGGCATCTGTATCTGCCTCTTTGTGGCCTGTCTGACACTGAAAAGGACCAATTTTAGAAGGCCAGTTCCTGCTAAATCTAGGTGGCTGAACCTGTAAGAAATCCTTTACTGTCTGCATTGATTTTGCTTTATCCTCCATTTTCTTTAACACCTCTTCTGCCTTAACACCAAACAAATTATCATGCTGTAATGGAGCATCCAATAATTTTGCTTTAACATGATCAGGTAAACTTTGTTCTTTTAACCAAGCATGCCTTCAAATGACAGAACCTGTAACTGCGGCTCTGCAAGAAGCCTCTAATGAATCAAAACCACATTGCAGAGTATGCTTTCCCTCTTGTTCAGCTGCATGCAATAAATCCTGCATTTCCTTATTGTCAGCTTGTAAGCATTTTCTGTTTTAGCAAAGACATTAGGTATTGCTGATATTTAAGCATGTGAAACTGGCAGTTTAAAGCCCTTACAGCTAAAGTAGCAGAAGTGTAAACCTTTTCCCCCATCTATCCAGTGCTCTAGAATCCCTACCTGAGGGAACAGGGTTTTTTGCAGTGGAAGCCTTGACCTCTTTGGGACCCTGAGAAATTGTTTCTGGGTCAGCAGCAGGGTTTTTATAAAGAAATGTATGTGAGTCTGGGACCCTGTAGTACCTATCTGGCTTGACTGGTGCAGGGGGTAAAGAATCAGGAGACAAACTGGATTCAGAAAAAACATCATCAACAATATCTAGTACAGGGGGGATAGCAAGGGGCCTGTGCTGAGGCACTAAAAGAAATTATCTGAGCCTTTTCTTGGATTCTGAATAATCCTGGCTCTCCCAATGGAAATGCTCCCTCATGGTGTGCAAGGTTTCCCCAAAAGAGTAATCCTCAGGAGGAGAGGCTGAAGGGATAGATTTGTCAGCATCAGAGTCCTCATAGGGAGGAAGCGAATATCACTGTTCTGAAGAGGAATCAGAGGAAATAGAAACCTGGTCAGAAGAGTCATAGTCAGTGTCTTGCCTAGGCCTTTTATCAGGAGGGGGATGGGAACCCCTGATCAAAGTAATTAGGTCCTCGGCCATTTTAAGCATCTGTTTTTTGGCATGGATGTCTGTCCAGGAGAATGCTGTACTTGTTTCTTTGTCTTTAATGGTGTTTTAGACTTTGCCTTGGCTGCTGAAGTGGACTTGATAGTAAGCTGTGTAGGTCTGAAAACACCCTCAGAAGCCGATGCCTGCTCAGCGGCTCTGGACCCATCTGAGGGAATATCTTCCGTAGGCCCAATACCTTGAGTTTCCAGAGGCCTAGTTGTCTCCACGTGGGAGTCGGAGGTGGCCTGTGGCTCTGAGGTAGCGGCCAGAGGCTGCGAAAGCACCTCACTGAGAAGTGGCAAACCGGCGACTGGCCTAGAAGAGGCTTCGTCGTCGGTTTTGGACCTCGGATGCCTGTCCTTTTCTTTGTCTTTAAGCTTTTTATGAATTCGGTCATCGGTTGTTCCACGGCATTATGTAGTTAAACCTTCGGCCAAAGTAATGTAAAGCAAAATCAAACCGACACTTAATAGTGCGTTGTTTGAATCTAGCACAAAACCAATAACTAGCAACGTCGTGGTCAGGGCCTAGGCAAGGAATACAGTAAGAGTGAAAATCCTTATGAGGTATTTGCTTCCCACAAGAAATACAATTGTTAACTTTTACTGACATCGGTCTGGAGCAAGAAAAAGTTTCCCTAACGGGGTACTTAGCTTTATTGAAGACTTCGGTTCTGAAATTCAATTTCGAAAATCTCAAGAGTCGGCCGACCGGCACTTGCCACCCTCAGAAGCCGATGCCTGCTCAGCGGCTCTGGACCCATCTGAGGGAATATCTTCCGTAGGCCCAATACCTTGAGTTTCCAGAGGCCTAGTTGTCTCCACGTGGGAGTCGGAGGTGGCCTGTGGCTCTGAGGTAGCGGGCGTCAGAGGCTGCGAAAGCACCTCACTGAGAAGTGGCAAACCGGCGACTGGCCTAGAAGAGGCTTCGTCGTCGGTTTTGGACCTCGGATGCCTGTCCTTTTCTTTGTCTTTGCGTTTTTTATGAATTCCGGTCATCGGTTGTTCCGACGGCATTATGTAGTTAAACCTTCGGCCAAATTAATGTAAAGCAAAATCAAACCGACACTTAATAGTGCGTTGTTTGAATCTAGCACAAAACCAATAACTAGCAACGTCGTGGTCAGGGCCTAGGCAAGGAATACAGTAAGAGTGAAAATCCTTATGAGGTATTTGCTTCCCACAAGAAATACAATTGTTAACTTTTACTGACATCGGTCTGGAGCAAGAAAAAGTTTCCCCAATGGGGTACTTAGCTTTATTGAAGACTTCGGTTCTGAAATTCAATTTCGAAAATCTCAAGAGTCGGCCGACCGGCACTTGCGAACTGCTTTTGCTATGGGCACCGTGCGGCAAGAAAGACTGAAGAAAATGGCGTCGGCTGCATCTTATATACCCCTGGCTCACTGACGTCAGGGAAGAGGCGACAGCAACCGACGCTGGACCAAGACTTTGGAATTCAGGCCGACTGCGGGTAGCCTGCCAGCAGGATAACCCAAGTGTAATGACTGCAACAGTGAAACATGATGAACATCCTGAGTTGTCTGTGAACATCGAGGGAGTGAAGTACTCTCTCACTGTCCCCCCGTGGGTTAGGGAAGAAGGTAGGTAGGTGGATGGCCTGATTAAGGGACAGGTCATTCACCACCTTGGGCATGAAGGAAGGGTTAGTTCTAAGCCTGTCATTGTGGAAAACTAGGAAAGGAGGAATAGCCATAAGGGCTTATAGCTGTGATACTCTTCTGGCTGAGGTCAAGGCCACTAGTAGAACAGGTTTCCAACTGCAATGTTTTAGAGAGGCTTTGTCTACTGGCTCAAGTGGAGGAAGCGTAAGCTTTTCCAAAACAAAGCTTGGTCTGCAAGGCAATGGAGCGCATCAACATGGAACCTCATTGACAGAGACATTGGGAACCTCCAAACACTGGACCCTACCCAGTTCGGCTTTGTTAAGGGCAGATCATGCCTCCTAAACCTGGTGGACTTCTTTGAGACAGTTACCAAGTCTATAGACGAGGGAAAGGTGGTACACACAGCCTACCTACACCTCACACAGGCCTTCGACACCATTCCCCATTCTGGTATTATAGGCAAGCTCACCAGCCTGAACATAAACCCCTACGTCACAAGATGGGTTGCCAACTGGCACATGGACAGAACCCACATGGTAAGAGTTGCGGGAGCTAGGTCCGACTCTACACCGGTTACAAGTGGCGTCCCCCAGGGCTCAATCCTAGGACCCCTCCTGTTCGGCATATACTTCTCAGAGGTACAGGCAAGCACAAGAGGACTATGACTGACCAATTTCGCAGACGACTGCAAACTAGAGGCTATAATTGACTCTCGGGCTGACACAGACATCCTTCAAAAGGGTCTCACTGAGACGTATACCTGGTGTCAAAATCATGGCCTCAAGCTAAATGCCAAAAAGTGCATAGTCATCCCCTTTGGAAAAAACAAAGTACCCACAAACTACCACATAGGTGGTAGTCCCCTAAATACGGAAGACGTAATAAGAGATCTAGGGACCCAAGTAGAGAGTAATCTCTCCTTTGATAATCACATTGCCAAAGTGGTTAGAAAATCCTTCTACATGGCCCAACTAATCACAAAAGGGTTCGCATCCAGATCAAAAGAGGTCACTGTGCCCCTCTACTCATCACTCATCAGACCCATCATGGAGTACAACACCCCATTTGGATGTACCTTACAAGACACCTGTAACAGCTGGAAAGACCACAAAAGTACTTCACCAAGAGGTTCACTGGCCTCAAACAGATGCCCTATGCAGCTCGACATACCGCCTACTCAGAGGTGATCTCTGCCTGACATACAAGGCCATGTCCAACCCAGAATTTATGGACATGCTCCACCTAAAGAAAACCTTATCCCCAAGAGCCACACGCTCTAGGGATTTAAACCTTACCACAGCAATAAATAGGATGTGCTGGAGGGATAGATTCCTGTCTCAGAGACCTCCCATGCTTTGGAACAAGATTCCAATCTACATTAGGCAGAGCTCCTCACTAACACTCTTCAAGAGAAACCTTGACGAGTGGATGGGAAACAGAAAGTTTACCCTGGGGATCACTTCAGTGGCTCTGCTGGACAGAGGCACAGGGAACTAATCTAAGGGGGCGGTGAAAGCCAACACATTCTGGCTAGGCTTATAAATGCTTTCGGGCAGATAGCCTAATATCTACCTATGAACCTATAGTTAAGATCCCATGGTGGGAAAGATGGTTTCCTGGGGGGGTCTGAGGTGAAGTACCCCTTTGAGGAAAAGCTTAGCTGAGAGTCGGAATGCTAGAGGGGGATCCAGAGGAAGGCATGTTGAAACTGTAGACAAGTGAGCATTAATGGAAGAATAAGTCAATCCTGTCTGCAGTAGCTCACACAGGTAAGACAAGACTAGAGGGGTCTCGCTTGCAAGTGGGTCCAACTGTCTTTTATGACACCATATAGAGAACCTTTTCCACTTTGAAAGGCAGGATGTTCTTGTATTTGGTTTCCTGGTCTCCTGCAAAACATTGAGCACATCCGCATTGTAAACGTGTCTGAAGGGGACCAGAATCCTATCAACCACAGGGTGAGGTGCAGTAACTGCCTCTGTGGGTGTATCTGGGATCCCTTGTACTGTGTGAGAAGGTCCACTCTGAGGGGTAACTTGTGGAGATTGCCCTTGGACAACTGTAGAAGTAGGGGGAACCAGTGCTCTCTGGGCCAGTAAGGCGTCACCAACAAGATTTTTGGTTTGTCATGCTGGATTTTCAGCTGGACCTTCTGAATGAGTAGCATATAGTTATTTCCCCTTCCAGGAGATTGAGAAGGCATCTGTTGCCAGTGCCTACGGGTCTGGTATCCTGGTGCAAACACCAGGAAGGTGCCTGTTGATGGAGGAGGCAAACAGGTCTATTTGAGGGGTAACCCACCGGTGGACCAGGTTCAGGAAGACATCCCTGTGAAGCATACATTCGTGGTCATTTGTGATGGTTCTGCTGAGACAGTCTCCCGGGGAGTTGTGGAGAGAGGGAATGTAGACTGCCTGCAGAGCGACTCCCTGTGAGGTGGCCTGTTCTCATACTACAAGGGCTAGTTTGCAAAGTAGGTATGATTTGGTCCCTCCCTGTTTGTTGAGATACCACAGAACCGTGGTGTTGTCTGTCAAAATCTTCAATGGACCTTGATAGTGATAAGGCTGAAAGGCTCGAAGAGCCAGGAGAATTACTCTCATCTCTCGAACATTGATGTGTTCTACTTTGTGAGGCTGTGTCCACAGGCCCTGCACCTTTCAATGGCCCAGAGTTGCTCACCAGCCCAAGTCTGATGCATCTGTGTGCATGACCTGCGTGGGTAGAGGTGGTTGGAGGGGAAGACCTGGATTGTAGATCACTTGTGCCAGCCACCACTGGATTTCCTGTTTGAGGCATGGGAGGAGGGCAACCCTGTACACCAGAGGATGGGAATGTTGGGTTCAGTCTGACCAAAGATACCAATCTACCTTCCTCATATGCAGTTTTGCTAGTGGTAACATGGGGATAGTGGCTGTTATGTAGCCCATGAGTCTGAGGTACTGCCTTGATGTCAATTTTGTAGACTGAAGGACCAGAAGCAGATGTTCTGTCAGGATTTCCATCTTTTGGGGGGGGGGTAGGCTTTCATGAGGTCTGTGTGAATTCTGCACCCCAGGAAGACAATGTCTTGTGTAGGTTCCAGGTGGGATTTTGGAAAATTTATCTGGGATCCCAGTGACTGTAGGAGGGACACTACAATGCGTATGTGTAGCAGGAGGGTCTCTTTGTTGGGTGCCTGAATTAACAGGTCGTCCAGGTAAGGGAAAACTTGGATTCCCTTTGTCCTGCAGTAAGCAATCACTGGAGCCAAGCATTTGGTGAAAACCCTGGGAGCAGTTGAAAGCCCAAAGGACAAGGCAGAGAATTGAAAGTGAGAAGGGCCCACCAAGAACCTCAGGTACTTCCTGAATGTGAGCTTTATGAGAATGTGTAGATAAGCATCCTTTATATCTAAAGTGGCCATGAACCCTTGGGGGAGTAGGAGGGGGAAGAGGGTTGGGTAAAGTCAACATCCTGAAGGTTGGGACCTTTAGGAATAGGTTGAGATGGGAGAGGTCCAGACCTTTCCCCATGTTCCATCATTTCTGGGAACCAGGAAAATCCTGGAGTAGAAACCTCTTCCTTTTGCGACTGGGAGCACTAATCTGATGGTGCACTGAGCCAGCAGTGCTTGTAACACAGGCTGCAGTAGGTGCAGCTGTTGTGTTGGAGGATTTGGGATGCCCTTTCGCTCTGGGTCGGGAGAGCCAGGTCATGAAATACCCATTCTGAAGGACTGACAGGACCCATTTGTCTGACGTGATGTGAGTCCATACATGGAGGCAGTGAGAGACAAATTGACAGAGGTTGAGAGGGAGGGGGTGGTGGGGGCAAGGTTGGCAAGTAGTCAGATGCTACCTGCCCTATATCTTGAAAGGGCGGCCTCTGGCTAGAGGAAGGTGAAGTTCTATCTGGGGGGGGGGGGCTTCCTGGTAGGTTTTCTAGTCCTAGAAGGAGCTGCAGGGCAAAAGTGCTTTCTTATGACCTGAGTTTTTGCTGGGTAGTTTCTCTGAAATTTTGGTATGGGAGAAACCTGTACGTGTTTCAAATCCTGCATTTCTTTTCCCTTTTTGCTGAAGTGACTAAATGAGATCAGACACTTTTGCACCAAACAAGGCTGAAATGTCCAGGGGTGCATCAATAAGCTTTTCCCTAAAGTCCTCAGGAAGGGGTTGTAGGCAAAGCCAGGAATAGCTTCTTAAGGTAGATGATGATGCTGCTGACTTAGCTGAGGCTTCAGCAGCATCATAACTGCACTTTATTGAGTGCCTGGTAACCTGGGAGGTGAGGGCCAGAAGAGAAGACAGTGATGCTTTGGTAGCACAGTCTGGTGTATCAGCCAATTCCTTGGAGACTTTTTCCAGGAGGGATAAGGCAATACATTAAAGAAAAAAAGGGCTGAAAGGTTCCCCAACAAGGTACTTATTGGATTTCTCAACTCCGATGGTAGCAAGAGCAGGAACACCAGGCGTACGACTGGCAGCTGAGAAGTTCAGGCAGACTAAAAATTCCCTGCAGAGTACTTTGTCAGAGATGCTTGGTAAGCAAACTGATACAACTAAGGAAATTACTTTTCTGAGCTACAACACAGAATTGGAATTGCCTAGACACAGTAAGCCCTTGCTGAGTCTAATTATGGTGACCGCCAAAACAGCAATTACTAGAAAATTAAATCAAAGTCTAAACAAACTGTACTAGGAGTAGTGAATATAGTAACAGAGATAAAATAAACAGAATTGAGATCTTTAGAAAATGTTAAGAGCAAATTACATGGGAAAAAATGGGGATTATGAGAATAACACATACAGGGGAGGAATGAGGTTTAAAAGTAGGCAGGACTTGAATGAGCTATGTAATGTTTGACTGATGATGACTGGGTAGATTATAAGTGATGTATAATGGCTGCAACTAGAGTTATGTCATTACGGTTTATTATGCAAAATGCTTGCAACTGGAATTGTGTCAATATGGTTTGTTTTTATTTATGTAAATGTATGATTATCTATGTCATAAGTGATAATTTAATAAAGATGCTTCTTGATTAAAAAAAAAAAACTTAGGTATGGTTAACTTCTTTATCACAAGGTTCACATCTCATGTTGGGGATACTGGATTTTACATACATGAAGATGAATGTCCCTTTCAAGATCTGTTTCACTTTACTGGATATTATCTATGGCTCCACAAAAAGCAAACAGGGACAGCAGTCAGAAGTAACTCAGTAAAAAGAAAGCCAACCCTTCTTGAATAATAATCTGAGATACTGAAGGACTTAAGGAAGAGGGTACAGTTTTGCTTAGCAGGCAAGGAGAGGGAGCAGGTATTCCTCAAAGAGTAAGCGAAGCCTTACTTGAACAATAACTGAGTGAGGCTGCAGGACTCGAAAACAGGGTACAATATTTTTTCACCCCTCCCCTTTTCCTCAGAAAAGAACAAGAACACAGCCAACAAGTTAAACTTTCTACACTTGGGCTTCAATGCCTCCTTAGAGAGACAGCACATCCACTGAAAATATATGGCTGAGTGGGAAACAAAATTGTTTTGATGGGGTACTTACAAATGTAGCTTCATTGCGCAAAACTCCACTAGCTCCCACTCCAGTTAAGTAAGACCATAAGCTAGTAACTTTTTCCCTCAAACTATCTAACCCCCCCCCCCCCCCGAAACCAATAAATCATAATTCAAAGACTTCATGTGCACAAATCTCCTCAAATTCTATAATGGAGTCTTAAAATTCACTTACATCATCATCACTGCAGAAAATGACTCGGCAGATAGAATTCACCAAGGAGTCTTATATTCACATAAATAAAAGCACAGCATTAGCAGCCCAAGTGGGATGCACAAGCCAGTGCATTTCTTTGTGCCGGTCCCAAGCCCGGATAAATGGGGAGGGTTGCGTCAGGAAGGGCATCCGGCGTAAAATTTTGCCAAATCATACATGTGGACAACAGTACAGATATACATACCGGATCAGTTAAGGCCCAGGTTAACAACGGCCACCACCAGTACGGTTGGCCAAGAGGGTGCTGGCGGAAATTGGGCTACTGTTGGTCGAAGGAGGAAAAGAGGGGGAAGGCATGCCCGAAGGCAGGTAAAGGCTAGGACTGTGATAGTGAGGGTCGAAACTTTGAATGTTGGCAGTATGACTGGTATAGGGAGAGAGCTAGCTGATATGATGGACAGAAGGAAGGTTGGTATATTGTGTGTGCAAGAGACCAGATGGAAGGGGAGCAAGGCTAGGCATATCAGAGGCGGGTTCAAATTGTTTTATCATGGTGTGGATGGGAGGAGAAATGGAGTAGGGGTTATCCTGAAGGAACAGTATGCTAAGAGTGTTTTGGAGGTGAAAAGAGTGTTGGATAGAGTGATCTTTATGAAGCGGGAAATTGATAGTGTAATGATGAATGTTGTTAGTGCATATGCTCCACACACAAGTTGGGTGTGCGATGGATGAGAAAGAACATTTTTGGTGTGAGTTGGATGAAGTGGTGATGCCTGTACCCAAGGGTGAGAGACTGGTGATTGGAACAGATTTCAATGGGCATGTTGGTGAAGGGAAAAGAGGGGATGATGAAGTGATGGGTAGGTATGGTGTTATGCAAAGAAATGCAGAAGGTCAGATGGTAGTGAATTTTGCGAAAAGGATGGACATGGCTGTGGTGAATATGTATTTTAACAAGAGGTAGGAGCACAGGGTGACATACAAGAGTGGAGGAAGATGCACACAGGTGGATTATATCTTATGTAGAAGGGCGAGTCTGAAGGAGATTGGAGACTGTAAAGTGGTGGCAGGGGAAAGTGTAGTTAGGCAGCATAGGATGGTGGTTTGTAGGATGACATTGGTGATCAAGAAGAGGAGGAGGAGTGTGAGGGCAGCACCAAGGATCAAATGGTGGAAATTGAAAAAGGGTAATTGTAAGGTGGAGTTCAGGGAACAGTTAAGACAGGCACTGGGTGGCAGTGAAGAGTTACCGAATAGCTGGGTAACTACAGCAGAGCTAGTAAGGGAGATGGCTAGAAAGGTGCTTGGTATGACATCTGGAAAGAAGGATGAGGACAAGGAGACCTGGTGGTGGAATGAGGAAGTACAGGAAAGTATACAGAGAAAGAGGTTGGTGAAGAAGAAGTGGGACTGTCAGAGAGAAGAAGAAAGTAGACAGGAGTATAAGGACATGAGGTGCATGGCAAAGAGAGTGGTGGCGAAGGCTAAGGATAAGGCGTATGATGAGTTGTATGAAAGGTTGGACACTAAGGAAGGAGAAAAGGACCTGTACCGATTGGCTAGAAAGAGGGACCGAACTAGTAAAGATGTGCAGCAGGTAAGGGTAATAAAGGACAATGGGGGAAACGTACTCACAAGCGAGGAGAGTGTGTTGAGGAGATGGAAAGAGTACTTTGAGGGGCTGATGAATGAAGAGAATGAGAGGGAGAGAAGGTTGGATGATGTGCGTATAGTGAATCATGAAGTGCAGTGGATTAGCAATGAGGAAGTAAGGAAAGCTATGAAGAAGATGAAGAATGGTAAGGCTGTTTGTCCAGATGACATACCTGTGGAAGCATGGAGGTGTTTAGGTGAAATGGCAGTGGAGTTTTTAACTAGATTGTTTAATGAATCCTTGGAAAGTGAGAGGATGCCTGAGGAATGGAGAAAAAGTGTTTTGGTACTGATTTTTAAGAATAAGGGTGATATGCAGAGCTGTAGTAACTAAAGAGGGATTAAGTCACCAAAAACTGCAGAAAGCTCTCCACCACAAACCAGGAACACAAAAAAAGTGCAATTTCCCACAAGAAGGTCTCCGTAAAAAACACTTTAATTTCCACAAGGCAAGAAAACAATAAAATGAAACCTGTTCAGGCGCAGCCCTTCAGTGACGGATTCCAAAAGTCCGGTCCGGCTTCGCTGATCGCGCACTTCACCCGGCGTCAGGCAGCCTGGTCGGCCAAAGTCCGTCGGGTTAGCCGGCTGATGTCGCGCTACTTCAGCGTCATCTCTGCTGGTCTTGGGTATAAAGGGCATCACCGGCGCCATTTTCTTCAGTGTTTCTTGCCCCCCCTCCTGGAAGGCTAAATTTTGGATAAATGCCAATGTTTGCAAAAGGATAGGAACCAAACTCGTACATATATACAAACAAATACACCATAAGAGACTCCCCACCAGCTAGCTATTGGGAGGTAATCCTGACTGCAGATGCTATCCAGTTCGGACATCTACATTTATGGTAGGTACAAAACTGTACTATGTCCTTCATGGATGCATCTGCAGTCCCAACTAAGGGGAGGAAAAATAGATTATGGTGTGGTTAGGATCCCTTGCAGTACAGCAGTGAAATTATAATGCTTGGCAAATGTATATGCGGAGGTCCAAGTAGCCGCCTCAATAATGTCCTTGTTTGCCACTCCTAAGAAGGCTGTGGTAGTGGCTGTTGCCCTTGTAGAATGAGGCCTTATGTTCTGTGGAATTGGTTTTCCACGGAAGGAGTAGAAAGATGTATGCAATTTCCTATCCATTTGGAGATTGTCTGTTTGGAAATAGCTTTTCCTTCTCTTCCTGTTGCATAGGCTACAAAAAGCTGGTCAGTTTTCTGTTACTTTTGTTCTGTCCAGGTAGTAAGCGTAACTGTCTATGTACATCCAAGGTCTGCATTATTCTTTCACCTCTGTTTTGGGGATTGCCTGGTTTAAAGACACTCTGGATACCACCTTAGGCATAAATGTAGGATTAGTCCTCATGGACACTCTATCTTGGTGGAAGATTAGGAAGGGCTGTACTGCCATTAGGGCCTGAAGTTCAGACACCCTCCTTGCTGAGGTTATTGCCAGTAGGAAAGCAGTTTTCCACGATAGATGCTGTAGCTCTGCTGTTGCTGCTGGCTCAAAAGGTCTGAGTGTCAGCTTTTCTAGCACAAGGTTCAAATCCCAAGCTGGCAATGGTGGTTTCCTAGGGGGTTTTACATTCTTAATCCCTCTGAGGAACTGCCTGAGTAAAGGATGAGAAAAGACAGGTGGATCAAAGCTGTATTCTGCTGAAATAGCTGATGCATGTATCTTGATGGAGGAGTAGGACAGGCCTGTATGCAGAAGTTCTGCCAAATACTCCAGAATGTTAGCCATATCTATATTTGACATCTTCATCCTTTCCTCTTTCAGCACTCCAAATGACAAATCTTTTCCATTTTCCTGCATAGTTCCTTCTTGTTGAAGGTCTGCGGGCTTCAAGGATAATGTCTTTCACCCTTTGGGAAAGTTCTGGATTAGTTGTTGCTATGTAATGTTCCATGCAGTCAGTTGCAGCGTTTTAGGTTTGGATGCATGATGTTGTAGTTGTTCTGAGTTAACATCAAAGGCCTCAGATTGACCACATCTTGTCGAGACATGCTCCTTAGCAATGGGTACCAGTGTTGTCTTGGCCAGTTTGGAGCTATCAGGATTATCGTTGGGCGCTTCTCTTGATTTTTTAGTAATACCTTGTGTAGCAAGGAATGCATATGCTGTCAGACCTTTCCAGCTGAAGGAGAGTCCACTTTCCATGCAAGTGGGTGGAATGTCCTTGTGCAGAATTTTTGAGCTGGTGATTGAATTTCTTTGAGATGGTCTTGAAGATGTCCGGGTGTAGCATCCATTCGTGAGCATCGAGGTGGTTCTGCTTAACATGTCTGCTAGAGTATTCTCCTTTCCTAGTACGAATATTGCCTGTAACTGGATGTTGTAGCTGAGTGCCAGGTTCCAAAGGTCAAGGTCATTCTGCATAGGGGTATGAATGAGTGCCTCCCTGTTTGTTGATGTACCACATGACAGTGGTGTTGTCTGTCCTTATCATCAATTGGCCTTCTTTGAGGAATGGTCTGAAGTTTTGGATTGCCAGTTTTACTGCCAGCATTTCTTTTAGGTTGATGTGCAGGTGAAGCTGGTCCTGATCCATAATCCTAGCCCCCATCCTAGGTCTAGGCGTCTGTTGTGATGGTTTGGCTTGCTTGATAGTTGTGAAAGGGTAGGCCTGGGTTTGACTGGCATGCTTGAGCCCACCATAGGAACTCCTGTTTTAGGCATGGTAATTTCTGCTTCTAGGCTGTGCCTGTGTTGGGACCATAAATTCTTTAGGTACCACTGTAGTTTTCTCATATGTAGCCTGGCATGTGGAACTAAGATTATGCATGATGCCATGAAGCCCAGGGCCTGCAGAATTTTTCTTGCTGTTAGCTTGTTCCGTCTTGTTAATGCCAAAAAGTAAAGGAGTTCTTTTTGTTTTCTGTAGTTAGGAATGCCATTTGTTTTACTGTGTCCAATTCAGCCCAAGAATGTCCTTGTTTGGGATGGTATCAGCCTTGACTTTTGTAAATTGACTGTGTATCCCAGAGCTTGTAGCAAGTAAATGACCCTTTGTAAATCTGTTGTCAGCTTGTGTCCCCCTTGTAGCAGACAGTCGTCCAGGTATGGATAAATTTGAATTCCCTGTAGTCTGCAGTGGGCGATCACTGATGCCACGCATTTTGTGAACACTCTGGGTGCAGTAGATAAGCCAAAGGGCAATGCTGAGAATTGATAGTGCTCTGATCCTGCAAGAAATCTGAGGTATCTTCTGCAAATTGGTCGGATGGGGACGTGCAGGTATGCCTCCTTGAGATCTAGAGTTACAGCCAACACTCCTTGCCTAGCATGGGACGATGATGTAGAGTCAGCATTTTGAATTTTGGGACAATGATGTATGTATTTAAGGTGGACAGGTAGAATAGGTCTCCAACTTTTCCTTTCTTGGAACTAGGAATAGTCTGGAGTAATATCCTTTGCCTTGTTCTGTCCTTGGAACTCTTTCCACAGCTCTCATCTTTGTTAATTGCATTATCTGTTCTAGAGCTTCTGTTTTTGATTTAGGCAGGTTTGGCATTCCTCTTTTGACTGGTAAAGTGTGGAAGTGGAACCTTGGTCTATGGTTTGCAAAATCCACTTGTCTTTTGTGATATAGTGCCAGTTCTTTGAAAATAAGGTTAATTTTCCGCCTAATGGTGCTGCTATTTGTTCCCTGGTAGAGTTAGAATCAAGTCACTGTTGTTGTGCTGTTGTAGTGGTAGTGGCTGTGTCTGTGCCTCTGTTATTACCTTGCCACTGTAGTCCTCTGTAGGCACCCCCTCTGGATTGATTTCTGCCTCTGGAGCGTGTATTCCTGCCTTTGGGATCTTGTGGAGTCAGGAAAGGACCAGTTTTGGCAGGCCAGTTCCTGCTAAACCTTGGGGCTGAACCTGCAAGAAATCTTTACTGTTTGGACAGATTTTGCCTTTTCTTCCATTTTCTTCATTACCTGTTGGGCCAAACTGGCCTTATCCATAGGAGCATCTAATAACTTAGCAAGACCTGTTCCTTCAGCCATGCATGTCTTCTTATCACTGTGCCAGTCATGGCTGATCTAAATGAAGCCTCCAGTGCATCATAGCCACATTTCAGTGAATGGTTACTAACCTGTTGTATGTTATTTACCATCTCTAATACATATTTCTTATCTATAGAGTCATCAGAGGATAGCTTTTTAGTTAACTGATCAAGCATAAACTCTTGGTATTGTATCATGTGAAACTGACAGTTTAAAGCTCTGGCTGAGAGAGTAGCTGAGGTGTAAACCTTTTGCCCATCTGTCTAAGACCTGGCTTCCCTTTCAGAAGGAATAGGATTTTTGCTGTGAGTGAGGCCCCTGGGATATAGTTTGGGAGTCTGCAAGTGGGGCCTTGTATAGGTGATGATGGGTGTCTGGTACCCTGTAAAATCTATCTGGTTTGGCAGGGGCTGGAGGTAAGAATCTGGTGCAGTGCAGACATCATTAAAAGCATCGTCCACAACAGATAGGACAGGAGGTATAGCTAAGGGCCTATGTTGTGGAAGGTGCAGAAAAGTCCTAAGTCTTTTTCTGGAATCTGAGTAATCCTGTTGCTGCCATTGGAATTGTTCTGGGCATGGCAAAGGTCCCCCCAAGGAGAATTCTTCTGGTGGGGAAGCAGCTGGGATGGATTCTTCAGCATCTGAGTCTTCATAGCCTCTGGCTGGTCTGTAATATCTGAGTCATCCTGCAGAATAATCAGAGGACCCAGGCTCTGGGGCTCTGCTCTAGGTCTCTTCTCTGGGGGCTGCGAGGCCCTGTCTGGAGTGAATTGAGATCCTAATTAAGGTTATTAAATCTTCTGCCAGAGTAAGCATTTGTGCACTAGAAGTGGGCCTGGTTGAGGGAACAGGCACTGATTTAGTAGACTTGGCTGCTTTAGCCCTGGCAAGGCCTTAATTGACATGGCTGCAGGAGGCCTAGCAGCACCACGTGCTGGGGTAGAGACATCCAAAGGGATGGTGTCTGATAAGTCACTAGGAACCACTGTAGTAGGTAAATTATCTGAGGCCGATTCAAGTAATGTAGCAGGAACCTCAGAAGTAGTCATAGATTCAGCTGTGCTTTGATCAGTTTTCGGTTTACCCCGAACGAGACCTCATGATTTGCTTAACCATGGTTTTGACCAAAGTGTCGGTCTTCGTTTTTAACAATTTGGGAAGTGATGGCATGATGTCGCAAAATCAGAACCGAAAAACTGTTCAGCAAACTCCGACCGGCCTAAGAATTAGTGGTTGAATATAACACAGGCGAACAGGCTGCTCACGTCGTGGTCTGGGCCTAAACAAGGCAAACAGTAAGAGTGGAAATCTTTATGAGGTATTTGTTTCCCACAAGTTAAACAGTTATTGACTTTTTCTGACATCGGCTGAGGCAAGAAAGAGTCCCCAAGCTTTTAGAAGTCTTGGTAGTAGGTAGTAGTAATCTCTGGATCCGACCGACCGGCACTGCGAACAGCTTCTGCTTGGGAAAGACTGAAGAAAATGGCTGATGCGAAGACCAGCAGAGATGGCGTCGGGTGAAGTGCGACATCAGCGAGGACTTTGGAATCCGGCCGACTGAAGGGCTGCCTGACGACAGGACAACCCAGTTGTTATGACTGCAGATGCATCCATGAAGGACATCTATTATTAACGCACTTTCAAATTTATACGCGTTTTCGTCCTATCCACTGGACTTCATCAGATAACATCTTTCATTCAACAGATCACTTATATGCATCCTACATTACCATAATACAATCAAAAATTGTCAATCAAATTCAAATTCAAATACACAAATCAGCTTACATCTTTTGGGCTCATTAATATTTATATACTGAAATTGCTATCACTTCCTTCCATGAATAAAAACATTTAAAATTCCTTTTAATTATTAAAAAATGAATACTCATTCAATTCACATTTTATATATATTTTGCTAAAAACTTCTAACTTGTATATATAAAATTCATATGTTTCTATCTAAAATTTAATACAAATGTTCATATTAAAGGGGTTAAACTTATATCTCTCTTTTATTAGAAGGACTTCACATAAAAAAGGAAAACTATGAATTTTATATATACAAGTTAGAAGTTTTTAACAAAATATATATAAAATGTGAATTGAATGAGTATTCATTTTTTAAGAATTAAAAGGAATTTTAAATGTTTTTATTCGTGGAAGGAAGTAATAATTTCAGTATATAAATATTAATGAGCCCAAAAGATGTAAGCTGATTTGTGTATTTGAATTTGATTGACAATTTTTAATTGGATTATGGTAATGTAGGATGTATATAAGTGATCTATTGAATGAAAGATGTTATCTGATGATGTCCAGTGGATAGGACGAAAATGCGTATAAATTTGAAAGTGCGTTAATAATAGTTTCATTTTATTGTTTTCTTGCCTTGTGGTGGAAATTAAAGTGTTTTTTACGGAGACCTTCTTGTGGGAAATTGCACTTGTTTTTGTGTTCCTAAAGAGGGATTAAACTGATCAGTCACAGCGTGAAGTTATAGGAAAGAGTAGTGGAAGCTAGGTTAAGAAAGGAGGCGATGATTAGTGATCAGAAGTATGGTTTTGTGCCAGGAAGGAGCACTACAGATGCGATGTTTGCTCTGAGAGTGTTGATGGAGAAGTACAGAGAAGGTCAGAAGGAGTTGCATTGTGTCTTTGTGGACTTAGAGAAAGCATATGACAGGGTGCCTAGAGAAGAGTTGTGGTATTGTATGAGGAAGTCAGGAGTGTCGTAGTAGTATGTAAGAGTGGTACAGGATATGTACGAGAGTAGTGTGACAGAAGTGAGGTCTGCAGTGGAAGTGATAGATGCGTTTAAGGTGAAGGTGGAATTACATGAAGGATCAGCTCTGAGCCCTTTCTTATTTGCAATGGTGATGGACAGGTTGACAGACGAGACCAGACAGGAGTCCCCATGGACTATGATGTTTGCAGATGACATTGTGATCTGTAGTGAGAGTAGGGAACAGGTGGAGGAGACCCTGGAGAGGTGGAGATATGCTCTAGAGAGAAGAGGAATGAAGGTCAGCAGGGCTAAGACAGAATATATGTGTGTGAATGAGAGGGAGGATAGAGGAATGGTGAGGATGCAGGGAGTAGAGGTGGTGAAGGTGGATGAGTTTAAATACTTCGGATCAACAGTTCACAGTAATGGTGAGTGTGGAAGAGAAGTGAAGAAGAGAGTATAAGACGGATGGAGTGGTGGGTGGAGAAGAGTGTCAGGAGTGATTTGTGACGGACTAGTACCAATAAGAGTGAAAGGGAAGGTCTACAAGAGGATAGTGAGACCAGCTATGTTATATGGGTTGGAGCCAGTGGCACTGACAAAAAGGCAGGAGTCCGACCTGGACGTGGCAGAAATGAAGATGTTAAGATTTGCACTGGGTGTGACGAGGGTGGACAGGATTAGGAATAAGTATATTAGAGGGTCAGCCCAGGTTGGAAGATTTGGAGACAAAGCCAGAAAGGCAAGATTACGTTGGTTTGGACATGTGCTGAGGAGGGATGCAGAGTATAATGGGAAAAAGATGTTAAGGATGAAGCTGCCAGGTAACAGGAAAAGAGGAAGGCCTAAGATAAGGTTTATGGATGTGGTGAGAGAGGACATGCAGGTGGTTGGTGTGACAGAGCAAGATGCAGAGGACAGGAAGAAATGGAAACAGATGATCTGCTGTGGCGACCCCTAACGGGAGAAGCCGAAAGAAGAAGATTAGCAGCCCAAGTATAATGGAAAAGGGAACCATCTTGGTAGTCAACCAACAAAAATTATATCTAAAAAAGGCAAAAAATTAATTAAAGTATAAAGCATATATAAACACTACCATATCATGGAAAATATTAGGAATTTGACTAAGATAAAAAATAACTATTAGATATACTAAGGCAAAACATTAACTCAGGCTGGTATCTGAAGCCAATACTAACTACAAATCTTTCTTTAGTCAAGTTAAAAGACTAAAACAACACTTAAAAATGTACAGAATACTTATGCTAAATGACAGAAAGTACAGCTGTGCACACTTACCATAAATGCAGATGTTCGAGTGTATTCACTGTTGCAGTCATTACATTTGGGTCACCTGCTGGCAGGTTGCCCTCAGTCGGCCTGAATTCCAAAGTCTTGGGTCCTGCGTCAGTTGTTGTCTTCTCTTCTATGACATATATATATATATATATATATATACATGCATCAATATAAACGTTACCTTCATCTACAAGCAAATACACCACATAGGTTGTAGAAGATAGTGAAGGAAAGATAAACTTCAGAATGACAGGGGGATGGCAGGAGGGTAACCTGGACTGTAACAGTGAATACACTCGAACATCTACATTTATGGTAAGTGTACACAACTGTACTATGTTCTTCGTGTTTCACTGTTGCAGTCATTACATTTGGGTAGAATCCCAAAGCTATGGTTGGGAGGCTGGAGCTAAACAGCATTAGGTGCAGCTATAATGCCCTGCAGCACTGCAGTGGCAAAGCCTGCCCTGGACTTAGAGTAGAGAGGCAAATGGTAATACTTTGTAAAGGTGTGAACAGAACTCCAAGTAGCAGCCTCTAGAATGTCTTTGGTTGGTACTCCTCTGAGAAAGGCTGCTGAAGTAACTGCAGCTCAGGTGGAATGAGACCTAATGCCCTTGGGCAAGTAACAGAAAAGTACAGTTTTGTACCTACCATAAATGTAGATGTTCGAATATCCACATTGCTGCAGTCCTTACTTATGGGTAGTCCGCTGTCCTCGGTCGGCCCGAATACCAAAGTATTAGGCTGACGTCGGTCATGGCGCTAAATCTGACATCAGGCGTCAGGGTATAAAGCGCATGACCGACGTCATATCCTCAGTCTTTTCTTGCCCCAGATGTCAGAAGGTCAAACCAGAAAGGCCACAGCCAAAAACAGAATACCTCCCAAAAACATGCCCAACAACAACCATCACCTAAAGCATAGCACCAAGTCTAACTACAGAGGGGAAGGAGGGAGGTAATTGGACTGCAGCAATGTGGATATTCGAACATCTACATTTATGGTAGGTACAAAACTGTACTATGTTCTTCATCTCACATTGCTGCAGTCCTTACTTGGGTAGAATCCCAAAGCAACGGAAAGGGAGGATGGTAAAAATCATAAAGCATTAGGGGCCGCTAAAATGCCCTGTAAAATTGCAGTGGCAAATCCAGCCCTAGACTTAGAATAAAGAGGAAGGTGGTAATGTTTAGAAAAGGTATGCACTGAACTCCAAGTAGCTGCCTCCAAAATGTCTTTAGCTACCCCTTAGAAAGGCAGTAGAAGTAGCAGTAGCCCTAGTGGAATGAGGCCTGATTCCAGCAGGAATCTCCTTACCATGATGGGAATAACAGAAGGAAATACAAAACCCAATCCATTTAGAAATAGTTTGTTTTGAAACAGGTTTACCCTGTGAACCCAAAGCAAAAGAAACAAACAATTGCTGAGACTGTCTGAACTCCTTGGTTCTGCTCAAATAATAGCAACTGCCTGTGAATATCCAAGGTATGCAAAATTTTCTCCCCTTTATTTTGGGGTTTGCATAAAAAGTAGGCAAATGAATAGTTTGATTTAAGGCCACACTAGAAACCACCTTAGGCATAAAGGAAGGATTAGTGCAAAGATACCTATCCTTATGAAAAATCAGGAAAGGCTCCACTGCCATGAGGGCCTGTAATTCAGAAACCCTTCTTGCAGAGGTAATGGCCAACAAAAAAGCAGTTTTCCATGACAAATACTTTAACTCGGCAGTAGCTGCAGGCTCAAAAGGTTGTAGAGTAAGTTTTCCAACACAAAATTGAGATCCCAAGCAGGAGTAGGAGCTCTCATTGGGGGTCTTATATTCTTTGCCCCTCTAAGAAATTGCTTAAACCAAGGATGAGAGAATAAAGGAGGGTCACAATCATAGAGAGCAGAAATGGCTGCAGCATGGACCTTTATTGAGGAGAAAGACAAACCCTTGTCCAATAACTCAGTAAGATATTGAAGAGTAACACTTAAATCAGGTTTGGAGACATCAAAGTCCTTTCCTTTGCTCCAAATAAAAAATCTCCTCCATTTATCAGCGTAAACTTTCCTGGTACTAGGCCTCCTGGCCTCCAAAATAACATTCAAAACTTGTTGTGGAAGCTGAGACCCTCCCGAGTCTAAAACAGAATATGCCAGGCTGTTAGATGTAGAGACTGAATCTTGACATTGAGGAAGTGACTGTCCTCTTGTGACAAAAGGTGCGGAATCAAAGGCAGAGGCCATGGAGGTTCTCGTACTAAGCTCCTCAGTAGTGGGTACCAGTGTTGTCGAGGCCAATCCGGTGCTATCAAAATCATGGTTGGCTTGTCTTGTCTGGCCTTCAAGAGTACCTTGGGAAGAAGAGGCAGAGGTGGAAAGGCATATACATGCAGATTGTTCCAACTGAATGATAGAGCGTCCACCTTCCAAGCTGTGTGATGAAACATTTTTGTGCAAAACTTTGGCAACTGGTAATTTAGTGGAGAAGCGAACAGATCTATGTCTGGAGTTCCCCATAACACTGTCAACTGTAGAAATACATGAGGATCCAATTTCCACTCGTGAGGATCCACTATTTGTCTGCTCAATACATCTGCTAAGGAGTTCTGTGCTCCTGGTAGAAACCTTGCCTGAAGATTGAGGTGTAGATTGAGAGCAGTGTCCCACAGAATCATCGCTTGCCTGCAAAGAGGGTAAGAATGGGTTCCCCCCTGCTTGTTGATGTACCACATGACAGTAGTGTTGTCTGTTTGAATCACCACCTGCCCTGGGTGAAGTAAATCTTTGAAAGCCATCAATGCAAACTGGACTGCTAACATTTCCTTCAAGTTGATATGCAAATGTTGGAGTTTGACAGGCCACGTGTTTGCACCCATTTTCCATTGAGGTGTGCTCCCCAATCCTTGTCCGAGGCATCCCTCCTTAGAATGTGACTCGCCTCTGCCGCGGTCACAGAGAGTCCCTTGTTTAGGTGACATTCCTGAGCCCACCACAAAAACTCCTGAATGCAAGGTATTATCTGAATGACAGTGTCTAGATCTTGGCAGTGCTGTGTCCATACATTTTTGAGATACCATTGAAGCTTCCTCATATGCAATTTGGCATTGGGAAGCACCAGAATACAAGATGCCATGAACCCCAAGGCTTGAAGGACTGTCCTTGCAGTCAGCCAGGACCGTAGAGACATTTGATGGAAATAAAGAGAAAGGCTTCTTTGTTTGTCCGGGGTCAAAAAGGCCATCTGGGAAGCTGTATTCAGTCTCACACCCAGAAAGCACATGTCCTGAGAGGGTACTAGACTGGACTTTGTTTCGTTCACAGAATACCCTAGGCATCTTAACACTGCCATCACATACTGTAGATGATGAAGAAGTTCGTCCTTTTCTTGTGCAATAATCAGGCAATCGTCCAAATAAGGATAAATCTGTATTCCTCTTAGTCTGAAAAATGCTATCACTGGAGCCAGAACCTTTGTGAACACTCTGGGCGCAGTAGATAAGCCAAAGGGCAATGCAGAGAACTGATAATGTAAATTTCCAGCCAAACGCAGGTACCTCCTGCAACTGGGCCTGATAGGAACATGAAGGTAAGCCTCTTTGAGATCCAGAGTAACCATCCAGTGATCTTTTCCCAACAGAGGTAAAAGTTGTTGTAAAGTCAGCATCTTGAACTTTGGAATGTCCAGGTAAGTGTTGAGGATAGATAAATCCAAAATTGGTCTCCACGTGTTTCCTTTCTTTGGAACTAGAAACAGGCGAGAATAAAATCCTAGGCCCACTTCTGACAGAGGAACTGGCTGTATAGCTCCTATTTGAAGAAGTAAAGAAATTTGTCTGCGAGCCTCTATACTTTGCCGAGGAGGGACGTCTGGCATGCCTTTGAAAGGAGGCATGGTATGGAAATAGAACTTGTAACCTCGGTTTATAATGTCCAATACCCATTTGTCCTGGGTGACTAAATGCCAATTTTGCTTGAAAAGAGCCAACTTTCCTCCCAAAGGAGCTGCCAGGCGAGAAGAATCTGGCAGCTGAAAATGTAGGTCATTGGGCCTGTTTACGAAAGGACTGGCCCCTGCCCTCACCAGCAGATTGAGCAGGCGAACTCCATTGTCTCGGCCTGAAAGTACTCTGAGCTCTGCCCCTACCATGCCTAGATCTACCCCTAGACTGAGAATCAGAAGAAGGGTACGTCCACCCCTTAGTAGGCCAATTTCTACTAAACTTTGGAGGTTGTTGTCTGCATAGACTTAGCCTTGTCTTCCATTTTCTTTAAGACTGACTCCACAGGAGGACCAAACAAAACTTCAGACTGTAAAGGGGCATCCAGAATTCTAGACTTAACATGCTCAGACAAATTCTGATCCTTAAGCCAGGCGTGCCTACGAATAACTGAACCAGTGGCAGCCACCCTGGAAGAAGCCTGTAAAGCATCAAAACCACATTGCAAAGAGTGCTTACCCACCTGTTCAGAAACATGCACTAAATCCTGCAATTCTTTACACTCTATGCCCTCTGCCAAAGCATCCACTTTAGACCTTAGCTGAGAAAGGAGGAAATTCTGATACTTCAACATATGAAACTGGCAGTTCAAAGCTCTCATTGCTAAAGTAGAAGAGGTATACACCTTCTTACCCCATCTATCCAAAGCTCTAGCTTCCTTATCCAGAGGAACCGGATTCTTAACAACAGAGGCTCTAACACCCTTAGGCCCCTGACTAATGGTTTCTGGGTCCGCCCTAGGACTCTTATACAGATATTTATGAGCCTCAGGCACCCTGTAATACCTGCCGGTTTAACTGGGGCAGGAGGCACAGAATCTGGATTAAGGGAAGCTTCCGAAAAAACATCTGAAACAACATCCAAAACCGGAGGTATAGCTAAGGGTCTATGCTGTGGTAAAAACAAGAACTCCCTAAGTCTCTTCCGTGAATCAGAGTAATCCTGTCCCTCCCACTGAAAATGCTCCCTCATGGAATGCAGAGTTTCTGAAAATGAAAAATCCTCTGGGGGAGAAGCAGAAGGAGTGGAATCCTCTGCATCAGAATCAGAATCAGAATAAGGAGGGAAATCTTGAATGTCTTCAGCAGAAGACTCTGAATCATCTGAGGCCTGCTCCAAACTTTCCAACTCTGGCTCCATCCTGGGCCTTTTATCAGGAGGGGGCATAGAACCTCTAATTAAAGTAATCAAATCCTCTGCCATTTTAAGCATGTGCTTTTTAGGCACAGACCCCGAAGAACCAGAACTGACACCAGAGGAAGGCAAGACAGACCTGCCCTTAGAAGGAGCCTTAGAAACAGTAGCAGAAGGCCTAACCACCTTAGGCATAGAAGGGAGAATAGTAACCTGAGAGGCCCCTTCAGCCTGACCTGCCTCCTGAGAGGCCACATCCTGTAAAATCAAAGTTTCCCCCTGGGACTCAACAGAAACTTCAGCCGGATCCACCTGTTCAGCTGTAGCTTCTAAAGGTCCGGCGATCGTAACGGACGAATCATCCTGCCTAGGCTTTAAAGATTTGTCTTTGCGCTTCTTAGTAGAAGCAGGCGTCGGAACATCCGACGGCATATTATAATTACACCTCTTGCCAAAGACTAACCTAGCGCAATCTAACCTCCGTTTTATAGTGCGCTTATTAAACCTAGCACAAAACCAACACCCGACTACGTCGTGCTCCGGTCCCAAACAAGGAATACAAAGCGAGTGGTAATCCCTATGCGGTATCTGTTTCCCACAAGAAATACAATTATTCACTTTTTCTGACATCCGGTAAGTAACTGAGGCAAGTAAAATCAAAAATATTCCCCAACGGGTACTTAGCCAACTTGGTATCGGTCTGAAACTCCGAAACGAAAAATTTCAGAGCCAACGGCACTTGCAACGCTGCTTCTGCATCGGACCATGCGGCAAAAAAGACTGAGGATATGACGTCGGTCATGCGCCTTTATACCCTGACGCTCTGATGTCAGATTTAGGCGCCCATGACCGACGTCAGCCTAATACTTTGGTATTCGGGCCGACCGAGGACAGCGGACTACCCATAAGTAAGGACTGCAGCAATGTGAGATGAAGAACATCGGATGCAGTGGCTTATCCACTTTGAAATTGTCTGCTTTGAAATAGCCTTTCCTTCTGATCCTGCAGCATATTACACTAGTAATTGCTCAGTTTTTCTTAGAGCTTTTGTCCTTCTCAAGTAGAATCTTAGTTGTCTGTGTACGTCCAAGGAATGCAGAATTCTCTCCCCCTTGTTCTGCGGATCTGGATAAAAAGTTGGCAGGTGAATTGTTTGGTTAAGAGCCACACTGCAAACCACCTTAGGAATAAAAGTAGGATTTGTCCTCAGACACCCCCTGTCTAGGTAAAATATGACAAAAGGCTCTACAGCTATGAGGGCCTGTAGCTCTGAAACTCTTTTTGCTGAAGTAATTGCTAGGAGCAGAGTCGTTTTCCATGATAAGAACTTTAGATCAGCGGTAGCAGCTGGTTCAAATGGAGGCAAGGTTAGCTTTTCCAACACATAATTGAGGTCCCATGCAGGTAATGGTGATCTTCTAGGAGGCCTTAATTTTTTGGCTCCTGTAAGATACTGCTTTAGTAAAGGATGAGAAAAGATTGGTGGCTCTGTATTGTAATGAGCTGAAATGGCAGAGGCATGGATTTTTATTGATGAGAAAGATAGGCCTTTGTCAAGCATCTCAGTTAAGTATTGTAATATCTGAGGAATATTTGGTTTTGCTGCATCAGTTCCTTGTGCTTGATTCCAAACACAGAATTTCTTCCATTTGTCAGTATAAGATTTTCTAGTACTAGGC
Source organism: Protopterus annectens (assembly GCF_019279795.1). NCBI lineage: Eukaryota > Metazoa > Chordata > Ceratodontiformes > Protopteridae > Protopterus > Protopterus annectens. Next base: position 393,678,449 of record NC_056748.1, on the reverse strand, counting down.
CTTCTGGCTTCTAAAATTACATCCATCACAGCTTTACTGAGAGGTGTTGTTTGTATGACTACATGATCAGCCATGCGGCCAGGTTCAGAGTTTGTAGTTGATTGTGCAGGATCTGATTGTTTTGCTGGGACAGTAGTTGCGGTGTTTGAGGCAAGGTCCAAGCTGGGTATTGAGCCAAGTTCCTTAGGATTGGGTACCAGTATTGGCGGGGCCAGTCCAGGGCAATTAATATCATCTTTGGCTTCTCTCATCTGACTGTTAAGAGGACCTTGGGTAGAAGAGGCAGAGGAGGAAAGGTGTAAACTGATAGGTTTTTCCAACTGAAGGATAGGGCATCCACTTTCCATGCTTGTCTGTGATAAGTCCTTGTGCAGAATCTTCAATTGATAATTTTGAGGAGAGGCAAATAGATCTATGTCTGGGCTTCCCCATTTCTCTGTTATCATGCTGAAGATTTGTGGATTTAGTTTCCACTCGTGAGGATCCATAAGCTTTCTGCTTAAATTGTCTGCCAGAGTGTTTTGTTTTCCTGGCTGGAATTAAGCTTGAAGATGTATTTGGTAGGTCAAAGCTGTGTCCCACAGTGCCATAGCTAATCTGCAAAGGGAGTATGAGTGTGTGCCCCCTTGCTTGTTTATATACCACAAGACTGTGGTGTTGTGCGTCTTTATCAGTAGTTGTCCTGGATGAAGTAAGTCCTTGAAGGCTGTTAGGGAATTTTGAACAGCTAGCATCTCTTTCTGGTTGATATGTAGATGCATTTGTTTTGGTGTCCATAAGCCCTGAATGCATCTTCCTGCCATGTGGGCCCCCCAAGCATAATCTGATCCATCTGTTTTTAAGGTTTGGCTGGCAGGGGGTAGAGTGAAGGGCAGTCCCATGTTTTGGTGACATGCCTTTGCCCACCACAGAAACTCCTTTTGCAGGCAGGGAATGAGAGGAATCATTGTTTCCAGACTGTGTGAATGTTGACTCCATAGACTTTTTAGGTACCATTGAAGTTTCCTCATATGCTGTCTTGCATATGGAATTAGTAGGATGCAGGATGCCATGAAGCCCAGAGCCTGCAGAATTTGTCATGCAAAAGACTGGGTTTTTGCTGCCATCAGTTTGAAGTAAGTAGTCAGTTGCCTTTGCTTGTCTGGCGTGAGGTAAGCCATCTGGGCAGTTGTATCCAAGCTTGCACCCAGGAATGTTATCTTTTAAGAGGGTAACAGTTGTGATTTCTTTTCATTTATTGTGTACCCTAGGCATGTTAGAAGCCTTTTCACAAATGCCAGGTGTCGAAGAAGAGTGTCCTTGTTCTCTGCTTGAATGAGACAGTCGTCCAAGTAAGGATAAATTTGTATATTCTTTGTCTGCAAAATGCAATTACTGGTGCCAGGCACTTTGTAAAGACCCTGGGAGCAGTAGATAAGCCAAAGGGCAGTGCAGAGAATTGGTAATGCATTAAGCCAGCCTTGAATCTGAGGTATCTTCTGCACGACTGTCTTATTGGGACATGCAGGTATGCCTCTGTTAGGTCTAAAGTCACCAGCCAAGCATTGTTGCCCAGCATGGGCAGAAGCTGCTGCAAAGTCAGCATTTTGAATTTTGGAATGTCCAGGTATGTGTTCAAAATCAATAAATCCAGTATTGGCCACCAGGCCTTGTCCTTTCTGGGTACCAAGAACAGTCTTGAGTAAAAACCTTGTCCTTTTTCCTGTTCTGGTACTGTCTGAATGGCCCCCATATCCATGAGGGACTTAACCCGTTTCTGTGCCTCTGCCCATTGATTTTTTGGCAGATCTGGCCAACCATTTTCCATTGGCAGACTGTGGAAATGGAATCCGTATCCCTGTGATACGATGTTTAGTACCCACTTGTCCTGGGTTATTAACTGCCAAATTTGAGCAAAAAGTGCTAATTTTCCCCCTATGGGTGCTGCCAAAAGATAAGTGCTTGGTGTAGGCAGAGGGAAGTCATTGGGATTGCTTTCTGTAGGCTTGCGCTTTATCTCCTGCAGATTTGGAGGTGGAAGTGCCCCATTGCTTTGACCTATATGAGTCTTGAGCCTGGTACCTGGAACCCTTAGGACATCTGGATTTGCCCCGTTGAGCTCTGTCTTACACAGGAAAGGACCAATTTTTTGTAGGCCAGTGTCTACTGAATCTTGGTGGTTGCACTTGTAAGAAATCTTTGACAGTTTGCATAGACTTAGCTTTGTCTTCCATTTTCTTTAAAACCTCTTCTGCCTTAATACCAAATGGAGAATCATGCTGTAAAGGTGCATCTAGCAATTTAGCTTTAACATGATCGGGCACATTTTGTTCCTTTAACCAGGCATGCCTCCTAATCACAGATCCAGTAACTGCGGCCCTGCAGGAGGCCTCTAAGGAATCAAAACCACATTGCAAAGTATGCTTTCCAACTTGTTCAGCTGCATGCAATAATTCCTGCAATTCTTTATTTTCTGCACATTCTGAAATCACATCATTTTCTGTTTCAGCAATCCCATAACATGTTGTTGGTACTTAAGCATATGAAATTGACAGTATAAGGCCCTGACTGTCAAGGTTGCAGATGTAGAAACCTTTTTTCCCCATCTGTCTAGTGCCCTCGAATCTCTGTCAGAGGGGGTACGATTTTTTGCTGTTGAGGCCTTAACTCCCTTTGGACCCTGTGAAATAGTTTCAGGATCAGCAGCCGGGTTTCTAAATAAAAAATTAATGTGAGTCAGAGACCCTGTAATATCTGTCAGGCTTACTGGGGAGCCAGAGGTAAGGAGTTGGGGTCAAGCTTGACTCCAAAAACACATCATCCACAATGTCTAAAACAGGGGGAATGGCTAAAGGCTTGTGCTGAGGGAGAAGGAGGAAATCCCTGAGCCTCTTTTTTGATTCTGAGAAGTCCTGACACTCCCAGTGAAAATGCTCCCTCAAAGTATGCAAGGTTTCTCCAAATGAATAATCCTCAGGAGGAGATGCAGATGGAATAGAGTCCTCAGCATCAGAATCCTCATAGGGAGGTATAGATAAGTCCTGATCAGAAGAGGAATCAGAAGAAATAGAAACCTGATCTGAAGAATCATAATCAGTGTCTTGCCTAGGCCTCTTATTTGGAGGGGGATGGGTACCCCTGTTCAAGGTAATAAGACCTTAAGCCATTTTGATTATCTGTTTTTAGGCACAGAGGCCTGTGCACGTGGTTCATGCGTCAGTTTTTTAGTTTTAGAAGTTGCTTTTGTCTTTGGTTTTGCAGCTGTCATCGGTTTGATATACAAATGTTGAGGTCTGAATACACCCTCAGAAACCAGTGCCTGCTCTGCAGCTCCAGACCCATCCGAGAGAGATACATCCATTGGTCCAATACCTTGAGTATCTTGCGGCATGCCAGACTCCACATGGGAGTCAGTAGAGGCCTGCGACTCGAAAGTAGCAGGTATCAGGGGCTGCAAAAGCACCTCACTGGGTACCGGCGAACCGGCAACTGGCTTAGGAGAAGCTTCGTCATCTGTTTTGGATCTCGACTGCCTTTCTCTGTCCTTTTCTTTGCGGTTTTTATGTACTCCGGTAGTTGGATTGCTATCAGACGACATTTCTGGGTAGTTAAATCTGTTTCCAAAATACTTAGATGCAAAAATATACTGACGCTTAATAGTGCATTGGTTAAATCTAGCACAAACCCAACAGCCAGGCACGTTGTGATCAGGGCCTATGCAAGGAATACAGTATAAATGGAAATCCTTATGAGGTATTTGCTTCCCACAAGTAATACAATTATTAACTTTTTCTGACATCGGTAAAAAGCAAGAAAATAGATTCCCCAACGGGGTACTTAGCTTTAGTGAAGACTTCGGTTCTGAAACTCAAACTCGAATATTTCAGTAGTCGGCCGACTGGCACTTGCGAAATGCTTCTGCTTCGGGCAGCTGACGTCATGGAAGAGAAGACAGCAACCGAAGCAGGACCCAAGACTTTGGAATTCATGCCGACTGAGGGCAACCTGCCAGCAGATTACCCTAATGTAATGACTGCAACAGTGAAACACGAAGAACATCAACAGTTGTCAGGTTGGGTATTCATAAATCCACCCCTTGCTTGACTGGCCTAGTTCTCCTTGAGAGGGGAGATGCAGTCTTGCGGGAAATAGCAAGGTGGAATGGTCACAAGAGGCAGCATCCTTCAACTTCGTATGATCCTTTGAGAAGCTGGAGTGGGCAAAAATAATCAGTAAGTAAAGAAATTCAGCCATTTTTTCTTCTAAGGAGGAATTAAGTTGTAGCCAGAGTTTAACGTTCAAATACATTTCAGTCAGCTGAGATGATAAATACTTGTAATAATCTGGGAATAGAAGAGCTCAAGTAAAGAACAAAATATTTAATGTATTGGTAAGGTATGACAACTCAAACAGAAACAGTACTGCAGACGTGCCACTTGCAGAATTAATCACCTAAAAGAAGAGATGCTGGCCAATAAAAGTTCCTCATCAACAAAGCTAAAATATCCCTTGCTCATAAAATATCCCTTGCTCATGCATACCTACTTCCAAGCTTACTATATAGCTCCCAAATTCTTACCAACATCAACTCATCACTACTAACTAAACTAGAATCTACATATCACAAGGTTTCCAGATTTGCAGCAAACCTACATTATAAATCTCACCACTGTCTCTCTCTGAAAAACCTTTACTGGCTTGAATTTCCTCATCAGCTTCTCCTCTCCCAGCTTCAAATTATTCATTCCTTATTATACCAACCATTATTCTGCCCTTACCTATTTACACTAATCTCCTACTACACTCCACCTAGGACTCTCAGAAGCTCTGATCTAGACCTACTAAAAATACATATACCTAAAAATAAAATAGACTGCAACCTTAAAACTATAATCCGTCCAAAACCTGGAATAAACTTCCACAGGAAGTTAGGGTCTTTAATAAAGCTAACAAATTCAAGTCTGCCACAAAAGAATACCTGAAATGTCAATAAACCTGCCACTGTACCCATCCTCCATAATTTGTCAACCTATCCTAAGTATTGTCCTTATACCTGACAGTATTAATGCCAAATTCCATATTAACAATATGCATATCTCTCACACTCCTCTCAATCCACCAATATACGTATTCTCACCTCACTTCTATTACTCTTCCTTCAGTATCATCCAGCATTACAATAATCCCTAACTAAGCATCTACTCAGCAATTACCTAGGCCATGTACAGTTTAAACACTGCAATTATTGTAATTTGTTTGTATTGACTTTGTGTTGACTTTGTGTTTTTTTTCCTATCAATCAACATTCAAAAACTTAGACTATTTGTATACATTATATCTGAATGTTTTTTTTAATTACAAAAATGCATTCTGATGTACATATCTGAATATGTTTTTTATACTGAAAATATCTCTAATGCTATATACTTTACTATTATTAAAACCTGTATAAATACTAACGTATCATTTTGGAGCTTTTCTCCTCGGGTTGCCACTAAAAAAGAGCTATCAAGCTCAGATGGACAAACCTGGTCAACAAATGTAAAATAAATAAATAAATATACTCCACTATCATCTTGGCAGTGTAAAGCATATTTGCCTGTGAAGTAGAGTGACAGTAGCCTTTTAGAGTCATCCAGTCCATATATCATGCACGTGTAGATGTACTACTTTTTCCAGGTTCCATGAAAATAGTCACAGTGACAGGCTGAAATAGTACAAGAATGATTAGTACATTAATGTCTATACCCTTGAGAGAGGGAGCAGCTGATGCTTTCACACCTTGTAATGATTTGCAATATGAACATCAATAATTCAGAATACTTGTGCAGCATGAATGAGCTTTCAAGCACATGCCATCCAGTGCTGACAACTGTGAATTACCCCACATAAATTTTGCTTGAAAAAGAGTAGTAGAAAGGCTGTCACCTTACAATTCTGGAATAAAGGAACATTTCACTATAGAAACTCATTCCCTAATTAGTTCAGTTATAAACAACTGAAAAGCTGATAAACCATTTAGTTCAACTACGTTACCAATGTTGAAAAACTAATACAAATAAAGGAAATGTTTAAAAGAAATCAACAGGAGCTAGAAATGGTATCACAGAAAAGTACAGTTGTGTACACTTACCATAAATGTAGATGTTTGAGTGTACTCACTGTTGCAGTCATCACACTTGGGTTATCCTGCCAGGGGTAGCCCTCAGTCAGCCCGAATACCAAAGGCTTAGTATTTCTGCGTCGGTTGCTGTCGCTCCAGGACTGACATCAGGTCGTCAGTAGTATAAAAACAGACAACCAACGCCATTACATCAGTTTTTCTTGCCCCAAATGTCAGGAGCCCCCAATAGGGAGCTAAGCTATGGTGGAGTAACACAACCAGTAGAAAGTAAATACCAATAGCCCTGTAAGGGTGAGGAAGAGAGAGAGAGAGAAAGAGACAAGAAGGTTGGAGGGTGGGAAACCAGGACTGCAACAGTGAATACACTCGAACATCTACATTTATGGTAAGTGTATACAACTGTACTATGTTCTTCGTGTTTCACTGTTGCAGTCATCACACTTGGGTTGATTCCCAAAGCTGAAGATCGGGTGGAGGCAGTCAAGAAGAGTTGGGGCTGGCTAGTGTGCCCTGCAGGACGGCGGTTGCAAAGCCTGCTGAGAAAGGCTGTAGAGGAAGACGTTGCCCTAGTTGAATGTGTTTTGACCCCCAGTGGGGGTGGTTTCCCATTTGTAACAGAAATGGATGCAGTGTGCTATCCATCTGGAGATAATTTGTTTTGATATGGCTTTGCCCTCTGCCCCTGGTGCAAAGCTGACTAGTAACTGGTCAGATTTCCTAAAAGACTTAGTCCTAGCCAGGTAGAATCTGAGTTGTCTGTGCACACCTAAAGAGTGCAGAATCCTTTCCCCCTTATTTTGAGGGACAGGGAAAAAGGTGGGCAAATGAATAGATTGGTTGAGAGCCACACTGGACACCACCTTAGGCATGAAAGATGGGTTAGTCCTGAGGGAGACCCTGTCAGCATGAAAAATTATGAAAGGTTCCACAGCCATAAGTGCTTGTAGCTCAAACACTCTTCTAGCTGAAGTGATGGCCAGAAGCAAGGCTGCTTTCCAAGAGAGGAATTTTAACTCTGCTGAAGCTGCAGGCTCAAAGGGGGGGGGGGTGAGCTTTTCCAACACAAAGTTAAGGTCCCAAGCAGGTGTAGGGGCTCTTCTTGGTGGCCTTAAGTTGTTAACCCCTCTCAGGAATTGTTTGATGAGGGGTGTGAGAAGAGACGTGGCTCAGTGCTGTAATGTGCAGAGATGACAGAGACATGGATTTTAATGGAATAGAAGGATAGGCCCCTGTGAAGCAGGTCTGCTAGGTAATCCAGGATGAGAGGTAAGGAGGGCTGTGCTGGGTCAGCTCCTTTAGTCTGGATCCAGGAACAATACCTTTTCCACTTGTCAGCATAGGATTTTCTAGTACTGGGTCCTCTGGCTTCATGTATGACATCCAGGACTTGTTTGTTTAGGCTGGCCATTGGAGGAGAAGTCAAGGAATAAGCCAGGCTGCTAGGTTCAGTGCCTGCAACTGGGAATGCAAGAACTCTCCCTCCTGCTGAGTCAGGAGAGTTGGAATCTGGGGTAGGTGCCATGGAGGCAACGGGGACAGACTGCGCAGTAGTGGGTACCAGTGTTGGCGTGGCCAGTCTGGGGCAATCAGGATTGCCCTTTGTCTTTCCTCCCTTATTTTGAGTAATACTCTGGTCAGTAGAGGTAGAGGGGGAAATGCATAGCTTGAGAGGTTTGCCCACTGGAAGGATAAGGCATCCACTTTACAGGCCTTGCTGTGAGGTTCCCTGGTGCAGAATATGCTGAGCTGGTGGTTGTAGGGGGAGGCAAATAAGTCCACCCTCAGGGTACCCCATTTTTGGGTCACAAGGTTGAAGGTGTTGTGGTTTAATTGCCACTTGTGTGGGTCTAGGAGATTTCTGCTTAAGTTGTCTGCCAGAGAGTTTTGGTTGCCTGGCAGAAATTGAGCTTGCAGATGAATATGCATGACTGAGGCCATGTTCCAATGGGTCATGGCTAGCCTGCAGAGAGGGTAAGAGTGGGTTTCCCCCTGCTTATTGATGTATCACATTACTGTGGTGTTGTCTGTTTTGATTAGTAGAGGCCCCGGAGACAGCATGGAACTGAAAGCTGTTAAGAGCATGCTGAACAGCTAGCATCTCTTTTTAGTTGATGTGCAGATGAATTTGGTTTGGGCTCCAATGGCCCTGAATGCACCTGATGTCCAGGTGAGCACCCCAGGCATAGTTTGATGCGTTTGTGATTAGGGTCTGGGCAGCGTGGGGTTGTGAAAAGGGAAGTCCCTTGTGGTTGCATGCTGCTGCCCACCAAAGAAAATCTTTCCTTAGACAGGGTATCACAGGTATTCCCTGTGAATGTTGACACCAAAGGCTTTTTAAGTACCACTGAAGTTTCTTCATATGCAGTCTGGCACATGAAATTAGTAGAATGCAGGAGGCCATGAACCCTAGAGCTTGCAGGATTTTCCTTGTGGATAACTGGGTTCTGGTGGCCAGTTGAGAGAAGTAGCCTGTCAGATAGGCTTGCTTTTCTGGAGTTAGAAATGCCATCTGGGATGCCGTGTCCAGGCTTGCTCCCAGGAATACATTTTTTTGGCTGGGGACAAGTTTGGATTTCTTCTCGTTGATAGTGTACCCCCCAGTGAGGTTAGTAGGTCCTTTACAAATGTCAGGTGCTTTAACAGCTTTTCCTGACTGTCTGCCTGAATCAGGCAGTCGTCCAAGAAAGGGTAAATTTGAATATTTCTTTGTCTGCAAAAAGCAATGGCTGGAGCAGTGGATAAGCCAAAGGGAAGTCCAGAAAACTGATAATGCATAGATCCTGCCCTGAAACGTAGATATTTTCTGCAAGAATCTCTGACTGGGATATGCAGATAGGCCTCTTTGAGGTCTAGAGTGCTAACCAGGCATCTTTGAGCTGCATAGGGAGAAGCTGCTGTAGTGTGAGCATTTTGTTTTTTGGTACCACCAGAAAGGTGTTTAGAATAAATAAGAGATCTAAAATAGTGTGCCAGGTGCTCCCTTTTCTGGGTACTAGAAAAAGTCTGGAATAGAACCCTTGGCCTATCTGATCTGCAGGGACAGGCTGCACTGCCCTCATGGAGAGCAGGGAATGAACTTGGTTTTGTGCCTCTGCCCACTGGTTTGGAGGAAGATCTGGGAATCCCTTTGGGGTTGGCAAAGTGTGGAAATAAAATTTGTACCCCTGGGACACTATGTTGAGGACCCATCAATCGTTGGTGATGCAGGCCCAGTTTTCTGCATGGAAGGCAAGTTTTCCTCCTAGTGGCATGGACAGATGGGCGGAGGAGTTGAGGAGTCATTGGGATTCTTTCCATAAGGGGGTGGCTTAGAAATCCCTGGTTTAGAAGTGGAGGTATTCCATTGTTTAGATCTCTGCATACCCCAAAACTGCTGTCTGGGGGGTCTTGTTACCCCTAGGTCTTATCTGAAGTGGCCTTGAGAGAGCAGGAAAGGACCAATGTTTTGACGGACAATGCCTACTGAATCTAGGAGGCTGAACTTATAAAAAGTCTAACTGTCTGCATAGATTTAGCTTTTTCTGCCATCTTTTTTAAAACCTCTTTTGCTTTGCTGCCAAATAGATTGTCTTTGTTTAGTGATGCGTCCAATAATTCTGATTTGACATGATCTGGCAAGGTCTGTTCCTTAAGCTGAGCATGCTTTCGAAGTACAGAACCTGTGACTGCTGCCCTGCAGGATTGCTTCTAGGGCATCAAACCCACATTGCAAGGTATGCTTACTGATTTGACTTGCAGAATGCATAAGTTCCTGTAAATCTTTATTTTCTGCACAGTCAGAGAAGGTAGATATTTTTTGTTTAATGGGTTCCATGGTATGTTGCTGGTATTTCAGCATGTGGAACTGAAACTTTAATGATCTAATGGCAAGAGTTGGAGAAGTATATACTTTTTTACCCCATCTGTCTAAGGCTCGAGAATCCCTGTCTGAGGGGGTGGGATTCTTAGCTGTAGTTGCTTTTATTCCTTTAGGCCCTTGGGAGATGGCCTCTGGGCCAGCAGTAGGATTCTTGAAAAGAAATTTGTGTGAGTCAGGGACTCTGTAATACCTGTCAGGTTTCCTGGGAGCAGGAGGTAAAGTATCAGAAGTTAGACTGGATTCCATAAAAACATCATCCACAACATCCAGGATAGGGGGTATATCTAAGGGTCTGTGCTGAGGTAAATCTAAAAATTCCATGAGTCTCTTTTTGGACTGAGGGTAATCCTGGCAATCCCAATGGAAGTGCTCTCTCAAAGTATGTAGGGTTTCACCAAAAGAAAAATCCTCTGGAGGAAAGGCAGAAGGAATGGATTCCTCTGCATCTGAATACTCATAAGCAGATAAGGGTATGTCTTCATAATCAGAAACCTCTGTGTCTTCAGAATCTTGGTCATATAAAGGCGCTGGGGACAAGTCTCTTCCTTTTAGCAGGAAAAGGCTGGCTGCCTCTAATCAGCATGATAAGGTCTTCCGCCATTTTAAGCATCTGTGATTGTGGCAAGGAAGCAGGTGCGTGAGTTTGGGTCGTCGGTCTTTTAGGCATTACTCGTACTCTGGGCCTTAGAAACTCTGTAGTTTTGGAAAGAACTGAAGACGCGAAATAAGTTGTCAGTTTGTGTCGAGTATCGGTAGTGCAAAGAACTTCCTCAGAAACCGGTGCCTGCACAGTGGCTCCGGACCCACCCAAAGAAGAGACATCCGCAGGTTCCATAGTCAAAGAAGAGTCTCGCTGCATACCGAACTCCGAATGGGTCTCGGTCGCGGCCTGCGAATCCATCGATGCGAGCATTAGGGGCTGCGAAAGCGGCTCACTGAGTACCGGCGAACTGGCGACTAGCTTAACGGAAGCGTCATCGGCAGTTTTGGACCTGTGCGGTCTCTGTCTTTATCCTTATGTTTTTTCGGAAGATCGGTAGTCTGATGGCTTACCGAAGCCATTTCGGAATACGTAGATCGAGAGCGAAAGTATTTAGCTATAATAAGGGCCCGACGACAGATAGTTCGGGCATTGAACAAAGCACAAAACTGACAACGAGGGACGTCGTGGTCTGGGCCTAAACAGGTGACGCAGAAAGAATGGAAATCTCGGTGTGGCACTTGCTTTCCACAAGCGAGACAATTGTTAACTTTTTCTGACATCGGTTAGAGCAAGAAAAAAGGATGCTCAACAGGGTACTTAGCCTTAGAAGACTTCAACTTCAATTTCCGAAACAAAAACTCAGGTAGTGGCCGACCGGCACTCATGCGAACTGCTTCTGCTTCTGGCTCCTCAGCAAGAAAGACTGATGTAATGGCGTTGGCTGCCTGCGTTTATACCACTGATGACCTGACGTCAGTCCTGGAGCGACAGCAACCGACGCTGAAATACTAAGCCTCTGGTATTCAGGCCTACTGAGGGCTACCCCTGGCAGGATAAACCAAGTGCAATGACTGCAACAGTGAAACACAAAGAACATCTGCAAATGACTACCACATTTACAAGCCAGACCCAGTAAAAATATAAAAGCCCTGGGAAAGCATGCACGCAGAACCCAAAAGCTTTTAAGAAAGCAGTCACAAGGTTCTATGCTGTTGGAAGGAAAGCTGTACAGAAGAAATTACAGTCATCTGTAAAACAAATAAAATCCATGGAACATAAGGTTCATAGGTTCATACTAGGCTATCTGCCCTAGGGCATTTATAAGCCTAGCCAGAGTAACCCATTTTAAATTAATTTGCTATGCCCTTTTTCGAGGTTAGTATACTGTGCCTCTGTCTAACAGTGACACAGAAGTGATACCCGTGGTAAACCTATGATCTCCCATCCACTCATCAAGATTCCTCTTGAAGAGAGTCAATGAGGGACTCTGCCTAACCTGGACTGGGATTTTATTCCAGAGTGAAGGGAGCCTCTGGGTTATGAATCTGTCCCTCCAGCATGTCCTATTTATTTCAGTGCTGAGGTTCAAGTCTTCCTCGAGCGTGTAGCTCAATGGGATTTGGATTTTTTGAGGTGCAGCATGTCCATTAATTCCGGGATGGACATGGCTTTATACGTCGGGCACAGATCGCCTCTGAGCAGGCGGTATGCCACTGAGTAGAGCTGGAGTTTCTTTAACCGGGCAGCATATGGCATCTGTTTGAGCCCTTTGATCCTCTTGGTGAGGTACTTTTGGGGTCTTTCCAGCTGCTGCAGGTGTCTGGTAAGGTACATCCCAAAAGGGGCATTGTACTCAATTATGGGCCTGATGAGGGATGAGTAAAGAGGCACGATGACCTCCCCTGATCTAGATGTGAATCCCGGCCATGATTAGGTGGGCTATATAAAATGTTTTTCTAACCACTTTGGCCACGTGGTTGTCAAATGAGAGACTGCTATCAACTTGGGTCCCCAGGTCCCTAATTACTTCTTCTGTACTTAATGGATTACCACCTATGTGGTAATTTGTGGCACTTTGTTTTTGCCAAAGGGGATGACTATACACTTTTGGCATTTAGCTTGAGGCCATGGCTCTGGCACCAGTTGTCTGTTTCTATGAGGCCCTTTTGGAGGATGCTTGTGTCGGCTAGAGAGTCGATTATGGCCCAGTTTGCAGTCTTCTGCGAACTTAGTCAGCCACAGTCCTTCCGTGTTGGCCTGTACCTCCGAGAAATATATACCGAACAAGAGAGGTCCCAGGACTGAGCCTTGTGGGACGCCACTTGTAACTGGTTTGGAGTCTGACATGGCTCCAGCAATTCTAACCATGTGGGTTCTGTCCTTGAGCCAGTTTGCAACCCATCTAGTGACATAGGGGTTTATATTTAAGCTGGTGAGCTTATCTATAATGCCGAGAGGGGTATTGTATCGAAGGCTTTTGCGAGGTCCAGGTAGACTGTGTGGACCACCTTCCCCTCGTCAATGGCCTTGGTGACTGTTTCAAAGAAATCAACCAGGTTTAAGAGGCAGGATCTGCCCTTAACAAAGCCGAACTGGGTAGGATCCAGTGTCTGTAGGTCCCCAATATCTTTATTTATGAGGTCCATGATGATCCTTTCCATAGCTTTGCAGACCAAGCTAGTCAGGCTTATAGGGCGATAGTTTCCAGGATCCGTTGATGCACCACCTTTGTGAAGAGGGACAACTGTTGCTGTACGCCACTCTTTGGGTACATATCCTGTAGTAAGGTTGAGATTGAACAGTAGTTTTATGTTTGGGTTTAGCTCTTCTTGGAGTTCATGTAGGACGCAGCCCGGGACACCGTCTGGTCCCATTGATGCTGTTTTTTTTGCTTTGAAGAGGGCAGCTCTTACCTGAGCATCTGAGATGTCAGGGGGGCACAGCACTCTGCTGGGATAGATATTTGCCCTTTTGGTGGGGGGGGGGGGTGTTTGTGCTGAACCTGTCAGCTAGGATGTTGGCAATGTCTGTGGGTTCGGTGTATTTTTTGTCATTTTGGACTAATTCTGAGCATATCTGGGAATTCCCACCCAGGTTCCTAACATAACTAAAGAAAGCCTTGTGATTATCCTTAGTGTCCTGTGCAATTTTTCTCTCGAAGCTGGCCTTAGACGATTTTATGAGTGCCTGTAGTTTTTTGCTAATACTGATCAGAGATGCCTTCCCTTTTTGGGATTTTGCTCTATCATGTAGTAGCTTCCTCCTTCTATTGTATAGTTTGTTTATGGCTGGGGCCCACCTGCCTTTGGAGGATTGGATCTTGGTTTTATTTGGGATTGCATGATCCATGCATTCCTGAAGGTGTTCATAGAATGCGTTTATAAAGGATTCTGTGGTCTGGGCCGTATTTTCCACAGGCCCGGGGGCTTTGAAGGATTCCACCTCGGTTTTGAGGAGTGTGAAATTTGCTTTAGAGAAGTTTTTCACTGTGGTTTTCAGGGCAGGGGGTGGAGTCGGGATGTGAATATCCAGTGAGATTAGTTTATGGTCTGATCTTACCAGTGAGGGATACACTTCTGGTCTGGAGCATAGAGTCTACAAAATACAGAATGGAGAACACCGACTGCTGCAAATGTAATTTTTTAATTCTGGTACCTCGGCCTTCGCCTTCTCCTGGAATACATTTTACTTAATGCTCCACCCATTTTTGTACAAATCTTTAATTAAATAATTGATGCACCATCCTCCAATTAAATAATTACAATTATTTCATTACTGCTTGAAGCAAACAAATTTGACATTTCTTAGGCACAACTATATAACATGTTAACTAGAGAATAAATAACATTCATTTCATAAATACTTCTGATAATATATACATGAATATAAATACTACCAATGATATATATACCTGTTATTCACACAATGTTGCCCTTGCAAGCAATCCCATTTCCCTGAATATATTAAGAAATATTAAGAAATATGTGAAGGAACTAACACTACTGAAAAAATTACTGAAAAAATCACCAACACATTACACCTCCATATTCATCCCATTCGGAAATATAGTTTTTAAATTAAGAATGAACCTTGACTCCATCAAAAGTAATTTTTCACGAAAAATGGCCTCATTCCCAAATACATTAGGTCTACCTAACACACTGAAGACAAATCCATTTGGGACCCCCCCATGATTGTCAATGAAATGTTTTCCCACTGGGCTCTCCAGCCTCTTGTGCCTTATATCTCCTAGGTGTTCCAAAATCCTTAATTTAACCCTTCTAGTGGTTTGTCCTATGTACCAATTCTGTCTCTCACAGCCACATCCTATAATATACACAACCCCAGTTGAGTTGCAATTATAAAATTCCGTGGCATTGTATTTAACCCCATTAATTTTGCAACCATCCAAATTCCTAATCCACTTACACACTTTACATTTTCCACACCTAAATGATCCCCTTCTATCATCTTCACCCCCTTCACCATTATTTCTAAAGTTTAGAATTTCCCTGAGATTAAAATATCTATTATATGAAAAGGTCACCCGTGATGGAAAAAGTTTTCCAATCTTCTCATCTTCACAAATAATTGGCCAAAACCTATCCACTAGTCCCTTCAAAGTTTGAGAAAAATGGGAAAATCTGGTTACAAAAAATATTTTTTCATTGGATTCCTTGGAACCACCCCTATTTTTTCCATGAATATCATGATTTCCAGAATGTCCCATCCCCCTAAATCTCACCCTATTGCTGGACCTTCTAGTGATGCCCAACTCATTCTCCACCCTTCTTCTAGCTTTTTTAACACTCATGACAGAATATCCCCTCTCTAATAACTTTCCTTCCACCTTATTGAATTCTACTGGAATCAAATTATTTTCTGAAATGTGTCTCCCTATTCTTTTAAATTCACCGAATGGGAGAGATTCAATCAAGGAATCACTATGCATGCTGGAAGCATGGAGAAAATTTTCCGCTGCAGTCTTCTTATAATGTGGTTTGTATTGAATTGTATCATCCTGGTTCACATAAATTTCTACATCCAAATAATGGATGGATCTACCCCCCATGGTATAGGTGAAATCCAAACCCCAATTATTTTGCTTCAACTCTGAAACAAAATTCTCAAACTCTTCTGGTCCACCACTGCACAAAAATAGAAGGTCGTCAATAAATCTCATATATTTGACCACCTTCCTTTTATAAAAGAAAGAGGGATAAATGTAACTATTTTCAAAATGGGCCATGAACAAAATTGCATATGAGGGCGCAAAGGCTGCCCCCATAGCTGTGCCCTCTTTTTGCAAAAAATGTTTTCCCTCAAACTCAAAACAATTGTGCGTGAGACAGAAATCCAATAGACTGATGATAAAAAATGTTCTGGGTCCGTCCCCTAGCATTTTTTCCACTGCTTTTAGACCATGCAACTTATTGATGCTAGTATATAAAGATTTGACGTCTATACTAGCCCAATAAAAATCTTCATCCCATGCTATATTGCTAACCTTGAAACACACCTCTTCACTATTCTTAACATGAGATTGTACCCTTTCTAGGTACCCCTTTAAAAGGGAATCCAAAAATATACCTACGTTCTGTAAGTATCCTCCTTTCCCTGAAACTATGGGGTCCGGTGGATCCATGAGATTTTTATGTATCTTGGGGATGGTAAAAAATCTGGCCACTCGTGGATTCTTAACATGTAACTTTCTAACATCCCCTGGAGATAAAAAGCCCAGCCGCTCACCCCTTTCCAGTATTTCCAACAATAACATGTTATATTCTTTCATTGGATTTAAGGGTAACTCAAAATAAGTATTATCGTCACTCAAAAGCTCCATGGCCATGGAATTATATTTGTCCCTAGGAAGAACAACCCAGTTCCCTCCCTTATCTGCCTGAGTGAATACATACTTTTTATTCATGTGTTTTAAATCACATAAAGCTTTCCATTCATCCCTTTTCAAGTTATACTTTCTTTCTTGACCACAAA
Source organism: Protopterus annectens (assembly GCF_019279795.1). NCBI lineage: Eukaryota > Metazoa > Chordata > Ceratodontiformes > Protopteridae > Protopterus > Protopterus annectens. Next base: position 393,662,009 of record NC_056748.1, on the reverse strand, counting down.
ACTTTGCATATTCTTCTTCCAAAGTGTTTAATAATGTTTTCTCAAATACACTAATAACTATATTCTTTCTGGGTGGCAGTTTGTATAAAAATGGGTGGAGCATTAAGTAAAATGTATTCCAGGAGAAGGCGAAGGCCGAGGTACCAGAATTAAAAAATTACATTTGCAGCAGTCGGTGTTCTCCATTCTGTATTTTGTATGCTTTTTCGGTGAAGGAGTGGAGGAATTGTGTATATTTTCTGGAGCATAGAGTCCCCATGTTGGTGATGATCAGGTCCAGTATGTTAGCCACTAGAACCATCACAAGTAGTGTCAAAGAAAAACAGTCTTACTGGTGCTGCATTCAGTGCCAAGGATGGTCAATATACTGACATGAATCCTACTCAGATGAGGGCAACTGTGAATGCCATCTGGAGGGGTGAGAGAGGTGAGCAATGGCACCAGGCACTTGAACAATAAAGGGAACTTTGGACAGGCTGGATTGGAGCAATGTAAACTGGAAATGCTTGCCACCTACAGTGAATCTCAAGAAATGCCTGTAATTCACTGTGAATAGGGTTATGCATATGGGTGACATATCAGTCCAAGGTTAATAAAGTACAGTTTTGTACCTACCATAAATGTAGATGTTCGAAGATCCACATTGCTGCAGTCCTAACACTTGGGTAGACCGCTGTCCCTCGGTCGGCCCGAATATCAGAGTATAAGGCTGACGTCGGTCAGGGCGCATTTGACTGACATCAGAACGTCAGGGTACAAATGCGCATGACCGACGTCATATCCTCAGTCTTTTCTTGCCCCAGATGTCAGAAGACCCTAAAAAGAAAGGTCAAAACCCATAGACAACAGCTAAACAACCAACCAACCTAACACCAAAAATATATACAATATATACAATAAACACAATATACCTCTGATGGATAGCCCAACCCACACAACCACCTCAAACTACAGAGGAGAAGGAGGGAGGGTTTGACTGCAGCAATGTGGATCTTCGAACATCTACATTTATGGTAGGTACAAAACTGTACTATGTTCTTCATCTCACATTGCTGCAGTCCTAACACTTGGGTAGAATCCCAAAGCAGAGGTAAGGGAGGATGGCTAAACTATGAAGAAGCAGGAGCTGCCAAAATGCCCTGCAACACAGCAGTGGCAAAACCAGCCCTGGATTTAGAGTACAATGGAAGGTGGTAATGCCTAGAGAAGGTATGCACTGAACTCCAAGTGGCTGCCTCCAAAATATCCTTAGTTGCCACCCCCCTCAAAAAGGCTGTTGAAGTGGCAGTAGCCCTAGTGGAATGAGGCCTAATCCCAACTGGAATCTCCTTGCCATGATGGGAATAACAGAAAGCAATGCAAAATCCAATCCACTTAGAAATAGTTTGTTTTGACACGGGCTTGCCCTGAGAGCACAAAGCAAAGGAAACTAAAAACTGCTGAGATTTTCTGAACCCTTTAGTTCTGTCCAAATAATATCGCAACTGCCTGTGTACATCTAAAGTGTGCAAAATCTTTTCCCCTTTATTTTGGGGATTTGCATAAAAAGTAGGCAAATGAATAGTTTGGTTTAAAGCCACACTAGAAACCACTTTAGGCATAAAGGAAGGATTAGTACGTAAAGATACCCTATCCTTATGGAAAATTAAGAAAGGCTCAACTGCCATAAGGGCCTGCAATTCAGAAACCCTTCTTGCAGAGGTAATGGCCAACAAAAAGCAGTCTTCCATGACAAATATTTCAACTCAGCAGTAGCTGCAGGCTCAAAAGGTTGTAGAGTGAGTTTCTCCAACACAAAATTGAGATCCCAAGCAGGAGTGGGAGCCCTTCGTGGGGGTCTTATATTCTTTGCCCCTCTAAGAAATTGCTTGAACAAAGGATGAGAAAACAATGGTGGGTCACAGTCGTAGTGAGCTGAAATTGCTGCAGCATGAATCTTAATAGAAGAGAAAGACAAACCTTTGTCTAATAACTCAGTAAGATATTGAAGAGCCACACTTAAATCAGGCTCAGAAAAGTACAGTTTTGTACCTACCATAAATGTAGATGTCCGAACTGGATAGCATCTGCAGTCATAACAAGTGGGTTGTCCTGTCGTCAGGCAGCCCTGCAGTCGGCCGGATTCCAAAGTCCGGGTCCGCTTCGCTGATGTCGCACTCCCGACGTCATCTCTGTTGGTCTTCGGGTATAAAAGCATCAGCCGACGCCATTTTCCTCAGTGTTTCTTGCCCCAGATGCCAGTAGCCCTCTTGCAGGCTAAAATTTGGATAGATGCCAATGTTTCCAAATAGATAGAGGTAAACACAACAAAAAGCATATATGTACATATATACAAACAAATACACCATAAAAGTCTCCCCCCCAACAGCTAGCTATTAGGAGGGTAAACACCCTAGGAGTACCACAGAGGGGAAGGAGGGAGGGTAATCCTGACTGCAGATGCTATCCAGTTCGGACATCTACATTTATGGTAGGTACAAAACTGTACTATGTCCTTCATGGATGCATCTGCAGTCATAACAAGTGGGTAGAATACCATAGCCAACTAGGGGAGGAGGATAAAAGTAGATTATGGTGTGTTTAGGATCCCTTGCAGTACAGCAGTGGCAAACCCTGCTCGGGATCTGGAATATAGAGGCAAATTATAATGCTTGGCAAATGTATGCACGGAGGTCCAAGTAGCCGCCTCAATAATGTCTTTGGTTGCCACTCCTCGTAAGAAGGCTGTGGTAGTGGCTGTTGCCCTTGTAGAATGAGGTCTTATGTTCTGTGGAATTGGTTTTCCATGGAAGGAGTAACAGTATCGTATGCAATTTCCTATCCATTTGGAGATTGTCTGTTTGGAAATAGCTTTTCCTTCCCTTCCTGCTGCATAGGCTACAAAAGTTGGTCAGTCTTTCTGCTATTTTTGTTCTGTCCAAGTAGTAGCGTAGCTGTCTATGTACATCCAAGGTATGCAGTATTCTTTCCCTCTGTTTTGTGGGTTGGGAAAGAAGGTAGGTAGGTGGATTGCCTGGTTTAAAGATACTCTGGATACCACCTTGGGCATAAATGTAGGATTAGTCCTCATGGACACTCTATCTTGGTGGAAGATTAGGAAGGGTTGCACTGCCATTAAGGCCTGTAGTTCTGAATCCCTCCTTGCTGAAGTAATTGCCAGTAGGAAAGCAGTTTTCCATGACAGGTGTTGTAGGTCTGCTGTTGCTGCTGGTTCAAAGGGTGATAGTGTCAACTTTTCTAGCACAAAGTTTAAATCCCAAGCTGGTAAAGGTGGTTTCCTTGGAGGTTTTACATTCTTGATTCCTCTGAGGAACTGCCTGAGCAAAGGGTGAAAAACAGGTGGATCAAATCTGTATTCTGCTGAAATAGCTGATGCATGTATCTTGATGGAGGAGTAGGACAGGCCTGAATGAAGAAGTTCGGCCAGATACTCCAGAATGTTAGGCATATCTATGTTTGACACATCTTTTCCTCTTTCAGAACTCCAAATGACAAACCTTTTCCATTTTCCAGCATAGTTCCTTCTTGTTGAAGGTCTGCGTGCTTCAAGAATAATGTCTTTAACTCTTTGGGAAAGTTCTGGATTAGCTGCTGCTATGTGATGTTCCATGCAGTCAGTTGCAGCGTTTTTAGGTTTGGATGTATGATGCTGTAGTTGTTCTGAGTTAACATCAAAGGCATCAGGGTATTGGCCACATATTGTTCCGAGACATGCTCTTCAGTAGTGGGTACCAGTGTTGTCTTGGCCAGTTTGGAGCTATCAGGATTATCCTTGGACGTTCTTCCTTGATTTTTAGTAGTACCTTGTGTATCAAAGGAAGAGGTGGGAATGCATATGCTGTTAGGCCTTTCCAGTTGAAGGAGAGTGAGTCCACTTTCCATGCTAGTGGGTGGAATGTCCTTGTGCAGAATTTTTGAGCTGGTGATTGAGAGGTGATGCGAATAGGTCTATCTGTGGCATTCCCCATTTCTTTGAGATGGTCTTGAAGATGTCCGGGTGCAGCTTCCATTTGTGGGCATCCGAAGTGGTTCTGCTTAATATGTCTGCTAGAGTATTGTCTTTCCCCGGTACAAATATTGCCTGTAACTGAATGTTGTAGCTGAGTGCCAGGGTCCACAACTCCAAGGTCATTCTGCATAGGGGGTATGAATGAGTGCCTCCCTGTTTGTTGATGTACCACATGACTGTGGTGTTGTCTGTCCTTATCATCAACTGGCCCTCTTTGAGGAATGGTTTGAACTTTTGGATTGCCAGTTTTACTGCCAGCATTTCTTTTAGATTGATGTGCAGGTGAAGTTGATCCTGTGTCCACAATCCTTGCACGCATTTGTCCAGCATGTGGGCCCCCATCCTAGGTCTGAAGCGTCTGTTGTGATGGTCTGGCTTGGTTGACATCTGCGAAAGGGTAGGCCTGGGTTTGACTGGCATGCCTGAGCCCACCATAGGAACTCCTGTTTTAAGCATGGAATTAGTGGGATTTCTGTTTCTAGACTGTGTCTGTGTTGGGACCATAAATTCTTTAGGTACCACTGTAGTTTCCTCATATGTAGTCTGGCAAATGGGACCAAGATTATGCATGATGCCATGAAGCCCAAGGCCTGCAGAACTTTTCTTGCTGTTAACTTGTTCAGTTTTGTTAGTGCCAAGAAGTAAAGAGGAAGTTCTTTTGTTTTTCTGTAGTCAGGAATGCCATTTGTTGTACTGTGTCCAATTCCGCCAAGAATGTCCTTGTTTGGAATGGTATCAGCCTTGACTTTTGTAAATTGACTGTGTATCCCAGTCCTTGTAGCAAGTAAATGACCCTTTGTAAATCTGTTGTCAGCTTGCTTTTGTTGTCCCCTTGTAGCAGGCAGTCGTCCAGGTATGGGTAAATTTGAATTCCTGTAGTCTGCAATGGCGATTACTGATGCCAGGCATTTTGTGAATACTCTGGGCAGTAGATAAGCCAAAGGGCAATGCTGAGAATTGATAGTGCTCTGATCCTGCAAGAAATCTGAGGTATCTTCTGCAGATTGGTCGAATGGGGACGTGCAGGTATGCCTCCTTGAGATCTAGAGTTACCAGCCAAGACTCCTTGCCCAGCATGGGAAGAAGTTGCTGTAGGGTCAGCATTTTGAATTTTGGGACAATGATGTATGTATTTAAGGTGGACAGGTCGAGAATTGGTCTCCAAGTTTTTCCTTTCTTGGAACTAGGAATAGTCTGGAATAGAACCCTTTCCTTGTTCTGCTGTTGGCACTCTTTCCACAGCTCTCATGTTTGCTAACTCCATTATCTGGTAGAGCCTCTGTTTTTGATTTGGAGGTAGATTTGGCATTCCTCTTTTGACTGGTAAAGTGTGGAAGTGAAACCGTAACCTTGATCTATGGTTTGTAAAATCCACTTGTCTTTTGTTATGTAGTGCCAGTTCTTTGAAAATAAGGTTAACTTTCCGCCTAGAGGAGCTGCTATTTGTTCCCTGGTAGGCGGATTTAGGATTAAGTCACTGTGGTTGTGCTGATGTAGTGGCAGTGGCTGTGTCTGTGCCTCTGTTGTTACCTTGCCACTGTCGCCGTCTGTAGGCACCTCCTCTGGATTGGTTTCTGCGTCTGGAACGTCTATTCCTGCCCCTTTGAAATTTTGTGGAGTCAGGAAAGGACCAATTTTTGGCAGGCCAGTTGCTGGTAAACCTTGGGGGTTGAACCTGCAAGAAATCTTTAACAGTTTGAACAGATTTTGCCTTTTCTTCCATTTTCTTCATAACCTGCTGGGCAGGTGTACCAAACAAACTTGTCTTGTCCATAGGAGCATCTAGCAACTTGGCTTTAACATGATCCGGTAAAGCTTGTTCCTTTAGCCATGCATGCCTTCTTATCACTGTGCCTGTCATGGCTGATCTAAATGAAGCCTCCAGTGCATCATAGCCACATTTTAAGGAATGGTTGCTAACCTGTTGAATGTTATTTACCATCTCTAATACATATTTCTTATCAAGAGATTCATCAGTGGTTAGATTTTTAGTTAACTGATCAAGCATAAACTCTTGGTATTGTATCATGTGAAACTGACAGTTTAAAGCTCTAGCTGAGAGAGTAGCTGAAGTGTAGACCTTTTACCCCATCTGTCTAATGACCTTGCTTCCCTTTCAGAAGGGATAGGGTTTTAGCTGTGGTCGCGGCTACTGCCTTGGGACCCTGGGATATAGTTTCTGGGTCTGCAAGTGGGGCCTTGTAAAGGTGGTGATGAGTATCTGGCACCCTGTAAAATCTGTCTGGTTTGGCAGGGGCTGGGGTAAAGAATCTGGAGCGGAGCAAACATCATTGAAAGCATCATCCACCACAGAGAGAACAGGAGGTATAGCTAAGGGCCTGTGCTGAGGGAGGTGCAGAAAGGTCCTAAGTCTTTCTCTGGAGTCTGAAAAATCCTGTTGCTGCCATTGGAACTGTTCTCGCATGGCATGCAAGGTTTCCCCAAAGGAGAATTCTTCTGGTGGGGAAGCAGCTGGAATGGATTCTTCAGCATCAGAATCTTCAAAATTGGAGAAGGAGCCTCTGGCTGGTCAGTTATGTCTGATTCATCAGCAGAATCATCAGAAGACACTGGCTCAGGGGCTCTGCCCTAGGTCTCTTCTCTGGGGCTGAGAGGCCCTGTCTGGGTGAGATTGAGATCCTCTAATTAAAGAAATTAAATCTTCTGCCAAAGAAAGCATTTGAGAACTAGAAGAGGGCCTGGATGTGGGGATTTAACAGGCACTGATTTAGTAGTCTTGGCTGCTTTAGCCCTGGCGAAGGCCTTAATGGACATGGCTGCTGGAGGCCTAGCAGCACCACGTGCTGGGGAAGAGACATCCAAGGGATGGTGTCTGATAAGTCAACCACCGTAGTGGGTAAAATTTCTGAGGTCGATTCAAGAGTTGTAGCAGGGGCCTCAGTTGTAAGAATAGGTTCAGCTGTACTTTGATCAGTTTTCGGTTTCGCCGAAACCGAGACACTCAGTTTGCTTTACCGTGGTTTCGCCGAAACCGGACCGCGAGTGTCGGTCTTTATCTTTGCTTTTTGGTAGATTGGGTAGTCGGAGGATCCGACGGCATAATGTACGCAAAATCAGTACCAAAACTGTTCTGCAAATTCCGACCGACGCCTAAGCGCTCGTCGGTTGAAAGAGGCACAGGCCGAACAGGCTGCTACGTCGTGGGCTGGGCCTAAACAAGGCAGACAGTAAGAGTGGAAATCTTTATGAGGTATTTGTTTCCCACAGGTTAAACAATTGTTAACTTTTTCTGACATCGGCTGAGGCAAGAAAGAGTCCCCAACGGGTACTTAGCTTTAGAAGTCTTGAAGTAGTATTCGGTAGAAGTAATCTCTGGATCCGACCGACCGGCACTTGCGAACAGCTTCTGCTTCGGGCGCCACGCGGCAAGAAAGCCTGAGGAAAATGGCGTCGGCTGATGCTTTACCAAGACCAACAGAGATGACGTCGAGGAGTGCGACATCAGCGAAGCGGACCCGGACTTTGGAATCCGGCCGACTGCAGGGCTGCCTGACGACAGGACAACCCACTTGTTATGACTGCAGATGCATCCATGAAGGACATCATCCAAATCCTTAGCTGCACTCCAAAACAAAAATCTCTTCCATTTATCCACGTACACTTTCCTTGTACTAGGCCTTCTAGCTTCCAAAATCACATTCAAAACTTGTTGTGGAAGTTGAGACCCTCTATGGTTTAAAACAGAATATGCCAGGCTGTTAGGTGAAGAGAGCGAAGTTTGACATTGAGCAAATGACTGTCCTCCTGGGACAACAGATGTGGAATCAAAGGCAAAGGCCATGGAGGCTTCCGTACCAGACTTCTCAGTAATGGGTACCAGTGCTGTCGAGGCCAATCTGGAGCTATCAAAATCATCCTTGGCTTGTCCTGTCTGACCTTCAGAAGTACCTTTGGGAGGAGAGGCAGAGGTGGAAAGGCATACACATGAAGATTTTTCCAACTGAAAGAAAGAGCATCCACTTTCCAAGCTGTGGGATGAAACCTCTTTGTGCAAAACTTTGGCAGCTGGTGGTTTAGTGGAGAAGCGAACAGATCTATGTCTGGAGTTCCCCAGGACACTGTCAATTTCTGAAATACATGAAGATCCAGTTTCCACCGTGGGGATCCATGATTTGTCTGCTTAACATATCTGCTAAGGAGTTCTGTGCTCCTGGCAGAAACCTTGCCTGAAGACTTAGTTGTAAACTGAGAGCAGTCTCCCACAAAATCATTGCTTGCCTGCATAGAGGATAAGAATGTGTTCCCCCTTGCTTGTTGATGTACCACATGACAGTTGTGTTGTCTGTTAGAATCAACACCTGCCCTGGAAGAAGTAAATCCTTGAAAGCTATTAATGCAAACTGGACTGCTAACATCTCCTTCAAGTTGATATGTAGATGCTGTAGTCTGACAGGCCACTTGTCTTGTATCCACTTTCCTTTTAGATGAGCTCCCCAAGCTGTGTCCGAGGCACCTGTCGTTAAAATTTGACTCGCCTCTGGCCGGGTCACAGAGAGTCCCTTGTTTAGGTGACATTCCTGAGCCCACCACAAAAATTCCTTTTGAATGCAAGGTATTATTGGAATGACAGTGTCCAGATCCTGGCAGTGCTGTGTCCATACATTTTTGAGATACCATTGTAACTTCCTCATATGCAGTTTGGCATTGGGAAGCACCAGAATACAAGATGCCATGAACCCTAAGGCTTGAAGGACTGTCCTTGCAGTCAGCCCGGACTGAAGAGATAGATGATGGAAGTAAAGGGAAAGATTCTTTTGTTTGTCCGGGTTAGAAAGGCCATCTGGGATGCTGTATTCAGTCTCACACCCAGAAAGCACATGTCTTGAGAGGGTACTAGACTGGACTTTATTTCGTTCACAAAATACCCCAGGCATCTTAGCACTGCTATCACATATTCCAAATGAAGAATAAGCTCGTCCCTTTCTTGAGCCAGAATCAGGCAATCGTCCAAATAAGGATAGATTTGTATTCCTTTCAGCCTGAAGAAAGCTATCACTGGAGCCAGAACTTTCGTAAATACTCTCTTCGCAGTAGATAAGCCAAAGGGCAATGCAGAGAACTGATAGTGAGAAGTCCCAGTCCGAAAACGCAGATACTTCCTGCAACTTAGCCTGATAGGAACATGAAGGTAAGCCTCCTTGAGATCCAAAGTTACCATCCAGTGATCCTTGCCCAGCAGAGGTAAAAGCTGTTGTAATGTCAACATTTTGAACTTGGGAATGTCCAGATAAGTGTTGAGGATAGATAAATCCAAAATTGGTCTCCACGTGTTCCCCTTTTTTGGTACAAGGAACAGGCGAGAATAAAATCCTAGGCCCCTTTCTGGCATAGGAACCGGCTGTATGGCCCCTATGTGAAGTAACAGAGAAATTTGCTTGTGAGCCTCTATTCTTTGTTGAGGAGGAACGTCTGGCATGCCTTTGAAAGGAGGCAAGGTATGGAAATAAAACCTGTAACCGTGATGTATGATATCCAATACCCATCTGTCTCGGGTAATCAAACTCCAATTTTCTCTGAAAAGTGCCAACCTTCCTCCCAAAGGTGCTGCCAGGCGAGAAGGTTCTGGCAGCTGAAAAGGTAGGTCATTGGGTTTGCTTACGAAAGGACTGACCCCCACCTGAAGACTGCGCAGGGGAACTCCCTGTTCTAGGCCTGAAAGAGCCCTGACCTCTGCCCCTGCCACGTCTAGATCTACCCCTAGACTGGGAATCATAAGAAGGATATGTCCACCCCTTAGAAGGCCAATTTCTACTAAACTTTGGAGGCTGAACCTGCAAAAATTCTTTAACAGTCTGCATAGACTTAGCCTTATCTTCCATTTTCTTTAAAACTGCCTCAACAGGGGACCCAAACAAGACATCAGATTGCAAAGGGGCATCCAAAATCCTAGTTTTAACATGGTCAGATAAATTTTGATCCCGCAGCCAAGCATGCCTGCGAAGAACTGACCCAGTGGCAGCTACCCTAGACGAGGCCTGTACAGCATCAAAACCACATTGCAAAGAGTGCTTACCCACCTGTTCAGAAACATGCACTAAATCTTGTAACTCTTTACAATCAATACCTTCCGCCAGAGCATCAACCTTAGATTTCAACTGAGAAAGGAGATAATTTTGATATTTCAACATGTGAAACTGGCAATTCAAAGCTCTCATGGCTAGAGTGGAAGAAGTATAAACTTTCTTTCCCCATCTATCCAAGGCCCTGGCCTCTTTATCTGCCGGAACCGGATTCTTGACAACAGAAGCCTTAACACCCTTAGGCCCCTGGCTAACAGTTTCTGGGTCTGCCCTAGGACTTTTAAAAGATACTTATGAGCTTCAGGCACCCTGTAATACCTATCAGGTTTAACAGGAGCAGGAGGCAAAGAATCAGGATTAAGAGAAGCCTCTGCAAACACATCTTCCACCACATTCAGAACAGGAGGAATAGCCAAAGGCCTATGCTGGGGTAAAACAAAATTTCCTAAGCCTTTTCCTGGAGCCAGAGAAGTCCGGACCTTCCCATCTGAAATGCTCTCTCGTGGAGTGAAGGGGCTGCGAAAAGTAAAAATCCTCAGGAGGAGAAGCAGAAGGAGTAGAATCATCCACATCAGAATCAGAATAATGAGCATACTCCTGCAAGTCTTCAACCAAGACTCAGACACATCCAAGCCTGCTCCCAATCCCCAACACTGGTTCAATCCTAGGCCTCTTATCAGGAGGGGCATAGAGCCTCTAATTAAAGTAATTAAATCTTCTGCCATTTTGACCATGTGCTTCTTGGGCACAGCACCTGAAGAACTGGGAGTGACACCCACAGAAGCTAAACTAGACCTGCCTCTAGGAGAAGCCTTGGAAGCAGAAAGAGAGGGCTTAGACCCCTTAGGAAGGGAGGGGAGTACAGTTACCTGAGAAGCCCCTACAGCCTGCCCTGCCTCCTGGGAGGCCACATCCTGTAAAATCAAAGATTCTCCCTGGGACTCCAGAGAGGCCTCCCGGAACCACCGGTTCCACTGACCTCTAAAGAACCAGCGTCCGTGACGACTCCTCTAACCTAGGTTTAACTGCCTTGTCCTTGCGCTTCTTTGAGGAAGCCGGCCGGAGCATCCGACGGCATTTTGTAATTGCACCGCTTCCCAAAGACCAACCTGGCACAATCCAACCTCCGCTTTATAGTGCGTTTATTAAACCTAGCACAAAAGCGCACCCAACAACGTCGTGCTCAGGTCCCAAACAAGGTATACACAAATTATGGTAATCCCTATGCGGTATCTGTTTCCCACAAGAAATACAGTTATTCACTTTTTCTGACATCCGTAAACCACTGAGGCAAGAAAAACCAAAATATTCCCAACGGGTACTTAACCAACTCTGACTTGGTCTGAAACTCCGAAAAATTTCAGAACGCCGAACGGCACTTGCAACACTGCTTCTGCATCGGACCATGCGGCAAAAAAGACTGAGGATATGACGTCGGTCATGCGCATTTGTACCCTGACGTTCTGATGTCAGTCAAATGCGCCCTGACCGACGTCAGCCTTATACTCTGATATTCGGGCCGACCGAGGGACAGCGGACTACCCAAGTGTTAGGACTGCAGCAATGTGAGATGAAGAACATCTATCTTGGTAACAGTAACCAAGTTGGTGATCCTTTCATATTTGTTCAACCCAGACAGGTCTAGACTGGGACTATATGCACTATCCTTTTTGGGAACTTGAGGAAGACTCTTGGATAAAAAAAAAAATCCTAACAATCCTCTTCCCAAGGAGTATCTCCATGGCCAGACAATTCTGGTCCTAGAAGAGCAAGCCTGTGTAACTAATTTATCACTGTCTCTGCATTTTCTGTGTATTTCTGCAAAAAAAAAAAACAAAAAAATAATCCTTGTTTTCTTGCCTTTTTCGACTAGTTTAGACCAGTATACAGGCATTGCTGTATTCTGGGCTGTGGTGTAGTTCCTGTGTTGTCCATTACCTTACTTGGATAAAAGGAAGTTTCTTTGCTCACCAGTGGGAGTGGGGAGCCTTGAGCAGCCTACCTATCCTTGGGGGAAGTGACCTCAGCACAAGAAGCTGTTAGTAAGTGGTTGTTTGGGACCATTCCTAGCTCTTTTGTAGTTCACTGCTTAAAATCCGCCTTTGCGCGGTTAAACAAGGTTAAACTTTTTCTGGCTCCGCCAAGTCTGCTCTTCAATTTTTCCCTTAGAACTGTTCTACTTGCAATCTAAGCAGCCTATACTCTATCTGAAAAGCTCAGCACTTGCTCCTAAAGCATTTTGTATACAAGTAAAGCACTCTTAAACAAACGAAAAGTACTTCATTCACCTAAATTCTGTTGAGTACCCATTTCCCTATAGGTCCTTTCTGACTCAGTTACACAGCAATCTTTTTCACTATTTCTAGCATGTCGAAGGGTCAGTTGCTAGCGTCCTCTCCTGTTCAGCTGGTGAATCTTGGAATCTTGAGGCAATGTTACAATTGCCTCATGTACACAGACAACCCTCTCCTCCTCCCAACAAATACAAATATATGCGAGAGATGCAACTATATAGCCAAACTGGAGGCAGAGCTCTCTCAATTCAGTACTGGCAAGACCAGTCAGGAGGAGAAGGTAACCACGCACACCACAAACCCAGTCTCACATAGAACTATCACAACTGCAAACCAAACACATAAACACACAAAAACATACTCAGAGCCTGATTAAAACCTACCAAAACAACAGAGGCCTCCAAAGCAGACACCCAAGCAACCACCACCTCAAGACATAGCAAATGCAACACATAGTTCACAAAGTCAGTGTGCTAAACAGTCACAGCCCTTAAGGCCAAACAACATGCCAGACACACTTGTAATAGGTGACTCCATAGTCAGGCACACTGACGTCCCGCTCACCAGACTGAACAAGGAGAGGGTCACAGTAAGCTGCCTGTCGGGAGCTAGAATCCGCCACATAACACAAGCACTCAGGTCACTCCACAGCAAGTACAAATATGACTCAGTCATTGTACATGCAGGTGTAAACGACCTGAGACGTACCTCCCTGGACTACATGAAAAGAGACAGAGGAGCTCTCTGATTATGTAGCCCAGGCCGGTATGACCCTGACCCTGAGCAGCATCTTACCCTCACCAAGAATGATGCCACAGTACAAAGACAAAATGATCAGTTTTAACAATTGGCTTAATTACTGGTGTCATTCTAAGGGGATCCAGTGTCTGTCTGCTTGGGATGACATGCTTGACAAGCCACGCTGCTTCGCAAGGGATGGTTTGCACCTGTCACCCTGGGCTTCGGATATTGGCCAAGGCTCTTGCCACCCCATAGTGCCTTTTTAGGCAAGGCTCAAATGACAAACCTACCTCCCTAGAAAACACAAGTGGAAAAAAACTAAGGGTAATGCTGCTCAATGCCAGAAGTCTAAACCTCAAGATGCACGCCCTCAAGCCCTTCTCAGTATGGAGAACATCGATGTCTGTGCAGTGACTGAAACCTGGTTCAAGGCTCCTGAGAGCACCCCAGCACTATCAGGTTTTACCTCATATCATGCTTTCCGCCCCAAAACTTGGACAGAACCACAAAAGGAGGGAGTATCCATTTTCATCAAAGATACCCACACCTCCAGGTTAGTGGCAACGCACAAGCATCGGAGACTATCCAGGTGCAACTAACCATAGGCAAAACTGCCTTACAGTTTGTAGCATGCTACAGACCACCCTCTCAAACTCAGGAACCCCACACAGCCTTCCTGAAGACACTGGAGAGTATGAATGTCTCTCCAAATACCATCATTTTGGGAGACTTCAACTACCCAAACATAGACTGGGAACATTACTCAAGCCCCAACACTCTAGCCCAAAGGTTCTTAGAATTCATAAACTCAAATGCAATGGAACAACTAGTCACCATTCCCACAAGAGGAGACAATATACTAGACCTGATCATCACAAACATGGGGACAAAATGCTCCACACCGGAAGTACATTCCTCTTTGGTAAGATCAGACCATAAATTAATCTCACTGGAAATCCACATCCCGCCCCCACCCCCCCCCAAAGACCACAGTGAAGAACTTCTCAAAAGCAAACTTCACACTTCTTAAGACTGAAGTGGTATCTTTCAAGGCCCCTGGGCCAATGGAAACCACAACCCACACTGCTGAATCCCTTGCAAATGCCTTCTATGGGCACCTTCAAGAATGCATGGATCATGCAATCCCAAATAAAACCAAGACCCATTCCCCCAAAGGCAGGCGACCAGTCTGGTGGACCCCAGCCATAAACAAACTTTACAACAGAAGGAGGAAGCTACTACATGACAAAAATCCCTAAAAGGAAAGGCATCTCTGATCAGTACTAGCAAAAAACTACGATCACTCATAAAATCATCCAAGGCCAACTTTGAGAGAAAAATCGCAAATGACACAAAAGACAATCACAAGGCCTTCTTTAGCTATGTTAGAAACCTGGGTGGAAACTCCCAGATATGCTCAGAGTTAGTCCAAAATGACACAAAATACACTGAACCCACTGACATTGCCAACATTCTGGCAGACAGGTTCAGTGCAAATTTCTCCTGCCCTCCCCAAAAGGAGAAATAACTATGCCAGCAGAGTGTAGACTCGCTAACATATGAGATGCCCTGCTGACAGCCACCCTCTCTAAAGCTAAACAGACAGCATGAATGGGATCGGATGGTGTCCCGGGCTGTGTGCTACATGAACTCCAAGAGGAACTAAACCCACACATAAGGCTGCTGTTTAATCTTAGCCTTACCACAGGATACGTACCCAAAGAGTGGCGTACGGCAACAGTGGTCCCACTTCACAAAGGCGGTGCTTCTACGGACCCTGGAAATTACCGCCCCATAAGCCTGACGAGCCTGGTCTGCAAAGCTATGGAGAGGATCATTATGGAACTCATAAACAAAGACATTGGGGACCTACAGACATTGGATCCTACCCAATTTGGCTTTGTCAAGGGCAGATCCTGCCTTCTGAACTTGGTCGACTTTTTTGAAACAGTCACTAAGGCCATTGATGAGGGTAAGGCAGTTCACACAGCCTACCTTGACCTTGCAAAAGCCTTTGACACAATACCCCACTCGGGCATCATAGACAAACTCACCAGCTTAAATGTAAACCCATATGTCACAAGATGGGTTGCAAACTGGCTCAAGGACAGAACCCACAGGGTCAGAGTTGCTGGAGCTATGTCAGACTCTAAGCCAGTCACAAGCGGTGTCCCACAGGGCTCAGTCCTGGGACCCCTCTTGTTCGGCATTTATTTTTCCGAGGTACAGGCAAACATAGGAGGATTGTGGCTGACAAAGTTCGCAGATGACTGCAAACTGGGCGCCATAATTGATACTCCAGCGGACACAAACATCCTTCAGAGAGGCCTCATAGAAGCGGATAATTGGTGCCAGAGCCATGGCCTTAAGCTAAATGCCAAAAATGTATAGTCATACCCTTTGGGAAAAACAAGGTACCGACAAATTACCACATAGGCGGTAATCCATTAAGTACGGAAGAGGTAATCAGGGACCTAGGGACCCAGGTTGACAGTAACCTCTCATTTGACACTCACATTGCCAAAGTGGTTAGGAAGACCTTCTATATTGCCCACCTTATCATGAAGGGTTTCACATCTAGATCAAGAGAGGTCATTGTGCCCCTGTACTCTTCTCTTATCAGGCCAATGATTGAGTACAATGTCCCATTTGGGATGTATCTCACCCGACACCTGCAGCAGTTGGAAAGACCCCAAAAGTTCCTCACCAAGAGGATAAAGGGTCTTAAACATATGTCATATGCTGCCTGACTGAAAAAACTCCAGCTCTATTCAGTCGCATACCGCCTACTCAGAGGTGATCTGTGCCTGACGTACAAGGCCATGTCCAATCCTGAATTAATGGGCATGCTCCACCTCAAAAAATCCAAATCCATCAGAGCCACGAGAACAAGTGACTTAAAACCTCAACACAGAAATAAATAGAACATGCTGGAGGGACAGATTCATAACCCAGAGGCTCCCTACACTCTGGAACAGAATCCCAGTCCATGTTAGGCAGAGCCCCTCACTGACTCTATTCAAGAGAAATCTCGACGAGTGGATGGGAGATCGTAGGTTTAGCCCGGTGGTCATCTCTTTGTCACTACTAGACAGAGGCATAGTAAACTAAACCCTAAAAGGGCGTAGTATTCTCATCCTAAGGGGTGGTGTAAGCCACATACACTCTGGCTAGGCTTATAAATGCCCTAGGGCAGATAGCCTAGTACGAACCTATGAACCTATGAACCTATAAACAATAACATTTCTCTAACCTCTTACCAACAAAGTACAGTTGTTGAAAAAGACATTGCTGAAGTACTAAATAAAAATTTAACCTTGGTTACGAAACTGGGGAAGAGAATGTGACATGAGGAAGATGGATGTGAATGATGGAATGATGGGCAAATAAAAAAAAATACTTTTGATTGCTTGGTTATGGCCCATTTTCATTTGGTGGCCTGTAGAGAAAAACTCCACAACAAGGTATAAAAACCTATAATACACAGGAAGTACAGGCACTTTCCAGTGATTAATGCAATCTGGTACGCAAACACATCATAAAAGATACAAGATGATTAAATCAAATAAGGTATAATATAGCAATTTCTGACCAACTTTAAATCATTCACTGTTCATTCAGTGTTTTATAAAAGTCAGTACACAGCAAGGTACAAGAAGCTCACTGTTGTGTGTGTGCAGGAGTGGCCTTAGGTCAAGTGGTGCCCTAGGCAAAAGGGCTCCACGACGCCTCCACCACACCACCAGGTGCCCCCATCCTGGTCTAGCAACACCAAATAAATACTGTAAAAGTGCCCCTACTAGAGTGGCGCCCTAGGCGGCCGCCTAGTTGGCCTATGCCTAAGGCCGGCTATGTGTGTGTGTGTGTGTGTGTGTGTGTGTGTGTGTGTGTGTGTGTGTGTGTGTGTGAAAGAGAGAGAGATGGTCCCAGGGAGGTGAAAAAAAACTTGTCAACTTAAGTTAGGACAAAGCATGGTGTACAGAAGGGATACTATTCAGGTTACTTTCAACAAAGCAAGTACCTTAGTAGGACCAGACCACTCAAATATTTAACAGGTCTCTAACCAGTGATGAGGTTCTCTGGTTTGCTTCTCAGTTGGGATGCTTTCTTTACATACTCTACATGCCTTCCTTTTGCTCGTGTGAGGTTTCTCCACGTAATCCAGTTTATTTTCATATACCTAACACATGCAAAAGATGGAATGGTTACACTAAACTGTTCACAGATGAGTTTGCATTGCGTGAAATACAGAAGAATGTTCTAGCAATCTATTTCCAATCCCTTCTTACCTAGTAAAGTCTGTGAAAGGCAACAGCTATTAATTTTATTTAACATTTGTTTACCGGAAAAATCTGACTGGGACAGGGCCCATTTTCAGCGGAGGCCCAGGAAGAAACACTCCAGATGCATGTCTATAGAATGTGTGAGGAAACTGGAGCACCCTGAGGAAACCCTCACGAATGCAGGGAGGACGTGTTGACTCTGCACAGAAAGCAACCCCAGTCAAGAATCAAACAGGAAAACCTCTTGCTGTAAGGCAACATCGTATAGGAGTTGGATGCAAATTAACAGCACTGGATGGAGCCAGAGATGAAAGCTATCTAAGCTGTTCTCTTATTCAAGGGAGACAGAAACAAAAATTCAGACAATTACATGGCATTTAGCCTAATGACAGTGGTAGGGAAGGTGAAGGAGATTGCCTGACAGGAAGGCTTAAGACTCTTCTATGGGATAACCAGCTTAAGACACAAAACAAGGCAGTAGGACCTAAACAAGCAAGTATTCACTGCTAAAATATATCTAAATTATATACCACCTGCATTTTTACACCCAAGCAACAGCAAAGATGATGAGGGACTGCTGGTAGATGTTTCTATCTACAGTTTTGCAAGGAATATAAATGACTTTCAGAAAAAAAGATTTCTCAGTACACTGAACGGACTAAAAGTACTGACCAGTGGTGTGCCACAATGAGTCAGCAATGAGCTTAAAGTATTAAACCCTTGTCACTGACAAAATGGAAGGGATGACTAACAGACTGAGTCTATCTATAGATGATAAAAGAATCAGGGTCACAACTCTGGATGAAGTGAATCCTAAAAATGGATCAGGAAGTGCTCTAAACATGGGTAACAACTGACATACGGTTCATTGCAGGTAAGTGCCAACTTCACCATTTTGGACATAATCTCAAGGTGAGATAAATTAAGAGAAGCTAAACTAGGTGAGATGCTGTCTGAAAAAGACCCAGCAATGATCAACATAACCAGTCTAAAACCATAAGGTATAAACGGAGAGGGCAGCAAAAAATGCCAATAAAGTGCTGGGCTATAATCTACTGGGTGTACACTCCAGATTTAGGGAGGTTACACATTCACTCCTTTGGAGGTTTATGAAACTGCATCTGGTGTACTGTGGCCAGTCCTGTAGACCCTATAAGAAAAAAGACTGCCAGCTGGAAAGCATGCAAAGGAAGCCCACAAGGGACACAGGAAAAGAGCATAAACAGTGTTGGAATCATTAACCTTCATATCATTAGACATCAGGGGACATGACAGGAAAATGAACATACAAGAATCTGATAGGAAAACTGAAGTGGTGAAACTGATGCACAAGAACAAAGCAGGTACCATAAAATGAGCCTACAGCACAGAGTTACTAATCTCCAAGAAAGTATGCTTCAAGGAGAGATCTCTGAAAACCTGGGAAAGACTGCTTGACTGGGTTTTGGGTTGTGGATCCAGAGAGGCCCTCAAAAGGGAATGGGACAGCTGAAAGGCATTAGGTGGGAGGAAGCAGCACCTACACATAATATACCATAAAGAGGCAAACTAGACTGACAGATTATCTTCTTATGCTATCACATTATGTAATGTAATGTAGTGTAAGGTATTCTGGGTCCACCAGAGCCAATACCAACTTGGAGAAAAAGGGACCTTGGTTAAACGTCTCATCAGAAGGACAGCAATGTACATATCAATTTATTCAACTAAATTTATCCCACCTCATTTGGAAAAAAACATCTTCATCCACAAATCCAAAGGTGTCGTGCAGTTTAGTCACTACTCCTGTAAAAACCCGTTGTTTCTGAGGTTGGGTCTGTTGCTGACTAGACCGTGGATAGGATACTGTAATTTGTGCTGCTGGCTGAGGAGTCGACAGACTAAGGCTAGTTGGCAAAGTCTGCAAAACAAAAGCAATTGTGTTAAAAAAATAAATAAACAAGACTGAGCAAATAATCGACAATCTTCAATTTACAACTGTTGCAAGTTTTGGTGAAGTGTCATGCACAACACGAACAATACAAATTTACTTTTCTCTCATACATCACAGCTACATTTAACACATTTTGTGCTTCAACTATCTATTGCAGAATTGTATAATGAGGTAGAGTTGTGACTGTTTCTCTATGCACCGATAACGGCCCTCCATCTGTCCACACTAGGTAAAAGTGCAAATGAAAGTGTCTACTGTGATGAAACAAATCATATAAAGTGACAGTACTGTTTAGTTTGCAACTATATGAAAACTTGACTGCAAATGTTAGGGAAAAGGGTTGTTTTGTAGACAAGGCAGCAAAATAGTACTTTCTATCAGAGACTGACACATAATAGAACTGTGTATTTTCTCTGAGTTATAATGAACTCAGGTGACTATTTGACACTGTGGGGGTACAGTGCAATCTACTTACGAACTCTAGTACACTAACCACCACCAATATATTTCTGAAGATTTATTAACTTCAAGGGACTGAACAACAGAAATGGTTTCAGCACACATCTGATCTTCACCTCTAAAACTGGATATGCAATCAAGACAAGTTTAAATAAACAGGGATTCCAAGATGGCTACTGACTGCGGAGCGTGTTGATTATAACTCTACCAATGTGAAAAAATGAGAAATAGTTAAAGCCAGTAAAAGTTACCAATTTTTGTAAAATGTGGTTCCTGGCGTGTAATTACACTTTGATGTCAGCAAAGAAGAAATTTGGAGAAAGTATGCAAAAATCAATAAAAATGGAAGAAAGTGCTCTTGGCTGGGAAGAAACTTGTAGCTATTCAGCAGAAAGTTGTTAAAGTTTCAGCTTTAGTAAAGGAGATGGCTTCCAAAAGTTTAAATAAATGAAGTATACTAAAATTAAGAAGATCAAAACAACAAGGGGAAACACTTCAAGAAGCTATTCAGATAAGTTGATGAAGTGCAGAAGTTACAGCCAGAAATAAAAGAAAGACCATCTGAAAATGTTTAAAAAAAAAGCATTAAAAGACAGCATGCAGAAAAACCTGTGATTGTTTTCCTAAACACCACAAAGTGGAAGGATCACAGCAGAAAAAAGCTGCTCCTGACAAAACTGTGGCAGAAAAATGGAAAAGTATTTAAAAAATTGGGACACCACAGTGTTTGCGGAAAATGATTATTGTCTATACACCAGTCAAAAGGGAAGCAAGTTTATCCCAGCAATCGGGATGTTGAAGGATAGAAGCAATATTCACATGGCTATATATACCTGCCTTCAAATCATTACTTCCTGGGGAATCAAATTCATTTTTGGATGCAGAACAAACTATGGAAAATTCAGCTGGCAAACAGTGAGCTGGCCAAACTGAAAGGGATACTGCTTCTCTATCTTCAGACAATACAAAAGTGTATACAGAGGTTTTGCCAATGAAACCATTTTCATTATTCCAAATAAAAATGCTAAAACTACAGAAAAAGCCCAGAAAATGACTCACAATTTTAATCAGGGTTATTCTGGTCTAAAACCAGAAAGTGAGGTTGGGAACTCAAGATGATCAGAAAGAAAACCACCAATGGCATGAAATTAATAAGTGGGAGTAATGTAAAGAATCAATTACACTAGATGTTGTTTAGATACGCAAACTGTAGTTCTAAAAGCAGAAGTGGATGAAAAAGACTAGAAGCTTTTTAACTGTATTACACCGGTGAGAGAGCTGTAAAGTATAAACCCTATTTTATGTCATTAATGTTTAGTGTGACAACAAAGGAACTGAAGATATTTTCAGTAAAACAGCCTTTGCTCCAATATTCTTGAAGTTCCTTTTTTTGGTTCGCTGTACTGCCTTTGAATTTTATAGCTTTTGTTCCTATTAATATTTGCATAAATATTTCTTGATGAAATGCGTGTGCTATTTTGTAAAGTAGTTCCATACAGTATGCAGTCAGAGGTATTTTAAATGTGAGGTTGCAGGAGTTTTATCAGTGACTACTGTACATATTAAAAGACAAAGTATGTACGTACTTGTTCTTAAGTGCAATACATCGAGGCTTTACACTTGTTCATTTGTGCTGCTGTAGGGTAGAATATAAATGTGTATTCCTCATATTATACATAAAATTAAAATATAATAATTTTCTCCACTTTTATACAGGTAGATGTCACAATATTACGCAAAAGACATTCTTTAAAAACACAAACTAAGACAATGATGAAAACGTGAAAAATGGTAGTTCTTTCTTGCATTTGCAAAGTAACAGATCATTTTCCCATTAGTGTCTATCTGTTATCAAATATGAGCAGTGGACGCATGTAATCGTAAGAAGTCTGAACAGTGCTTTGAGTGAAATCTTCAAGATACAATGTAACGGGTGTTGGCAAACAGATTATTGATAATAAAAAAGTAAAGCAAGATACAGTGGGAAGTGAACAGTTATATTAATTACTTGCCTGCTCAGTAGAATTGATACTCAAATGCATTAAATATATCAGTGCACAAGTTAGTTTATTTAAAAATAACAATTGTATTTTGTCTTAAGACTAAAATTTAACATTTATTGACAACATGCAAGAGTTTTTTCATATGTGACAGGCAAACAAACATTGGACAAAGACAGCAATTTATGTAAATGGGAATACAGGTTCTAGAGCTGTGGGCGTTTGTTATACTTTAAAAGTTTTTTTTTTTTTTTTTGAAGATGTGTTTATTTCATCCACAAATGTTTTTACTGAAGCAAAAAGCCGGGAAAATGTGACACTGTTTCAATATGAGAATAAGCAACTATAAACACGATCAGTTTTCTAGGCATTAGCATCATGTCAGCAACAAAATGGAAACATATGAATAATATACAAGAATAACATTTTTTTTTTTTTTAGAATGGATGCTTTGTCAGTATCTGCATGGGATGTAAAGGACATTAAAGAAAGCAGAGAGTATTGAGATATTTTAAGAAATTTAGGGTGCATATGGCAATTTTACAGGAGAGCCATTTGGATAGAAAGGAGCTAATGGATTTGAAAAAAAGGACTTCAGTGTGAACATTCAGAAAAATACCAGCAACAAAGGAAAGGGGGAACAATAATACTAACAGTGAGAGGGCGCCACAATAACAAAAGAAGGAAAAAAAAAAGAAAACAATTGTAGATTTGTGGTATTAGGAGGTTACTGCAAGGGAGAATTACAATTATATGTAGTTATATTCTATCTAACACAATTATGAAGCTGAGGTATATGTTGAGAGATATAAGCTTTCAGTAGGCATTATTTATTGGAGAGGAATGTAATCTCCTGATTTGTAATGGTCCAAATGTACCAAAATGACCAATAAGGAAAAATGTAATAAATTGGGCAGATTTCTGCAGAAGACATTCATCAACAAAGATAGAAGATTTTAGGCAATCTCAGTCTTCCAAAATAAGCAAACAGAATATGGATAACATTAAAGTAGGCTGTTCAGTATTAGGCACCTTAATAAAAAAACAGCTCCCTGCAAGCACTATTTACCCTAGAAATACGGATATATATATATATATATGTATATATATATATATATATATATATATATATATCATGATACAGACTTTGTTCAAAACTACTGACAGCATTCCATTAGTGCAGGGTTTCAATGCATATCACATGTTCAGGCCCACCACATTAGACACAGGTAGTAAAGGTAGAATCTCCATATTCTTTAAAAAAAAAAAAAAACCCACTAACGCCAGACTATTTTGACAAGAAAATGACCTGGACCTCCTTTATGTCCAACTTACTATTAACAAAATGCCTTATCATATCATTGCTAACTACAGGACCCTTTTCTATGCCCCCCTTTGGCCCATACGTTTATCTAACTAGTATGGAGTCCTTATGTATTATGCCAAACACCATTCCCTTAGGAGATTTCAAATACCCCTCCATAAACTGGGAGACTTACACATCTACAAACGTATGCACAGAGATTTCTAGGCTTCATCAATACAAACTCCTTGGAAAAGTTAGGCTGCACCCCAACCAGGGGTGATAAAATCCTAGATTTGGTCCTTACCAATATGGGTAGCACTGCTCGCCTCTAACTGTAACTACCTCCCTGGGCAAATAAAACCACAAGTCAATCACATTCACCATAAGACTAAAGGCTGAAGCATGTTCCACTACTTGGTATTCAAAAATTATGTAAAGGTTAACCTACTTAAACTGAATGATGACCTACCTAATTCAAAAGCCCCTTTCATCTTGATGACCCCCACTGCTTATGTGGAATCAGTCTCAGCCAAATTTTCTACACAGGCAAACAGTGGTATACACATATTTGCCCCAACAGAAAAATATGCCAAACTCAAAAATAAACTCCATGGTGGAACTCAATTATCTTAGGAGATTAACTGGCTAGTGGCCCTAAGGCTCTTATAAGCCTAGCCAGGAGTTTAGCTCATGTTTAGACAAGTCAGCACCCAAAGCCCCTGTCCAGCAGGGACACAGGTGGAATCCCAGGGGTGTATTTTCTGTTTCCCATCCAGTTATCCAGGTTGCACTTAAAAAGGGATAATGAGGTACTCTGCTTGATGTGGAGAAGGAGTCTATTCCACAGATGGAGGAGTCTCTGGGACACAAATCTGTTCCGCCAACAAGTCCTATTGATATCACAGACCAGGATGAGGTCTCATGTACGGGTTACTCTAGTGGAGCTTGACTTGCGGATATGCAGCAGTCCCATCAAGGCGTGGTCTGAGATTGCTTTGTATGCCAGACAGAGGTCACCTCTAAGGAGTCTGTATGAAACTGAGTAGAGTGACAGGGCTTTTAGCCTATCTCTGTAGGGTAGATGCTTGAGGACCTGGATTCTCCTGGTGAGGGACCTCTGTGGTCTCTCCAGCTGCTGCATGTGCTTTGCAAGGTACATGCTGAAGGAAGCATTGTATTCAATAACTGGCCTTATAAGGGAAGAATACAGGGATGTTATGACCTCTTTGTCCCTGGATGAGATATCCTTACTTATGAGGTGGGCCATGTAGAAAGCTTTCCATACAATTGAAGCAACATGGTGGTCAAATGTCAGGTTGCTATCAACCTGGGTGTCCAAATCCCTCACTACTGATTGTGTACTTAGGATGTTGTTATTAATGTGATAATATGTGGGGGCATCACTCTCCTTAAAGGGGATGATGATGCATTTTTTGGCATTCAGCATGAGGTCATGTTCAACAGTCATTTGTTTGGGTGAGACCCTCTTGGAAGATGTCCACATCACTTGGGGAATTGATGACTGCATCCAGTTTGCAGTCATCTGCAAACCTGGTCAGCCACAGCCCACTGGTTTTGGCCTGCACCTCAGAGAAGTATAACCCGAATAACAGAGCCCCCCCCCAAGACTGATCACTGGAGTACCCCGCTCGTTACAGGTCTACTGCTTGAGGTGGCTTCTCCTATTTTGATTAGGTGGGTTCTATCCGTGAACCAGTTTGCTACCCATCTGGTAACATATGGATTGATGCCTAGTTGAGAGAGTTTATCTATTATGCTTGAGTGGGGAACAGTGTCAAAGGCTTTGGCCAGGTCAAGGTAGGCAGTGTGCACCATCATCCCCTCGTCCATGGCTTTGGGGACTGTCTCAAGGAAGTCGACCAGATTTAACAGACATGACCTCCCCTTGACAAAGCCAAACTGTGTGGGGTTGAGTGTTTGTTTGGAGGTTGCCAATATCCCTGTTAATGAGGTCCATGATAATCTATTCCATGGCCTTGCAGATCAGGCTAGTTTGGCTGATGGGTCTATAATTTCCCAAATCAGTGGATGCTCCACGTTTGTGTAAAGGGATGACAATGGCTGTCCTCCACTCGGCTGGGACAAAGCCGGTACTCAGGCTTTTGTTGAATAGGGTGCCTAATGGTGCTGCAAGCTCATGCCTGAGTTCATGTAGGAAGCAGCCTGGGATTTTATTGGGTCCCATGGAGGCTGTACTCTTTGCCTTTGAGAGGGCAGTGATGACTTGTTCCCTAGAGATAATGGGTGGGGGGAGAGGTACTAAGGGTGTCCTGATTTACTGATGGGGGGACAGAGGGGAGAAGTTTTCGCTGAATCTGTCAGCCAGTAAAATTGGCTATAGCTACAGCATTTGTGTATGTGGTGTCCTTGACCACCAGTTCGGAACAGATCTGGGTGCTTCCTTTGAGACTGTGGACATATGTGAAGAAGGCCTTATGATTGTCTCTAGTAGATGTGGCTAATCTGGACTAGAAGTTGGCTTTAGAGGATTTCACTAGTGCTCTTATTTGCTTGTTCAGGCTAAGGAGAGATTGCTTCCAATTGGGCACCTGCTCCTTCTCGGTTCTGGACAGCATTTTTTTTCCTTTTGTTATATAGTTTATTTACTGCAGATGTCCACCAGACAGGTTTACTCTTCCTTGCGGAGGATGAATATAAACAGCCTTCATAACAAAAGAAAACAACTTGGTGTACAAAAAGTAAATCTAACTCTCAAGATGCCAGAAATGCTCTTGTTAAACTAAACAAGAAACACTGGACCTTGATGAAATCAACCCAAGACAGATATGAAGTAAATATAGCAACCTTAATAAAGGCTAATCACAAAGCCTTCTTTAGTACATTATAAATGTCAGAAACAATGCCCAGTACTGTGCAGAGCTAACAGAAAATGATATCTCATACTCAGAGGACATTGCCAATCTACTAGTGGACAAATGAATTACCACATAGGTGGCAGTACACTAAACACCAAAAGTGTGATGAGAGACTTGGGGACACAGGTGGACAGTGGTCTCAACTTCAATAACCACATCGCCACAACAGTCAGGAAATCCTTCCATGTGGCACACCTCATCACTAAGGGCTTTTCATCCAGAAAAAAGGAGGTCATTGTCCCACTGTACTTATTCCTCATTAGACCCATTACAGAGTACAATGCCCCATTTGGTATGTACCTCACAAGACATCTGCAACAGCTGGAAAGACCACAGAAATACCTCACTAAAAGAATCACAGGCCTAAAGCAGATGCCCTATGCTGACCATCTAAAAAAAACTCCAGCTATACTCTGTGGCATATCGTCTACTCAGAGGCAACCTCTGCTTAACATACAAGACCATGTCAAACCCTGAGCTGTTGGACATGCACCACTTAAAGAAATTCCAATCCATCAGAGCCACAAACTCCAGGGATCTAAACCTTGTCATCACAATGAACAAAACATGCTGGAGGAATAGGTTCCTGACCCAGAGACTTCCCATACTCTGGAATAGACTGCCCATACATGTCAAGCAGAGCGCCTCCTTGGCCCTCTTTAAAAAGAACCTTGACGATTTGATGGGAAAGAGGAAATTCACTCCAGGGATCACACCAGTCGCCCTGCTAGACAGGGGTCCAGGGAAGTAAATACTGTGGGAAGAAATATCCAGGGAATTGTTATTGCTAGGCTTGTATAGGCCCTAGGACTGATAGCCTAGTACCAACCTATGAACCTAAATTTAGCTCAAACCTCACCCCCCTCTCTATGCCAGTATTACATACCAACACATACAACTCCCCACTCAAATCTCCTAAGAACAAGTTCTCAAGATGCTACTTAAGATGAAGAACAGTACATCTATGGGGCAAGATAACATAACAGGCTGCCTGCTGGTCATCCTGAATCATTTTTTGTCTCATCCTCTACATAAACTTTTTAATATGAGCTTCAAAACAGGCTTCATACCACATGAAAGGAGGACAGCAACATCGGTTCCCTTACACAATGGTGGGGCTTCAATAAACCCAGGTAATTACTGATGTATAAGCCTGACTAGTCTGATATGTAAGGCTATGGAAAGGATCTTTATGGAATTAATATGCAAGGAGGTAGGGCACCTACAGACTCTTGAACCATCCCAATCCGGATTTGTCAAGGCAGGTCATGCCTACTAAACCTGGTTGACTTCTCTGAAAAAGTTAATGAAGTATTGAATAAGGGCTAAACAGTGCACAATGTATATCTAAACCTCTCAAAAGGTGTTTGACATCATCCTACACTCTTGTATCAAAGAAAAACTCTTCAGGCTAAATGTCAATCCCTATGTAACTCTATGGATAGCAAATCACTTCACAAATAGAAAGCAGTAAGTAAGGGAAGACAGCTGTAATCCCCTAAAAGCCCTATCAATAGCAGAGTACTCCATGGCTCAGTTCCTGGGCCACTCCTCTTTGGCAATTACTCTTGAAGGTCAAAGCTAATGTTTAGATTTTGAGAAGGACCGATGTCTGCAGAGGACTGCAAAACCAGTGTCATCATATACTCTCCCAGTGGACACCATGATCCCATAAGAGGGCTTATCCTTAATACCTGGTGCCAAAACCATGGATTAAAACTAAATGCCAAGAAATATATAATTGCACTCTTTGGTAGGCATGAATTCCCTTGCAACTATCATACTGAGAGCACACCCTTGAAAACTGAATATGTAGTTAGGGATCTGGAAGCCTATGTCGGCAATTGATTATCCTCTAATCACCATGCAGCCACTTTTGTAAGGAAGCCCTTTTTTATTGCACAGTTTACATCTAAAGGTGCAGCATCACATCTAGGAACACAATTTTCCCACTGTTCTCTGCCAATCACTGAATATATTGCCCCTTCTGGCATGTATCTGCCCAAACAATTGTCACAACTGGAATGACAATATTTTCTCACTAAAAAATCTAGGGCCTAAACTACACAGACTGTCTCAAAGCCTTGCCCTTCTTCTCAACATCATACAGGCTACAGCTCATCCCCTTTATTAAAACTCTGCATTATCAAAATTCACTCTCTAATCACTTATCAACACCTACCCTTTCTACTCAGAACCTTAACTATCTCAACAGTAATAACCACCAGCAAATCCTATAACATTCACAAACAACCTGCAAATTCTGCAGCCTCCACAAACAACAATCTCAACCTCTGACAGCTGAAATTGTTTAATCTGAACATCACTCTAAGGTAGACACAATATTACTAAAAGCATTACAACTGCTAATTTGCTCCAAAAAAAGCTTCACATACCGAAACTAAAAACGATACTTCCTAAACCACAAAACTCCTCCACCCACCCACATAAACTACTAGAAAATGGGGATATGCACCTAAACCCTAGTCCTAAGTCTCCCCCACAAACACCCCTCCTCACTCTCTTCCAGCTTCCTCCTCCAGTTTGGACATACAGAACCTAAATGCCCTCAGTATCTGCAACACATTAATCAATTACATGCATGTTGAGAATCACACACACACACACACACATCCACCCTCACTTTAGTTATCACCGAAACATGGCTAAGACCAGAAATTAAAAATGAAGAGGTAATACCACCCAGGTACACTATCATTACAAAACACTAAACCAGTAAGTGGGCTGATGGAGTGGCCATAGCTATCAAGCCGCTTTACTACTCCATAACACCCAAGCTTTACTGGAAAAGCTCACTCAGACTCTGCCACAAATTGCGGTGAGGGAAAGGTTAGTTTGCTTTTGCTTTCTTGTATTTTGTACTACTTCATTGCATTCTTCTATTTTATATACTGTGGTTTATTTTGTTTGCATTGTGTTTAACTTGTATTCTGCTTTTAATTGCATATTTAAATTAGGACAGAGACCACACCTGTTTCTCTGAGCCCAACAGAAATTAACATTTCCTCCACCCTCACACTGTTGTCATTTTAAACCAAACTATCTTTCTAGTTACCTGCCCCTTATGTTAATTTGGCTACATATTTCCTTCCCTCTCCTCTTTCATTGGCTGTTGTAAGCACACAATTATCATTTTGTGAAATCACTCCCTTTCAACAATTTAAATTGAATGGTCATCCCTCTGTATTCCATCAAGCCAGAATACAAAGAGCACATCCAACTTATCTTGGTCTTTTAAAATTAGTGGCTCCCCACTTAGATAAAAGTTTAAGTCACCCCCTCTTTCATATCTAACTGCTTCCTGCACTGCAACTCTTAGGATATTAACTTGTTTTTTTTTCAGTCTTAAATTTAAAATCTGCAACATCTACTCCAAGACAACCAATTACTGAAGAGACCACATTTTGCCGGTCAGTACTCATCTTGAGAGTTGTGCTTGTGTTTTGCTCCTGGTGAGAAAAGGAGCATAGGGACAGTATTTCCCAGAGACTGCTGCTCACCAGAAAGCCTAATAACTGCTTCACATGTGCCAGGTTGAAATTTGTGCTTCTATTTTGCTCCTGGGAGAAAAGGAGCAAAATGCATTGATTTTCTCCTGCCTGGTCTAGCTGCTATTCAAGGCATTTATGAGGAAAAAGGTACAACAAGCTTACATCATCTGGGACAAGACTATTGACTGACAAAGAGTCTATGGTCTACTTCTCATCTTGACCAAACCAAAGGATGGAAGCAAGTCAAACGACAACCAAAACCAAAATTAAGACTTCTCATCTTGGAATTGGTGTTACTGTTTTACTTCTGGTGAGAGAAGTAGCAAAGGAGCACTGTATTCTAGCAGAGTGAAGCTGTGGCGAGACCAGCACTAGCAGTAGCCATTCAGGCGAATCCCCTCTTTTCATAATTTTTGACAAAGCTAATCCTCTCTTTCTTTCCAGTAAATACTGCTTGATTTGCTGCTGTCTAACCTGATGTCAGAATATTTCCCTAAATATTTCATCCATTAATCATTAAGGTCTACTTATCATTTTTCCCCTCAAGTGTTTGGTTGTGCCCTGTATAGACAGACACCTTCAGTTGACATTTTTCCTGTAAAAGCATCCTTGAAATTTCAAAAAACATAAAAAGCAAAAGAAACTTCACCAATACCTAGCTCCGCACATGGTAACTAATGTGCAGTGCCCCCAGAGTTGCAAACCAGATATCTCTGACATTACTGTATATTTTCACCCCAACCATCTTAATAAAAAAGGGCCTGTTGCTATGGATATGAACTTTCCCACTATCTCCATTACCAGCTTGGTAGATATGGGCACCCTAAGGCAATGTAGAAATTGCCTCATGTTTATGACAACCAGTTAATTTAAAAAAAAAAATATATCCTGTATCAAAGAGATGTATTTACACAATGTCACTGCAGGCAAAGCTCTCACATAGGTAGGAGTTCTAATCTCAGCACAGGCAACTGTGTCTGTGTGTCTCTAGGTTAAACCATTTACAGCTGATTTTGCCTAGTGGTGTGTTGCTCTGACTTTGATGCAGAGGGTCCTGGGTTCAGTACTTGGCAAGGGTATAACTTTTACACCTATAAACCTATAAAGTTCACACCAGGGATCACTCCAGTGGCTGTACTTGATAGAGGCACTGGGAGCCAATGTCGGGTGGCCCGATGCCAGGGCACTTCTATGGGCTAGGCTTGTAAAGGCTCCAGGGCCATTAGCCTAGTACACACCTATGAAAACACAAAATCACTCAAAGTCAAATAGGTTATCAGTAGCACACATGTTGCACCCATAATACACAGTGCAAAGTAGACACAAAGAACCACATATGCTGAGGCACTTAGATACAACTTTCCTAAACCCCAAAGACTACCAGACGAAGTACACACAAACATCCTCAGCAGCCACAAATGTACACTTTCAAAATAACACCCACCTCAACACATGCAGCCACATCTCATGAAGCCTCTACTTCTAAGCCCATAAGGCAAGCCACCACACATTTCAACATTACGGTCACTGAAAACTCCACTGTGAGAGACACCAATGTTCCTCTCACTAGGCTAAATACGGAGAAAATCACGGTCAGCTGCTTATCAGGGACCAGGATCCACCACATTACACACGCACTCAGGTCACTAGACCATAAGTACCAAACAGTATGACTCAGTCATAGTCCATGCGGTTGTAAACTGACCCAAGATGTTTGTCCCTAGGCTATATAAAGAGACATACCATGGATCTATTGGTATGCATGTCCTAGGCTGGTATGAGCCTAGCGCTGAACAGCATTTTAACTTCTCCAAAAATGATGACACAATACGAACAGATGATGACTGACTTTAATAACTGGCCTAATTTCTGGTGTCATTCTAAGGCAGTGTAATATATGTAAGCATGGAAGGAGATGGTCAACAGACCACACTGTTTTGCCAGGGATAGTTTGCACCTATCCCCCTTTGAATATCAGCTAAAACATTGTCCTCCCACACAGTGCCTTTTTTAGGCAATGTCAAACTTTAACTACTTCCGACATAGCACATCAAAACCAAGAACATCTGAAGGCACTACTACTCAATGCTAGGAGTCTGAACAAGAAACTCCACTTCCTACAAGCTCTCCTCACCCTCGAGAATGCTGACACCTGTGCAGTCACTGGGACATGGTTTAAAGCAGTGGACTGTACACTGACAGTGCAAAGCAATAAAGTCTTCCACACATTTAGACCAGCTACTACACAGACAGACTAATGGTGGAAGTGTCTTGATTTACATCAAAAATAAATATACCTCAAGGCTAGTAAAACAGGACAATGCACTTCAGCTTCTCCATGTTCAAATCAACATAGGCAAAATCCCATACCCCTTTTTTGCAAGCTATAGGCCCCCCTCTATAACACAGGAAACCCATAACATGTACTTAAACTTACTGGACACAATCACCATCCAACCCAATAACATATTCATGGGCAACTTTAATTACCTCGCTATTAACTAGGAATCATATACAACACCAAACATACAGGCACAGAGATTCCTGGATTTTGTAAACACAAACTCCCTGGACCAGACTTTCAATACACCAACCAGGGGTGCAACCATACTGTATGTGATCATCAATCATATGGGAGATTACTGCACACCCCCTAGTGTAATGTTTTCACTGGTAAGGTCAAAACACAAAATGGTCTCCTTTAAAGTAAAAATAAAACCTGGAACCACCAGCTAACCCTGGAATATTCAGTAACTACTCTGACTTCCTACTATTAAGTGATAACCTAGCAAAATATCAAGCTCCCATAAACCCTAAGAACACTGCTACCTACACGGAACTGTTCACAGAATTCCTATACAAGCATGTTAATAGCTGCATAGAGACAGCTTTACCCACCCAGAGGAAGTACAGAACTAATTCATAAAAGAAGCTACCCAGGTGCAATCACATCAATAGGCTGTATAAAAGAAGGAAGAAAATCATACAAAAAATTAGGTGGTGTAGCACCAAGTAGGATAAAAGCACTCTCAAACTAAACAACTCAGAGGACAAATAAAGTCTACCAAAGCCAAATTTGAGGTCCCAACCCAATTTGGTTTTGTCAAGGGCAGGTCATGCCTACTCTACCAGCTGGGCTTCTTTGAGAAGGTCACCAAAGCAATGGATGCGGGCAAAATGGTTTAAACTGCCTACCTTGACCAGGCCAAGGCATTTGACATAATACCCCACTTGGGCATTTTTGACAAACTTAAGAGGTTAGGTATACAACCTTATGTCACCCAGTGGAGAGCCAGTTGGCTCACAGATAGGACCTAGGAAGTTAGAACTGGGGAGTCCACCTCTACAAAGAGGCCATCACAAATGGAGTAGCTCAGGGATCGGTCCTGGAATCACTCTTATTTGGCATTCAGTTCTCTGAAATCAAGGCCAATGTCAATGGCCTCGGGCTGACTAAATTTGCAGATGATTGCAAATTAGGGGCAGTCACAGACTCCCCTACCAACACAAATATTCTCTAGGACGGGCTGACACAGACAAATTACTAGTTCAAACCTTGGACTAAAAGTAAATGCCAAGAAATGCATAGCAGTATCCCCTTCAGGAAGTCATCCACCCCTGGTAACTATCATACTGACAACACACCCCTAATAATTGACTCAGTTGTCAGGGACCTGGACACACACACACACAGACAGTAATCTTGCCTTTGACCATCATGTATCTACAGCAGTGAGAAAATCATTCTGTGTTTTGAAACTTCTAAACAAAGGTACGGCATCAAGCTATTTAGCATTCACCAGACCTAACACTGAGTACAATGCCACCTTTGGTATGTAGCTAACCAAGCTCATCTAACAACTGGAACTTCCACTGAGGTTCCTCACTAAACAAATACAGGGCATATATAACATGTCCTGTGTAGACTGCTTCAAGGCTCTATTCCTGAATTCTGTCTCTTAAAAGCTGTTGAGGGGATATCTATGCCTGGCATACAAGGCATTATCAGACCCCGTCCTGATGGACTTCCTGCATACCGCAACACAAACAGAACAAGAATTACCCATTCTAAAGACTTAAACCTTGCCTGTGACATAAATAGGACCTGTTGAAGAGAGAGTTACTGTATCCCAATGACTACCCCTTCCCTGTAATAGTCTCCCATCCATGTGAAGTACACTGTCTCCTTAACTCAATTCAAGTACAACTTGGACAAATGGATGAGGAACAGGAAATTCATCCCTTGTTTGGCACCTATGTTTCTAATGGACACAGGCAGCCCGAAAATGTTTCCATCTCCCAGGCTGTTGCTTACACTTATCAAAGGTACGAGAACTTGTCAGAGATTTGTGATGCATGGCTAGGCTTACAAAGACCCTTGTGGTCGTTAGGCTATTAAACACCTATGAACAAACTTTTCCACAAATTAACAACCAAGAACTACTGATAATCAAACTCATAAACAATAAACAAAAATCCATGTTCATAGCTGCCTACATCCCCTAACAATACCAGTATACTTGAAAACATACTTAGCTATCTATCATTCTCTCTAAATCAGGAAAACATGCTGCTCAGAGTCCTCAACACTGACTGGGGCACAAACAATAACATGGATCTCTCCCATAATATTAACCTCTACCATTTCACACAACTTACCAAACATCCAACTAGAATAGACAAAGTGTCCAAAAAGGCATCCATCCTAGAATGCATACTAACAACCAACCCTGAAAAAAATCAATCTAGCTGGCACACTCCAAGACACTTTACACAACCACCACAAACCACTTCAACACCTCCCACTGGATGAGAAGGTCTCCTATTTCAATACCTCCTTCCTAAACATATTAAATCAGCAAGCTCCACTAAGAAAGAAAAGAGTGAAAGTAACCACTGCCCTCTGGCTAATTAGTCAAGCTAAAACATTATAAAAGACAGGGACAAAGCATGGAAATTATGGCACAAACACAGAACTCAAGCCACAGAACCCAAGCCAATCTAGCAACAACATACTGCTGTCTCAGAAACCACAGGAAGACATGTTCATATTGAAAAAAATGTCTTCCCCACAAACCAAACTGCTTACATAAGCAACCTCAAAAGATTCTAACAAAACTTAACTTCTTGAAACCAGATAGGAAACCCACCCCAAACCCCTTTCCATATGATACTACCAAAGACACTGCAGATACTTCCAATAATTGCTTCATATTCTGCTCTCTACCCAGCTTATCCAATACCAGCCTAGGTCCACCCCTCCAAATGCACATGGACCCCAATACCACACCTTAACTCAGGTCAAAACCATTCAGACAGATGCTATCAAAAATACATCAAATAAACTGAAGCCCATAACACTGGCATGGGACAGCCTACCCAGTGAATACCTCAGTATAGCTGCTGACTGCATTGGCTACCCAGTATCCATCCTCAGATCCACAACAGAAAACTACATCCCTGCTTATGGAAAGCCTCCTTTACAATACCATTACGCAAGGTGGCACATCCACTGAACTGTCAAACTATCAGCCCATAGCAATCCTACTACTACTCTCCAAAGTACTTGAAAAACATATTCATCAGCAACTCAAACTTTCTCCTCGAAAACTAATCACTCTCCTCCCAATATGGTTGCGGACCCCACCACAGCACAGAAACAGCCCTTCTCCATTTCTTCAATACTGTTAATCAAAGCATAAATTCAGATCTAACTATCTCCACTCTCTTCCTGTACAGGTCAAAAGCTTTCAACAGTCTCATACCAACTGCTTCTCCAAAGACTTCAACTTCTCGGCCTCACTCCTTTCACAGTAAAATGGCTTACTGGTTACATAAACAATTGTGCCTGGTCTGTAAATGGAATCATTCTATCTTTCTACTGATTACAACAGGTGTACTCCAAGGCACTACACTTGGTCCAGTATTTTTCAAGACCTTCATAAATGACCTGCACAAAGAATCCAAAGGTTGTTACCATCATTCATTATGTAGATGACTATATCTTGGTCTGCTCAGCCTCTAGCCTCGCAATGCAAATGAACTTCACACACAGGAAACATTCTCCTCTGTTGAAAATGCTCTAAACTCCCAAATGCTCCTAAACCCAAAGAAAACCAAACTTCTCTTACTCCTTCCCAAAACCCTATATACTCTCCTCTCTAACAAATAGAAAACAGCAATGCAAAATTACTAGGAATCGGTAACAACCTAAAGTTTGATCTGCATATTAACTCCATAATCAAAACACCGCTAACTAAGCTCACTATACACAGCAAAATGCATATAAACTGAAGTAAGAAAATAGCATCTCACTGCTCCTCCCCATCCTCTTATATGCATCTACAATATTTGCCAATCTCAACTCCTCTACTAAACATAAACCAGAAAACTGCTATAATAAAATAGTAAACGTCCATGTAGTCTCCCTAAACAGCCCCACCACTGCACAGCCCTGGAGACACTAAACTGGCCTCAACTCCTGCATCTCCATTTTCCCAACTAGTTACTGCCCACAACATACTACGCACACCCACTCAATACTCCCTCACCTGCCAGCCTTGTCTAATGGCATGTGACAATCGCTCTGCAGAACTTTAAGTGTACTCACAAAATCCAAAAACTCATGCAGCAGCTCACTTTTCTCTGTAAGCACCTCAAAAGCTTGTAACAATCTTCTAAGCCACATCAGACTCCTGAGCAATGTGCAACACTTCAGAAATGTTCTACAAGAACACCTGAAAACAAACAGAATATGCAAATGCACGTTAAGCACAGACACAATCCACTGTCCCTCTCCCTCCTACTCCCCCTTCATCCCACATAAACCTTTTCTTCTCCTGACACCCGCTCTTTGCTCTCTAACAATCATCCCTACTTCCCTATCTACTCCATCTTCAAATCAAATGTTTTCCTTTTTATATGATTCTTGATACAACCTTTATTACTCTCCTGTGCACATTTAACATCACTATCATTTAAACTATACGACTGTGTAATATTTTACATGCAGTTCCAATTATGTTGCCTATCTATTGTTAGCATGCATCTCTGAAATCTGTCAATGTCTGCAAACTCCTGAACTGCACTGTTACTGCAGTGCTTCTTCCTGGGCCTATGCTGGAAATGGGCATCTTGTCCCAGTATGACTTTCCTGGTAAACAAAAGCAAATACATAAATAATGAACATCCACTCAAGAGTTCTCAGTCTCTTTTTTAAAATAAACAGAATATATTGGAGGGATGGATTTATATCAGAGAAAATACAACTCCTGTGGAACCATCCCCCACTCCACATGAATAGAATAAAAGAAGTAGCTTGTTTTAAGTGTAATTTGGACAAATGGATGGGTAACTGCAAATTCAACCCTGAGTTAGCACCCATGTCTCTCATTGATAGTGAAAATATGTGAATGTCCCAACATATCATTGTTCGGCCTACCTCTGGATTATATATAAATATAATGGCTAAAAACTACCATGGGGATGTAAAGCTAGACTTCTTAAGATCCTCACAGAACAATTACCTAGTAAGTCCCTATACACCTATGAAACAATGAAGCATATTAAAATAACCCATTAAGTTGTTTAATTAACAGATTAGATTATGGTTACAATTTAACATCCAGAAACCAGCTATATTTAAAGACATTTCATCTACTTTTTTGTGGTGGACTTAAATTTGTGTAGGTCATCAGAGGAGCTGAAAGCACAACTATAAATGGTCAACACGTCCTCAAATGACATAAGAACAGAATTTGGTCTTGGTAAAAATGCAAAAGAAACATTTAAAAAGGGAAAGCTGCAGCACCAAGAAAATATTCTCAGATGACAATTTGATATTCCCCATGCTTAAAAGAGAGAAAGTACTTGTTTTTGGGCCACTGCCCACTGATTTGGGGGAAGGTCCCGCCACCCGCTTGGTGTTGGCAATGTGTGGAAGTGAAATCTGTATCCCTGGGACACCATTTGTCCTGGGTAATGAGTTCCCAGTTCTTTGCATGAAGAGCAATCTTTCCCCCCCAAAGGAGCAGTCAGTTGATAAGTGCTTGGAAATTTTAAATGGAAGTCATTGAGACAGTTTACCATAGGGAGAGTCTTATTACTCCCAGATTTGAAAGTGGAGGCCCCCCCCACTGCTTAGTCCTGTGTGTCCCCTGGGACTGAAACCTGGGGCTTTTGCTGTGTCTGGGTTTGTCTTGAGAAGACCTGGAAGGGGCTGGAAAGGACCATTTCTTAGAGGGCCAGTGCCTACTAAATCTAGGAGGCTGAACTTGTAAGAAATCTTTAACAGTTTGCATAGATTTAGCTTTATCTTCCATCTTTTTAAGAACTCTCAGCCTTGTTGCCAAACAGGCGGGTCCTGATTTAAAGGAGCATCCAACAATTTAGCTTTAACATGATCAGGCAAGGATTGCTCCTTTAGCTAAGCATGCCTTCTGAGCACAGACCCAGTAACAGCAGCCCTGCAAGAGGCCTCTAATGAATCAAAACCACATTGCAAAGTATGTTTTCCAACTTGTTCAGCAGAATGCACTAAATCCTGTAATTCTTTATTTTCAACACAGTCAAGAATCAACAACATTTTTTGTTTAAGCAATCCAATAACATGTTGCTGATACTTTAACATATGAAACTGGCAGTTTAAAGCCCTAATGGCCAAGGCTGCAGAAGTTTAAACCTTCTCACCCCATCTATCCAGCGCCCTGGAGTCTCTATCAGAAGGGGTAGGATTTTTAGCAGAAGAAGCCTTAATGCCCTTGGGCCCCTGTGAAATTGTCTCTGGATCCGCAATAGGATTTTTAAAAAGGAACTAGTGTGACTCAGGGACCCTGCAGTATCTGTCAGGTTTTCTGGGAGCAGGAGGCAAGGAATCAGGGGCCACATTAGATTCCGAAAAAACATCATCAACAATGTCTAGAACATGAGGAATAGCTAAAGGCCTATGCTGTGGCAGGAGTAAGAAATCCCTAAGCCTCTTTTTTGAATCAGAAAAATACTGGCTTTCCCAGTGGAAATGCTCCCTTAGAGTATGCAAGGTTTCCCCAAAAGAAAAATCCTCTGGAGGGGAAGCAGATGGAATGGAGTCCTCTGCATCAGAATCCTCATAAGTAGACATGGGCAAATCCAGATCATCAGAAGAATCAGAAAAAACAGAATCTTGGGCAGAAGATTCATAAACAACATCAGTCTTAGGCCTCTTAGAAAGGGGGGGGGGGTGGCTACCCCTGATTAGAGTAATGAAATCTTCTGCCATTCTTATAATTTGTTTTTTAGGCAAAGAGGCCTGAGCATGTGGCCTGGGTGTCGGTTTTCTAGGCATGGTTCGAGATTTAGGCCTCAGTGAAGAAGGAGGCGTCGGTTTAATATGCAAGTCTGTAGGCCTGAATACACCCTCAGAAGCCGGTGCATGCACAGCGGCTCCGGACCCATCCAAGGTAGAGACATCCACAGGTTCCATAGTTGAAGCATCTCACAACATACCGGACTCCAAATGGGTCTCAGTAGATGCCTGTGAATCAGAAGTAGCGGGTATCAGGGGCTGCAAAAGCGCCTCACTGAGTACCGGCGAACTGGCGACTGGCTTAGGAGAAGCGCCGTCCGCAGTTTTGGACATTGACAGCCTGTCTCTGTCTTTATCTTTGCGTTTTTCGGAATTCTGGTAGTCGGATGGCTAACCAACATTTCTGGATAATTAAACCGAGAACCGAAATATTTAGAGGCGCAAATATACCAACAACGGACAGCGAGCTGATTAAATAAAGCACAAAACTGACAGCAAGGTACGTCATGGTCAGGGCCCAAATGTAATGACTGTAACAGTGAAACAAGAAGAACATACGCCTTAACATCTAGAAATGAAGTCCAAACTATAAATCAGTTTGCTCTTCCTGTTCTTTCAGTTTTGGGCATCAAAAAGTACTAAATCACCTGGACACAAACAAGAAAAATGATTCATGCTCATCAAATGATATATACAAATTAGTGTATACCAAGATTATTAACTCTTCTCTCTGAAGGAGCTAAGGGCATCCTCAAAATTGACTACTTGTATAGCTCAGCAATCGTGGGAAAGTATACATATCTTCCAACATCATCAGATCCAAACACAGGCAAAGTTTTAAAACATGAGGAAAAATCTAAGATGACATCTTAATTTAGTTCAGCAAAAGCATTTCAGAATTAAAAAGTAATGGAAATCAAACCAAAAACAGTCAAAAATTAGATAGCGACTAAATGTGAAAAAAAAGAAAAGAAAAAAATACAAGGAGAGAGATCAGATGAGAGGGAAAAATATTGAGAAGTCCACAAATATAGTGACAAGTATAGAGATAATACAGTTGTGTATACTTACCAAAATGTAAATGTTGGACTGTATTCACTGTTCCTGTCATGACTGATGGGATTTCCTGCCATGGAAACCCTTGTCTGGCCCGACTACCAGAAAATTTTCTGCTCCTCCTGAAGCCATCAGATGCCCTAACCAACATCAAGACGTCTGGGTAGAAATCAGAATCACTTTTGGTTGTTCTGTCCTGATCTTCAGTAAGACCTTGTTCATTAACGGAAGAGGTGGGAATGCATATACTGTTAGAGCATTCCAGCTGAAGGATAGGGCGTCCACCTTCCATGCTTGAGGATGGTATGTCCTTGTGCAGAATTTCTTCAGGTGATGGTTGTTTGGGTAGGCAAAAGATCTATGTCCGGCCTTCCCAAGATTGTGTTATCTGAAGAAAAATGTCTGGATGCAACATCCATTCGTGTGGATCCATGGTGTTTCTGCTTAGGCTGTCCGCCAGTACATTTTCTTTTCCTGGTACGAACTGGGAATGCAGTTGTATATTGAGTTTTAGGGAAAGTTGCCAAAGATTCATTGCCAGCCTGCAAAGAGGGTAGGAATGGGTACCTCCTTGCTTGTTTATGTACCACATAACTGTGGTATTGTCTGTCTTTATTAGCAGGTGACCTTGATGCAGGAAATGTTTGAAGGCCTCGATTGAATGCATCACTGCCAGCATTTCCTTTTGGTTGATGTGTAGGCACAATTCCTTTTGAGTCCACTGCCCCTGAATACATCTGCCCTTCATGTGCGCTCCCCATCCATGGTCTGAGGCGTCTGTTGTAATGGTTTGGCTGATATGAGGCTTGCTGAAAGGTAGGCCCATGTTTGACTGACTTGCTTGTGCCCACCACAGAAATTCCTTTTGAAGGCATGGAATGAGGGGGATCAAGGCTTCTAGGCTGTGACTGTGTTGAGACCATAGACTCCTTAGGTACCATTGCAGTTTCCTCATATGCAGCCTTGCTTGTGGAATCAGCAGAATGCAAGATGCCATGAAACCCAGGGCCTGCAGGATTTTCCTTGCAGTCAGCTGGGTTTGTGTTGTCAGATTTTTGAAATAATCCGGTAATTGTTCTTGTTTTTCTTCTGAGAGGAAAGCCATTTGGGTGTTTGTATCCAGCTTTGCACCCAGAAAAATTATTCTTTGGGATGGAATAAGTCTTGATTTCTGAAAGTTGACTGTGTATCCCAAGGCCTGTAGTAGGCAGATGGCATAGCTCAAGTGATTTAACAATGTTTGTTGGCTGTCCGCTTGTATAAGGCAGTCGTCCAGGTATGGGTATATTTGAATCCCCTGAAGTCTGCAATGTGCAATTACTGATGCCAGGCATTTCGTGAATACTCTGGGTGCAGTAGATAAGCCAAAGGGCAATGCTGAGAATTGATAATGCTCTGAACCTGCAAGAAATCTGAGGTGTCTTCTGCAACTTTGTCTGATAGGGACATGCAGGTATGCCTCCTTGAGGTCTAGAGTCACCAGTCAAGACCCCTTGCCCAGCATGGGAAGGTGTTGCTGTAGAGTCAGCATTTTGAATTTTGGCACAATGAGATAAGTATTCAGTGCGGACAAGTCGAGAATAGGCCTCCATTGATTTTCTTTTCTTGGAACAAGGAATAGCCTGGAATAAAATCCTTGGCCTTGTTCTGAAAAAGGAACCTTTTCTATAGCTTTCATTTGCATTAAGTTGGAGATTTGTTTCAAAGCCTCTGCCCTTTGATTTGGTGGCAGGTCTGGCATGCCTTTTGTTTTTGGCAATGTGTGAAAATGGAACCTGTATCCTTCGTCTATTATTTGCAGTGTCCATTTGTCTCTTGTAATACTGTGCCAATTTTCTGAGAATAAAAAAAGCTTTCCGCCCAAAGGTGCTTCTAATTGAGCCCTGGTTGGCGGAGTCAAAGCAAAGTCATTGAGTCTGTCCTTGTGCAGCAGTTGTAGGTCCTGCACTACCTCTCTCTTTGGGAGGCTGCCATTGGCGTCCTCTGTAGGAGCCTCTAGCTTGCCCTCTACCTCTGGCACGCCTGTTCTTGCCTCTCTGAAATCTTTCTGTGTCCGGAAAGGACCAATTCTTGGTAGGCCAATTTCTGCTGAATCTTGGTGGTTGGACTTGTAGGAAATCTTTGACTGTTTGTACAGATTTTGCCTTTTCCTCAAATTTCTTTAAGACCTCCTGGGCAGTGGAGCCAAATAACTTTTGCTTTTCCAGTGGAGCATCCAGAAGCTTAGCTTTAACATGGTCTGGCAGAGATTGTTCCTTCAGCCAAGCATGCCTACGTATGACTGCACCTGTCATAGCTGACCTACCTGAAGCTTCCAATGCATCATAACCACACTGCAAAAATGGTTGCTAACCTGCTGGGAGTTATGTACCAGATCCTGAAGTGATTTGCGATCTAGGGGTTCAGGTGAAGACAGTTTCTTATGCAATTCATCTAACAAATACTCTTGGTACTGTATCATATGAAATTGACAATTTAATGCCCTCATAGAAAGAGTAGCAGAAGTATACACTTTTTTACCCCATCTCTCTAAAGCCCTGGACTCCCTTTCAGAGGGGAGTGGATTTTTAGTTGTGGCAGCTGCAACCCCTTTAGGGCCCTGGGAAATAGTTTCTGGATCAGCAGAGTGGGCCTTGTAAAGAAAATGATGCAAGTCCGGGACCCTGTAGTACCTATCGGGTTTGACAGGGGCTGGAGGAAGAGTGTCAGGGGTTATGCTAGACTCAGAGTAAACATCATCAATGACATTCAAAACAGGAGGAATAGCCAAAGGTCTATGCTGAGGTAAATGCAGAAAAGTTCTTAATCTTTTCCTGGAATCAGAGAATTCCTGGCCCTGCCATTTGAAATTCTCTCTCACAGTGTGAAGGGTCTCCCCGAAGGATAGTTCTTCAGGAGGGGAGGCCGAGGGGATAGATTCCTCTGCATCAGAGTCCTCATAGGCCGAAAAAGCCTCCTCCTGGTAGTCCGAGAGAGCAGAGCCATCAGGGGCCTCCTCTGAGGAGTGGGGATCAGAGGGCTCAACCCTGGGCCTTTTGTCTAGAGGAGGTTGAGAGCCGCTGTCCGGATGGGGTTGAGAGCCCCTAATTAAGGAAATAAGGTCCTCTGCTAAGGTTAGAATCTGTGAACTTGTAGTGGGTCCCTGAGGAATAACCCTGGGAGGCATAGCTTTTGTGTGTTTAGCAGCTTTAGCCCTGGTGAATGCCTTTATGGACATGGATGCAGGAGGCCTGGCTGCACCACGTGCTGGTGTAGTTTTGTCTAGAGGAATGGTGTCGGAAGCTTCCAAGACAACAGTTTCTGAAGGAAATTCAATAACCGACTCAGCAGGGGCCTTCGGGGCCGAGGTTGTCGGTTGAGCGGTTTCGGGGGTCGGAAGTACCAAGGACTCGGTTTCAGCCGAGACCGAGACACTCGCGGTAGGCCTGGCCGTGGTTTCAGCCGCGTGTGTCGGTCCTTGTCCTTCCGTTTCTTTGTTAAATGTGAAGTCGGAGTCTCCAACGGCATATTGTACGAAAAACTAGCCCCAAAAAATTCCTCTGCAAACTCTGCCCGACATCTAAGAGTGCGTCGGTTGAAGGAAGCACAGGCTGAACAGGCCGAGATGTCGTGGTCTGGGACTAGGCAGGGGAGGCAGTAAGAGTGGAAATCCTTATGAGGTATTTGTTTCCCACAAGTTAAGCAATTATTAACTTTATCTGACATCGGCTGAGGCAAGAAAGAGTCCCCAATGGGGTACTTAGCTTTTGAAGTCTTCGGTAGCTGAATTACAGGAGCTGGCCGACCGGCACTTGCGAACTGCTTCTGCTTCGGGCACCACGCGACAAGAAAGACTGGGGAAGATGGCGTCGGCTGACGCTTTTATACCCCAGGCGCTCTGACATCAGGGAAAGGGCGACATCAGCTGACGCCGGACCCAGACTTTGGAATCCGGCCGACCGAAGGGCTGCCTGAAGCAGGACAACCCATATGTGATGACTGCAGATGCATCCTTGAAGGACATCCGCATTGGCGAGGTTTGTAAGGGCCCTGTCACTGACCTCTGCCCCTTGGGCATCTGTATTTGCCCCTGTGTGATCTGTCTGAAGCTGGAAAGGACCAATTTTTTGTTGGCCAATTTCTGCTGAAGCGAGGGGGTTGTACCTGCAAGAAATCCTTGACCGTTTGCATAGATTTAGCCTTATCCTCCATTTTCTTTAAAACCTCTTCTGCTTTGACACCAAATAATACATCCTGTTGTAAAGGTGCATCCAATAATTTTGCTTTAACATGGTCAGGGAGGGTTTGCTCTTTTAACCAAGCATGTCTACGAATGACTGAGCCAGTAACAGCTGCTCTAAGGAAGCTTCCAGTGAATCAAATCCGCATTGTAAAGTATGCTTGCCCACCTGTTCAGCTGCATGCAACAGATCCTGCATTTCCTTGAACTCAGGCTGTTCTGAGTGTGTGCTCAATTTTTGTTTTAACTGAGACATCTGGAATTGTTGATATTTCAACATGTGAAACTGGCAATTTAATGCTCTCATAGCCAGAGTTGCAGAGGTG
This sequence comes from Protopterus annectens, assembly GCF_019279795.1. Classification (NCBI taxonomy): domain Eukaryota; kingdom Metazoa; phylum Chordata; order Ceratodontiformes; family Protopteridae; genus Protopterus; species Protopterus annectens. The sequence goes on along the minus strand of NC_056748.1, from coordinate 393,617,650 downwards.
CATATTTTCTTTCCCCATCTATCTAAGGCTCTGGAATCTCTTTCAGAGGGCACAGGATTTTTAGCCATACAAGCCTTTTCTCCCTTAGGACCCTGGAATATGATTTCTGGGTCAGCTACAGGGCTTTTATAAAGAAATTTGTGTGAGTCAGGTACTCTGTATTATCTGTCTGGTTTGGCTGGAGCAGGAGGTAGTGAGTCTGGATTTAAACTAGACTCCAAGTAGACATCATCCACAATATCTAAAACAGGAGGAATAGCAAGGGGTCTGTGCTGGGGTAATAGAAGGAACTCTCTGAGCCTTTTCTTAGAATCTGAGTAATCCTGGCCTTCCCAGTGGAAATGTTCCCTCATGGTATGCAATGTTTCCCTAAAGGAGTAGTCTTCAGGGGGAGATGCTGAGGGAATAGAATCTTCAGCATCAGAATCCTCATAAGGTGGAAAAGTGTAATCCTGTTCCTCAGAAGAATCTGGGGAGAGAGAAACCTGGTCAGGGGATGCATAATCCTCCTCCTGTCTTGGTCTTTTATCAGGAGGGAGATGGAAACCCCTGATAATGGTAATTAAATCTTCAGCCATCTTAAGCATCTGTTTCTTAGGCATGGGGCCTTGACCTGTAGACTGATGAACAGTTTTCTTAGGTTTTAAAGGAGTTTTAAGTTTCGCATAAGATTTAATGGTGAGTGTAGTCGGTCTGAAGACACCTTCTGCAACAGAAGGTGTTTCATCTGCACCGGTGTCTAAATCTGCTCCAGTGTCGGTAGATGGCTGCATCGGCCTAGTAGACTCCGCGTGGGAGTCGGCAGCTGTCTGGGGTTCCAGCTCTGCAGTCGTCAGGGGCTGCGTAGGCGCCTCACTGAAAACCGGAGAACCGGCGACAGGCCCAGCTGAGGCCTCGAGGTCTGGCTTATTCCTAGGCTGCCTGTCCTTATCCTTGCGTTTTTTATGAATTGCGGTCGTCAGCTGCTCCGACGGCATGATATAATTGAATTTCCTACCAAAGTAATGCCATGCGAAGTCAAAACGGCGTTTGATAGTGCGTTTATTAAACCTAGTGCAAAACCGACAACCTGTGACGTTGTGGTCTGGGCCTAGGCAAGGAATACAATAGGAATGGAAGTCCTTATGAGGTATTTGCTTCCCACAAGAAATGCAATTGTTAACTTTTTCTGACATCGGACTGAGGCAAGAAAATGTTCCCCAACGGGGTACTTAGCTTTATTGAAGACTTCGGACTGAAATCCAAATCGAAAATCTCAGGTGTCGGCCGACCGGCACTTGCGAACTGCTTCTGCTTCGGGCACCGCGCGGCAAGAAAGACTAAAGCAAATGGTGTTGGATGCCTCTTATATACCCCTGACGCTCTGACGTCAGGGAAGAAGCGACAGCAACCGATGCCGGACCAAGACTTTGGAATTCGGGCAGACTGCGGGACCGCCTGACGGCAGGATAATGCAAGTGTGATGACTGCAGCAGGGTAACACGATGAACATCTCTTTTTCTCTTAAGATGAATTACAACTTCATTTTAAAATAAAACTTCCGAATTTGTACTCAGGCATACCTCCTCAAAGACGAGCAGAAGCAGACAACCTGTGCATAGTATCTGCACTATCACACATGTTTTTAAGACAAGTTTAGGTATACCAGAGACTTTGTCAAAAAGAAAAAATATACAGAGAGGCATGAAGTTCCACTTAAGGGACTGAAAGTTAAGAATGCTACATTCCTAAGAACAACAATAAAAAATATTGATATCAACTCAAAATATTGATATCAACTCTGTCCCAAAACCTTCCCATCTATACCCACAGGAAAAAGAGACAAAAGTTATGTACTTACCACAACTATAGAGCCATGTTGTCTTTTTTTCATCTGATTCAACATGTGGGTTGTCCAAACTGGCCAGGTCTAACCTCGGCGATTTGTACCAAAGCATTGGATCCCAGAGCACTGACTCCTCTCCTACCCCCAATTCCCTTCTCCTGCCTGAATTACCACAGATTAAATTTGCTGACTGCCCTATGTGTGTGTGTATATATATATATATATATATATATATATATATATATATATATATATATATATATATATATATATATATACATATATTTATATAAAAAACACCATGAAGAAAATATAACAAATACGCTATAGTGTAAGAGATACAAGAGGTCAGACGGGGTCCAAAGGAGATCTGGCCAACCGCTAGAAGTAAACAATGACAATTAAGTAGGGGGATGAAGGGAGGGGAGTTGAACCATATAAAAAGAAGACAACTGTTGTGATAAGCACATAACTTTCATATAGTATAGTTGTGTACACTTACCATAAATGTAGATGTTCGAGTGTATTCACTGTTGCAGTCATTACATTTGGGCAATCTGCTGACAGGTTGCCCTCAGTCGGCCTGAATTCCAAAGTCTTGGGTCCTGCGTCGGTTGCGGCCTCCTCTTCCATGATGTCAGGTCGTCAGGGGTATAAAACAAGCAGCCAATGCAATTTTCTTTAGTTTTTCTTGCCCCAGATGTCAGGTGCCCCCAAAAAGGTAGCATAAATATATATGTATAAAGGGGGGATGGGATTGCTAGTAGCAGAGCTGTTTTCCATGATAAGAACTTTATATCAGCAGTAGCAGCTGATTCAAATGGAGGCAGGGTGAACTTTTCCAACACATAATTGAGGTCCCATGCAGGTATTGGTGATCTTCTAGGAGGCCTTAAATTTTTGGCTCCTCTAAGATACTGCTTTAGTAAAGGATGAGAAAAGATTGGTGGCTCTGTATTGTAATGAGCCGAAATGGCAGACGCATGGATTTTAATTGATGAGAAAGATAGGCCTATGTCAAGCATTTCAGTCAAGTATTGTAATATCTGAGGAATATTTGGTTCTGCTGTATCAGTTCATTGTGTTTGATTCTAAGCATAGAATCTCTTCCATTTATCAGCATAAGATTTTCTAGTACTAGGCCTTTTGACTTCCAAAATGACATCCATCCAGGCTTTACTGAGAGGTGTTGTTTGTATAACTACATGATCAGCCATGCTGCCAGGTTCAGTGTCTGGAGTTGATTGTGCAGGATCTAATTGTTTTGCTGGGACAGTAGTTGAGGTCTTTGAGGTAAGGTCCAAGTTGGGTATGGAGACAAGTTCCGTAGGATTGGGTAGCAGTATTGGCGGGGCCAGTCCGGGGCAATTAGTATCATCTTTGGTTTCTCTTATCTGACTTTTAGGAGGACCTTGAGAAGAAGAAGAGGCAGAGGAGGAAAGGCGTAAACTGACAGGTTTTTCCAACTGAAGGATAGGGCGTCCACTTCCCACGCTTGTCTGTGATAAGTCCTTGTGCAGAATCTTTTCAATTGATAGATTTATTTGCCTCTCCTCAAAATTATGTCTGGGCTCCCCCATTTCTTTGTTATCATGCTGAAGACTTGTGGATCTAGTTTCCACTCGTGAAGATACATAAGGTTTCTGCTTAAATCGTCTGCCAGAGTATTTTGTTTTCCTGGAACGAATTGAGCTTGAAGATGTAATTGGTAAGTCAAAGCTGTGTCCCACAGTGCCATGGGTAGTCTGCAAAGGGGGTATGAGTGCGTGCTCCCCTGCTTGTTTATATACCACATGACCGTGCTGTTGTCTGTCTTTATCAGTAGTTGTCCTGGATGAAGTAAGTCCTTGAAGGCTGTCAGGGCATTTTGAACAGCTAGCATCTCTTTCTGGTTGATATGTAGATGCATTTGTTTTGGTGTCCATATGCCCTGAATGCACCTTCCCGCCATGTGGGCCCCCCAGGCATAATCTGATGCGTCTGTTAAGGTTTGGCTGGCAGGGGGTAGAGTGAAGGCCCGTCCCATGTTTTAGTGACATGCCTTTGCCCACCATAGAATTTCCTGTTGTAGGCAGGGAATGAGAGGAATCATTGTTTCCAGACTGTGACAATGTTGACTCCATAAACTTTTTAGGTACCACTGAAGTTTCCTCATATGCAGTCTTGCATATGGAATCAGTAGGATGCAGGATGCCATGAAGCCCAAAGCCTGCAGAATTTGTCTTGCAGATAACTGGGTTTTTGTTGCCATCAGTTTGAAGTAAGTAGTCAGTTGCCTTTGCTTGTCTGAAGTAAGGTAAGCCATCTGGGCAGTTGTATTCAAGCTTGCAACCAGGAATGCTATCTTTTGAGAGGGTACCAGTTGTGATTTCTTTTCATTTATTGTGTACCCTAGGCATATTAGAAGCCTTTTCACAAATGCCAGGTGTTGAAAAAGAATGTCCTTGTTCTCTGCTTGAATGAGATAGTCGTCCAAGTAAGGATACATTTGTATACTTCTTTGTCTGCAAAATGCAATTACTGGTGCCAGGCACTTTGTAAAGACCCTGGGCGCAGTAGATAAGCCAAAGGGCAGTGCAGAGAACTGGTAATGCATTAAGCCAGCCTTGAATCTGAGGTATCTTCTGCACGATTGCCTTATTGGACGTGCAGGTATGCCTCTTTTAGGTCTAATGTCACCAGCCAAGCATTCTTGCCCAGCATGGGCAGAAGCTGCTGCAAAGTCAGCATTTTGAATTTTGGGATGACCAGGTATGTGTTCAGAATTGATAAATCCAGTATTGGCTGCCAGGCCTTGTCCTTTCTGGGTACCAAGAACAGTCTTGAGTAAAAACCTTGTCCTTTTTCCTGGTCTGGTACTGGCTGAAAGTACAGTTTTGTACCTACCATAAATGTAGATGTTTGAGTGTTAATACAGCTGCAGTCATAACAGATGGGTTCTCCTGCCGTAAGGCGGGTCCTCGGTCGGCCGAATTCCAAGGTCTAGGTCCGGCGACGGTTGTCATCACTTCTTCCCTGACGTCAGCACGACAGGGGTATAAAAGAACCAGCCGACGCCATTTTCTTCAGTTTTTCTTGCCCCAGATGTCAGGTGCCTCCAGAAGGAAGGCAATACATACGTTTGTGTAATAATGCAGTGCAATATAATCAAAATACAGTAGTTGCAAGCAAATACATCATAAAAGAATACCCCAATCAGGTTGTATGAGGATGTGCTAGCCTATAGGCCTGTCCCAAGAGGGGAAGGAGGGAGGGAAACCTGGACTGCAGCTGTATTAGCACTCGAACATCTACATTTATGGTAGGTACAAAAAGTACAGTTTTGTACCTACCATAAATGTAGATGTTCGAGGATCCACATTGCTGCAGTCATAACCTGTGGGTAGTCCGCTGTCCTCGGTCGGCCCGAATACCAAAGTGTTAGGCTGGCGTCGGTCATAGTCGCTCAGATCTGACATCAGTACGCAGTGGTACTAAAGCGCATGACCGACGCCATATCCTCAGTCTTTCTTGCCCCAGATGTCAGAAGGCCTAAAAAAGAAATGCCATAGCGAAACATAGAAAATACCCAACCACCAATTACAGAAAAAATAATCACCCCAAAAGCAACACAGCAACCCTAAACTACAGAGGGAAGGAGGGAGGTATTTGACTGCAGCAATGTAGATCCTCGAACATCTACATTTATGGTAGGTACAAAACTGTACTATGTTCTTCGTCTCACATTGCTGCAGTCATAACCTGTGGGTAGAATCCCAAAGCAAAGGTAAGGGAGGTTGGCCAAATCAAAAGCACTAGGAGCTGCTAACATGCCCTGTAAAACTGCAGTGGCAAACCCAGCCCTAGATTTGGAATAAAGAGGAGATGGTAATGTTTAGTAAAAGTGTGCACTGAACTCCAAGTAGCTGCCTCCAAAATATCCTTAGTAGCTACTCCCTTAAAAAGCAGTAGAAGTGGCAGTAGCCCTAGTGGAATGAGGTCTAATCCCAGCCGGAACCTCCTTTCCATGATGAGAATAACAAAAAGCAATACAATGGCTAATCCACTTAGAAATAGTTTGCTTTGAAACAGGTTTTCCTTGTGAACCCAAGGCAAAAGAAATGAAGAACTGTTGAGACTGCCTGAACCCTTTAGTTCTGCTCAAATAATAACGTAACTGCCTGTGAATATCCAAAGAGTGCAAAATTTTTTCCCCTTTATTTTGGGGATCAGCATAAGAAGTAGGCAAATGGATAGATTGGTTCAAGGCCACATCAGAAACAACTTTAGGCATAAAAGTAGGGTTAGTACGCAAGGATACCCTATCCTTATGAAATATTAGGAAGGGTTCAACTGCCATCAGAGCCTGTAATTCAGATACCCTCCTAGCAGACGTAATGGCCAACAAAAAAGCAGTCTTCCAAGACAAAAACTTCAATTCAGATGTAGCTGCAGGTTCAAAAGGAGGTAAAGTCAGCTTTTCCAACACAAAATTGAGATCCCAGGAAGGAGTAGGAGCTCTACGTGGGGGTCTTATATTCTTTGCCCCTCTAAGAAATTGCTTAAACAAAGGGTGAGAAAATAATGGTGGGTCACAGTCATAGTGAGCAGAAATGGCTGCAGCATGAACTTTCACGGAGGAGAAAGACAAACCCTTGTCTAATAATTCTGTAAGGTACTGTAGTGTAACACTCAAATTAGGCCGTGAAACATCAAAGCTCTTTGCTGTGCTCCAAAGAAAATATCTCCATTTATCAGCATAAACTTTTCTTGTACTAGGCCGCCTGGCTTCCAAAATGACATTTAAAACTTGCTGAGGAAGCTGACCCCAGGGTCTAAAACAGAATATGCCAGGCTGTCAGATGCAGGGACTGTATCCTGACATTGAGGAAATGATTGCTTGCCTGAGATAAAAGGTGTGGAATTGTTGGGCAAAGGCCAAGGAGGCTCCCGAACTAAACTCCTCAGCAAAGGGTACCAGTGCTGACGTGGCCAATCTGGAGCTATAAGGATCATGCAAGGCTTGTCCTGTCTGACCTTCAAGAGCACCTTGGGAAGGAGAGGCAGAGGAGGAAAGGCATAGACGTGAAGGTTGTTCCAACTGAAAGATAGAGCATCCACTTTCCAAGCTTCTGGGTGAAACATCTTTGTGCAAAATTTTGGCAGTTGGAAATTTTGTGGGGATGCGAACAGATCTATGTCTGGAGTTCCCCAAGCCACTGTCAACTGTTGAAATACATGAGAATCCAATTTCCACTCGTGGGGATCCACCAGCTGCCTGCTCAAAACATCTGCTAAGGAGTTCTGTGCTCCTGGCAGAAACTTTGCTTGAAGAGTGAGGTGCAAACTCAGAGCAGTCTCCCACAAAATCATAGCTTGTCTGCAAAGAGGGTACGAATGGGTTCCCCCCTGCTTGTTGATGTACCACATGACTGTTGTGTTGTCTGTTTGAATCAACACCTGTCCCGGTTGAAGTAGATCCTTGAAAGCCATCAGAGCAAATTGGACTGCTAACATCTCCTTCATGTTGATATGCAAATGCTGTAGTCTGGGAGGCCACGTGTCTTGAACCCATCTCCCATTGAAATGTGCTCCCCAAGACATATCCGAGGCATCTGTCGTTAGGATCTGACTCGCCTCTGGTTGGGTCACAGAGAGTCCCTTGTTTAGGTGACATTCCTGAGCCCACCACAAAAATTCCCTTTGGATGCAAGGTATTATCTGAATGACAGTGTCCAAATCGTGGCAGTGTTGAGTCCATACACTTTTGAGATACCATTGTAGCTTCCTCATATGCAGTTTGGCATTGGGAAGTACCAGAATACAAGATGCCATGAACCCCAAGGCTTGAAGGACTGTCCTTGCAGTCAGCCTGGACAGTAGGGATAATCGCTGAAAGTATAGGGGAAGATTTCTTTGTTTGTCCGGGGTCAGAAAAGCCATCTGAGAGGCTGTATTCAGTCTCACACCCAGAAAGCACATGTCCTGAGAGGGTACTAGACTGGACTCTGTCTCGTTCACAGAATACCCTAGGCACCTTAACACTGCCATTACATACTGTAGATGCTGAAGTATCGTGACTTTGTCTTGAGCAAGAATCAGGCAATCGTCCAGATAAGGATAAATTTGTATTCCTCTTAGTCTTAAGAAGGCTATCACAGGAGCCAGGACCTTTGTGAACACCCTGGCAGTAGATAAGCCAAAGGGCAATGCAGAGAACTGATAATGAAAAGTACCAGCCCGAAAACGCAGGAACCTCCTGCAGCTGGGCCTGATAGGAATGTGAAGATAAGCCTCTTTGAGATCCAGAGTTACCATCCAGTGATCTTTGCCAAGCAGAGGCAGAAGTTGCTGTAAAGTTAACATCTTGAATTTTGGGATGTCTAGGTATGTGTTGAGAACAGACAAATCCAGAATTGGCCTCCAAGTGTTCCCCTTCTTTGGCACAAGGAACAGGCGAGAATAAAATCCTAGGCCTACTTCTGACGGAGGTACCACCTGAATAGCCCCCATTTTTAAAAGTAAAGAAATCTGTTTGTGAGCCTCCAGCTTTTGCTGAGGAGGTACATCCGGCATGCCTTTGAAAGGAGGCAAGGTGTGAAAATAAAACTTGTAGCCTCGATCTATAATGTCCAACACCCATTTGTCCTGGGTGACCAAAAGCCAATTTTGCTTGAAAAGTGCCAACTTTCCTCCTAGAGGAGCTGCCAGACAGGAGGAATCTGGCAGCTAAATTGGGTCTGTTTACGAAAAGGCTGACCCCTGCCCTCACCAGAAGATTGTGCAGGAGAACTCCACGTCCTAGGTCTGAAAGAACCCTGAGCATGAGCTCTGCCCCTACCACGTCTAGATCTGCCCTTAGACTGGTAATCGGAAGAAGGATATGCCCATCCTTTTGCAGGCCAATTTCTGCTAAACTTAGGGGGCTGCACTTGTAAAAATTCCTTAACTGTCTGCATGGACTTAGCTTTGTCTTCCATTTTCTTCAAAACTGACTCCACAGGAGAACCAAAAAGAACTTCAGATTGGAGGGGAGCATCCAAAATTCGAGCTTTAACATGCTCTGACAAATTCTGATCCTTAAGCCAGGCGTGCCTACGAATAACTGAACCAGTGGCAGCAACCCTGGAAGAAGCCTGAAGAGCCTCAAAGCCACACTGCAAGGAATGCTTACCTACCTGATCAGAGGCATGAACTAAATCCTGCAATTCCTTACACTCTATACCCTCAGCCAAAGCATCTACCTTAGATTTCAACTGACTTAACAGAAAATTCTGGTACTTCAGCATATGAAACTGGCAATTCAAAGCCCTCATAGCTAGTGTGGAGGAGGTATACACTTTTTTGCCCCACCTATCCAAAGCTCTAGAATCTTTATCCAGAGGAACTGGATTCTTTACTACAGAAGCCCTGACACCCTTAGGTCCCTGGCTAATAGTTTCTGGGTCAGCTCTAGGACTCTTATATAAATATTTATGAGCCTCTGGAACTCTGTAATACCTGTCTGGCTTGACAGGGGCCGGAGGTAAAGAATCAGGATTAAGGGAAGCCTCAGAAAAAACATCCTGAACAACATCCAAAACAGGGGGAATGGCCAAGGGTCTATGCTGTGGTAAAAACAAAAATTCCCTAAGCCTCTTACGAGAATCGGAGAAATCCTGACCTTCCCACTTAAAATGCTCCCTCATGGAATGCAGGGTTTCAGAAAAAGAAAAAATCCTCTGGAGGAGAAGCAGAAGGACAGGAGTCCTCTGCATCCGAATCAGAATAGGGAGGAAAATCCTGAATGTCCTCAGCTGAAGACTCAGAGTAATCTGAGGAATGCTCCAAACCCTCCACCTCTGTCTCCACCCTAGGCCTCTTATCTGGAGGGGGCATAGAACCTCTGATTAAAGTAATCAAATCCTCTGCCATTTTCAGCATATGTTTTTTAGGAACAGAGCCTGCAGAACTAGGGCTGACGCCTGTGCCAGAAAGACCAGGCCTAGCTTTAGAAGGTGCTTTAGTGACAGAAGTAGAAGGCCTAACAACCTTATGTAAAGACGGAACTACAGAAACTTGAGAGGCCCCCTCAGCCTGACCTGACTCCTGAGAGGCCAATTCCTGTAATATTAAAGGCTCCCCCTGAGACTCAGCTGAAGCCTCGGCTGGATCCACAGATTCCACCGTAGTTTCCAAAGAACCGGCGTCCGCGGACGACTCATCCTGCTTAGACTTTAACGATTTATCTTTTAAGCTTCTTAGCGGTAGCGTCGGAGGATCCGACAGCATGTTGTAGTTGCACCGCTTACCAAAACAAGTCTAGCACAATCTAACCTGCGTTTAATGGTGCGCTTATTAAATCTAGCGCAAAGCGCGACACCCGACTACGCCGTGCTCAGGCCCCAAGCAAGGAATACAGAGAGAGTGGTAGTCCCTATGAGGAATCTGTTTCCCACAAGAAATACAATTATTAACTTTTTCTGACATCCGGATTTAACTGAGGCAAGAAAAGACAAAAATATTCCCCAACGGGGTACTTAGCCCAACTTGGTCTTCGGTCTGAAACTCAGAATACGAAAATTTCAGGACGCCGAACGGCACTTGCAAATGCTGCCTCTGCTTCGGACCATGCGGCAAGAAAGACTGAGGATATGGCGTCGGTCATGCGCTTTAGTACCACTGCGTACTGACGTCAGATCTGAGCGACTATGACCGACGCCAGCCTAACACTTTGGTATTCGGGCCGACCGAAGACAGCGGACTACCCACAGGTTATGACTGCAGCAATGTGAGACGAAGAACATCTGTACTATGTTCATCGTGCATACAGCTGCAGTCATAACAGATGGGTAGAATCCCAAAGCTAAGAAAGGGGTGGTAGGCACTAGGTGGAACTAGGAGGAGCCAAAATGCCCTGCAAGACTGCAGTGGCAAAGCCTGCTCTAGATTTGGAGTATAATGGTAGGTTGTAGTGCTTGGAGAAGGTATGCACAGAACTCCAAGTGGCTGCTTCCAAAATATCCTTGGTAGGAACTCCTCTGAGGAAGGCTGCAGAGGTGGCTGTGGCCCTGGTGGAATGAGTTCTAATGCCTGTAGGTACAGCTTTGCCATGAAAGGAATAGCAAAAGCGTATGCAGTGGGCTATCCATTTTGAGATTGTCTGTTTGGAGATTGGCTTTCCTTGAGCTCCTACCGCATAGGCCACAAAGAGCTGTTCTGATTTCCTGAAAGGCTTTGTTCTGTCCAAATAATAACGCAGTTGTCTGTGGATGTCCAAGGAATGTAGTAATCTCTCCCCTTTGTTTTGAGGATTAGGATAAAAAGTAGGTAAATGTATGGCCTGATTTAAAGCTACCCTGGATACCACTTTAGGCATAAAGGACGGGTTGGTTCGTAAGGAGACTCTGTCCTGATGGAAGATGATAAAAGGCTGGACAGCCATGAGAGCCTGTAGTTCTGAAACTCTACGAGCTGAGGTGATACCCAGAAGGAAGGCTGTTTTCCATGACAAATACTCCAAATCTGATGAGGCAGCTGGCTCAAAAGGAGGCAAGGTCAGTTTTTCCAGAATGAAGTTAAGATCCCAAGCAGGTATTGGTTGTTTCCTTGGAGGTCTTAAATTTTTAGCCCCTCTGAGGAACTGTCTTAAGAGAGGGTGAGAGAATAAAGGTGGATCAGTGTTGTATTCTGCAGAAATGGCTGAGGCATGGATTTTGATGGAGGAGAAAGAAAGACCACTGCTTAGCAGTTCAGCCAAGTATTGTAGTATTTGAGGTAAATTCAGTTTTCCAGGGTCCTGGCCCTTTTTCTCATTCCAGACACAAAAACGTTTCCATTTTGTGGAGTAAGCTTTTCTAGTTGATGGCCTTCAGGCCTCCAAAATGACATCCTGCACCTCCTTGGAGAGTAGGGCCTGCTGTGATGCTAAGGAATCTTCCATGCGGCTAGATTGAGTGTCTTTAGCTGACTGTGAAGAGTTTTGAAACTGTGCTGAGTCAGAAGAAGAGGCATTAGAGGCAGGGTCCATGGTGGGGAATGCGTCAGGCTCCTCAGGAGTGGGTACCAGTGTTGCCTTGACCAGTCCGGAGCAATGAGGATCATCTTTGGTCTGTCTTCTCTGGTCTTCAATAAAACTTTGGGCAGCAGAGGAAGAGGTGGGAAGGCATAAACTGTCATTGATGTCCAACTGAAAGAGAGAGCGTCCACTCTCCAGGCCTTTGGATGGAAGATCCTTGAGCAGAACTTTGTCAATTGATGATTTTTGTGGGAGGCAAAGAGATCTATGTCTGGCCTTCCCCATTCTTGGATTATTTCTGTAAAATACTTTTGGATGCAACTTCCATTCGTGTGGGTCTGTCATATTCCTGCTTAGGTTGTCTGCCAGCGTGTTTTCCTTGCCTGGCAAGTACTGTGCTTGTAGTTCAATTTTTAAGTCCATGGCCATGTTCCAAAGTGACATGGCCAGTCTGCATAGGGGGTAAGAATGTGTTCCTCCCTGCTTGTTTATGTACCACATAACTGTGGTGTTGTCCGTTCTTATCAATAGTTGACCTGGTTGTAGGAGGTCCTTGAAAGCTATAATAGCATTTATTACTGCTAGCATTTCTTTTTGATTGATGTGAAGGTGCTTTTCTTTGGGACCACTTGCCCTGAATGCACAGATCTGTCATGTGCGCCCCCCAGGCATAGTCCGAGGCGTCTGTTGTGATGACTTGATTTGCTTGAGGCTTGCTGAATGGAAGACCTGTGTTTGTTTGACATGCTTGAGCCCACCACAGAAATTCCCTTTGCAGACATGGAATTAGTGGTATTATTGTTTCCAAACTGTGGCTGTGTTGAGACCATATGTTTTTCAGGTACCATTGTAGTTTCCTCATATGCAGCTTTGCACATGGGATTAGTAAGATGCAAGATGCCATGAATCCCAGAGCCTGCAGGATTTTCCTTGCAGTCAGCCTGGTGCAATTTGCTAGTGTTATGAAGTATTGAATTAGCTGCCCCTGCTTCTATGGCGTGAGGTAGGCCATCTGGGTGTTTGTGTCCAAATTGGCACCCAGGAAAATTATCTTCTGAGAGGGTATTAGCCTTGATTTCTTTTTGTTGACTGTGTATCACAGAGAATTCAATAACATTATTACATAAGCCAGATGTTTCAGAAGAATGTGCTTGCTGTCCGCTTGGATCAGGCAGTCGTCCAAATAGGGATATATTTGTATCCCTTGAAGTCGGCAGTAGGCAATTACTGATGCCAGGCATTTCGTGAATACTCTGGGTGCAGTAGATAAGCCAAAGGGCAATGCAGAGAATTGATAATGGGTTGAACCTACAAGAAATCTGAGGTACCTTCTGCAATTTTGTTTGATAGGGACATGCAGGTATGCATCCTTGAGGTCCAATGTTACCAGCCAAGACTCCTTGCCCAGCATGGGAAGAAGTTGCTGTAGAGTGAGCATCTTGAATTTTGGTACGAGTAGAAATGTGTTTAGGATGGATAGATCCAAAATAGGTCTCCAATCTTTTCCCTTCCTTGGCACCAGAAATAGCCTGGAATAAAAACCTTGACCTTGTTCGTGCGTAGGTACCTCTTGAATACCTTTCATGTTTATGAGATCTGTAATTTGTCTTTATGCCTCTGCCCTTTGATTGTATGGCAGGTTTGACATGCCTCTCATTTTTGGAAGGGTGTAAAAATGGAATTTGTAGCCTCTGTTTATAATGTCCAGGATCCATTTGTCCTTTGTGACAATATGCCAATTTTTTGAAAATAATGCCAGCTTTCCTCCTAAGGGGGCTGCCATTTGCGACCTGGTTGGCATGCAAAGGGGAAAGTCATTGGGTTTGCTTTCTGAAAGATTGTGAGTTGTCTTCACCACCTCTGTGTCGGAGCTTGCCATTGTCTGCCTCTATACGATCCTTGGGATTGTCCTCTGCCCCTCGGGCGCCTGTATCTGCCTCTTTGGGGTCTGTCTGTGGCAGGAGAGGACCAGTTTTTGGAAGGCCAATTTCTACTAAAACGTGGGGGTTGAGCCTGTAGAAATTCTTTCACAGTTTGCATTGATTTAGCCTTTTCCTCCATTTTCCTTAATACCTCCTCAGCATTAGCACCAAATAGTACATCCTTTTGAAGAGGGGGCGTCTAGTAATTTAGCTTTGACATGATCAGGCAAGGTTTGTTCCTTGAGCCATGCATGCCTACGTATCACCGATCCTGTAACAGCAGCTCTACATGAGGCCTCTAGAGCATCAAAACCACATTATTAGGTACGCTTACCCACTTGTTCTGCATTATGCATCAAATCCTGCAACTACTTCAAGTCTGGTTGTTCAGGTTGTGACATTTTACTTTTCAATTGTGATAACAAAAACTGTTGGTATTTTAGCGTATGAAACTGACAGTTTAAGGCCCTCATGGATAAGGTAGCCGAAGTATATACCTTTTTTCCCCACCTTTCTAAGGATCTGGAATCTCTCTCGAAAGGCAGTGGATTTTTAGCAATGGAGGCCTTAACTCCCTTGGGGCCCTGTGAGATGGTTTCTGGGTCAGCAGAATGGCTTTTGTATAGAAATTGGTGTGAGTCAGGGACCCTGTAGTACCTGTCAGGCTTAATTGGAGCTGGAGGTAGAGAGTCTGGGTTAAGGCAGGCCTCCGAGTAAACATCATCTAGGATGTCCAAGACAGGAGGTATAGCCAGAGGCCTGTGCTGAGGAAGCAAGAGAAATTCCCTGAGCCTTTTCTTGGAATCTGAATAATCCTGGCCTTCCCAGTGGAAGTGTTCCCTTAAGATATGCAAAGTTTCCCCAAATGAGTAATCCTCAGGGGGGGATACAGAAGGGATGGACTCCTCCGCATCAGAGTCTTCAAAAGTGGAGTAAGAATGTTCCTGATCATCAGAGTGCTCTGAAATAATGGAGCCCTGATCAGAGGAGGGGGAATCTTCCTCCACTCTAGGCCTTTTGTCCGGAGGGGGCTGAGAACCTCTGATAAGAGTAATTAAATCCTCAGCCATTTTAAGCATCTGTTTCTTAGGCATGGGGCCTGGAGATGGGCCCTGTGTAGCTGGTCTCTTAGAGTGCATGGTTGCTTTAGACTTTGCGAAAGCCTTGATGGAGAAAGAAGAGGAAGGTCTGAAGACACCTTGAGTGGAGGTGGACCTGTCCAAATTCTGAGTTTCAACGCCAAGAGTGGCTTCGGTATCTGTAGTCGGGGTGTAGGCCGAGGAGCCTGTGACCTCGGGCACAGGAGACACCGTCAAAGACAGGTCGTCGGTGGTCAGGGGCTGCGTAGTCGCCTCGCTGAGAACCGGACCACGTGTAGTCGGCTTTGGCGTGGTGTCGGTAGATGCCGCGGACCTCATGTGTCGGTCCTTGTCTTTGCGTTTTTTAGACAAAATCGGAGTCGAAGTATCCGACGACATAGTATAGTTAAATGCTTTCCCAAAATAATGCTGGGTGAACTCCGCCCGACGCTTAATAGTGCGTTTATTGAATGTAGTACAAAAGCGACAGACCGAGACATCGTGGTCTGGGCCTAAACAAGGTATACAGAGGGAATGGAAATCCTTATGCGGTATTTGCTTCCCACAAGAAATACAATTATTAACTTTGTCTGACATCGGTCTGAGGCAAAAAGTTTCAACGGGTACTTAGCTTTAAGAAGACTTGGTTTCCAAATTTTCGAATGTCAGGAGCTGGCCGACCGGCACTTGTGAACTGCTTCTGCTTGGCACAGCGGCAAGAAAGACTGAAGAAAATGGCGTCGGCTGGTTCTTTTATACCCCTGTCGCACTGGCGTCAGGGAAGAAGTGACGACAACCGACGCTAGACCTAGACTTTGGAATTCGGCCGACCGAGGACCCGCCTGACGGCAGGAGAACCCATCTGTTATGACTGCAGCTGTATGCACAATGAACATCGGCCCCCATATCCATGAGGGACATAACCTGTTTCTGTGCCTCTGCCCATTGATTTTTCGGCAGAGCTGGCTATCCGTTTGCCATTGGCAGAGTATGGAAATGGAATTTGTATCCCTGTGATACTATGTTTAGCAACCACTTGTCCTGGGTTATTAACTGCCAATTTTGAGCAAAAAGTGCTAATTTTCCTCCTAAGGGTGCTGCTAAAAGATAAGTGCTTGGTGAAGGCAGAGGGAAGTCATTGGGACTGCTTTCTATAGGTTTGCGCTTTATCTCCTCCAGATTTGGAGGTAGAAGCGCCCCATTGCTTTGACCTGTATGAATCTTGTGCCTGGTATCTGGAACCCTTAGGGTGTCTGGATTTGCCCCTTTGAGCTCTGTCTGACACTGGAAAGGACCAATTTTTTGTAGGCCAGTGTCTACTGAATCTTGGTGGCTGCACTTGGAAGAAGTCTTTTACAGTTTGCATAGACTTAGCTTTGTCTTCCATTTTCTTTAAAACCTCTACTGCCTTAATACCAAACAGAGTATCATAATGTAAAGGTGCATCTAGTAATTTAGCTTTAACATGATCAGGCAAATTTTGTTCCTTTAGCCAGGCATGCCTCCTAATCACAGATCCAGTAACTGTGGCCCTGCAGGAGGCCTCTAAGGTGTCAAAACCACATTGCAAAGTATGCTTTCCAACTTGTTCAGCTGCATGCAAAAATTCTTGCAATTCTTTATTTTCCGCACATTCAGAAATCATCATCATTTTCTGTTTCAGCAATCCCATAACATGTTGTTGATACTAGAGCATATGAAACTGGCAGTTTAAGGCCCTAATTGCCAAGGTTGCAGATGTATAAATCTTTTTTCCCCATCTATTCAGTGCCCTTGAATCTCTGTCAGAGGGGGTAGGATTTTTTGCTGTTGAGGTCTTAACTCCCTTTGGACCCTGTGAAATAGTTTCAGGATCAGCAGCAGGGTTTCTAAATAAAAATTTGTGTGAGTCAGGGACCCTGTAATATCTGTTAGGCTTGCTGGAAGCCGGAGGTAAGGAGTCAGGGTTCAAGCTTGACTCCAAAAACACATCATCTACAATGTCTAAAACAGGGAGTATGGCTAAAGGCCTGTGCTGAGGGAGGAGGAGGAAATCCCTGAGCCTCTTTTTTGATTGTGAGAAATCTTGACTCTCCCAGTGAAAATGCTCCCTCAAAGTATGCAAGGTTTCTCCAAATGAATAATCCTCAGGGGGTGATGCAGATGGTATAGACTCCTCTGCATCAGAATCCTCATAGGGAGGTATAGATAATTCCTGATCAGAAGAGGAATCAGAAGAAACAGAAACCTGATCTGAAGATTCATAATCAGTGTTTTGCCTAGGCCTCTTATCTGGAGGGGGATGGGAACCCCTGATCAAGGTAATAATTTCTTCAGCCATTTTGATCATCTGTTTTTTAGGCATAGAGGCCTGTGCACGTGGCTCATGCGTCGGTATTTTAGTTTTAGAAGTTGCTTTTGTCTTTGGTTTTGCAGCTGTCGTCAGTTTGATATAAAAATGTTGAGGCCTGAATACACCCTCAGAAGCTGGTGCCTGCTCAGCGGCTCCGGACCCATCCGAGGGAGATGCATCCATGGGTCCAATACTTTGAGTATCTCACGGCATGCCGGACTCCACATGGGTGTCAGTAGGGGCCTGCGATTCGAAAGTAGCGGTTATCAGGGGCTGCGAAAGCGCCTCACAGAGTACCGTCGAACCAGTGACTGGCTTAGGAGAAGCTTCGTCGTCAGTTTTGGACCTTGACTGTCTCTCTCTGTCCTTTTCTTTGCGTTTTTTATGTACTCTGGTAGTCTGACTGCTATCCAACAACATTTCTGGGTAGTTAAATCTGTTTACAAAATACTTTGAGGCAAAAATATATAGATGCTTAATGAGTTGGTTAAATCTAGCACAAAACCGACAGCCAGGCACGTTGTGATCAGGGCCTAGGCAAGGAATACAGTATAAATGGAAATCCTTATGAGGTATTTGCTTCCCACAAGTAATACAATTATTAACTTTTTCTGACATCAGTATGGAGCAAGAAAAAAGTTTCCCCAACGGGGTACTTAGCTTTAGTGAAGACTTCGGTTCTGAAACTCAAACTCGAATATTTCAGGAGTCGGCCGCAAGGCAGTTGCAAAATGCTTCTGCTTCGGGCACCATGCGGCAAGAAAGACTAAAGAAAATGATGTCGGCTGCTTGTTTTATACCCCTGACGACCTGACATCATGGAAAAGGAGACAGCAACCGACGCAGGGCCCAAGACTTTGGAATTCAGGCCGACTAAGTGCAATCTGCCAGCAGATTACCCAAATGTAATGACTGCAACAGTGAAACACGAAGAACATCCAATGTTGTCTTTTTTCGTCTGATTTAACGTGGGAGAAATTCCCGAGCTACCAGACAGGGACCTGGGTGGTCTGAAGGTAGGATATTCCAGAGTACAGCAGAGATGAAAGATGTGCAAATTCTGGACTCCACATCTAAATTTTAGTGAGATACAAAGGACTAGTTGAGGATCAAGTTGTTGTGGAGCATAAGTCTTTAAAAGGCACTTGTTTTCCAATGCTATTGAGGCTACCACTGCTCCGGTAGAGTGCCCCTTAGGTTTAGACTGTAAGGATATACTATGTGAATCGTAAGCAAATGAAGTGCAATCTGCTAACCATTGTGAGACGATTAGTGTCCCAGCTTTTTCCTCTAGAAGAAAATAAACAATCCGTATGACTTTCTGACAGCTTTAGTATCCAAGGTGTGTAATGTATGTTCTTCATTGGTAAAATTGGGAAAGAAAAGTGGCCAATCAATCTGTTGGTTTAAGTTAGATTCAGAAACTACTTTTCAAAGGAAGGAAGGGTTAGTTCTCAATGACAGTTTCTCTTTATGAATGATAAGGAATGGAGCCTTGCACAAGAGTGCCCCTAGTTCTGACACATGTTTAGCAGAACTAACAGCCAGCAAAAAATAGTCTTCCATGAAAGAAACTTCATATCTGCAGATGCTGCTGCTTAGAAAGGATTTTGGGTTACAGACTGAAGTAAGATGGGGACATCCCAGGGAAGGATTGGATTGCGGGCTGGTGATCTCAGTAAAATGGCTGCTCTGAGAAAGGTTTGGCTACTTTGAAGGAAGTAAGGGAAGTAATGGAAGCATTGTTGAGTCTTAAGTAAAAGTTTGAAATGGCTGCTATTTGTACTTTAACTGTGGAATAACTTGTTCCCGCCATGAAAAGTTCTGAAAGAAATTAAAAATGTTTGTTAGAGATGCTGAAAAGGGATCTAGTCTGATAGAAGAGGCCCAGATGGAAAAATGCTTCCATTTGCTCTTGCAATTTTTTTGGTTAAGTTTCTCTGAGAGAAGATATGACATGGACTAACAGAGAAGAAAGCCTGGCATCTCTGACTAATGCTAGAGTTGGAGAAACCATGCAATCAGCTTTAGGATCTTGAGATCCAGTAGAGTTAACACAGATGGGTGTGTGAGGAGATCCGGGAATGGAGCCAGAACTCATGGTGGATGACAGAGGTGAGACCAAAGAAATGGGAATCACACCTGCCGAGGCCAGAAGGGAGAAATGAGAATTACTTTGGTCTTGCACGCCACAGCTTTCTGAATGAACTTGGTGAAAAGTGGAATAGATGGAAAGGAGCAAAGAAGACCTGGGGCCAAGGATGGACTAGACTCAGTGAATCTCCATGAGAAGGGAAGACAGCAAATTAATTTCTACATTTGTTGTTTAGATATGAAGCAAACAAGGTATGCCCCAGTGCAGTACAGTTGTGTACACTTACCATAAATGGAGATGATCAAGTGTATTCACTGTTGCAGTCATTACATTTGGGTTATCCTGCTGGCAGGTTGCCCTCAGTCGGCCTGAATTCCAAAGTCTTGGGTCCTGCGTCGGTTGCTGTCGCCTCTTCCCTGACTTCAGGTCGTCAGGGGTATAAAAGATGCAGCCAACGCCATTTTATTCAGTTTTCTTGCCCCAGATGTCAGGTGCCCCCAAAAGGGTAGGCTAAAATTATGTAAATAAAACATACATGCCCCAAAAATAAGCTTTACCTTCATCTATAAGCAAATACACCACCTAGGTTGTATAGATTAGAGAAGTAAAGATAAGTTCCAGCAAAAATAGGGGGATGGGGTTGGGTAACCTGGACTGCAACAGGGAATACACTCGAACATCTACATTTATGGTAAGTTGTTACAACTGTACTATGTTCTTCGTGTTTCACTGTTGCAGTCATTACATTTGGGTTGAGTCCCAAAGCTATGGTTGGGGGGCCGGAGCTAAACAGCATTAGGAGTGGCTATGAGGCCCTGCAGAACTGCAGTGGCAAAGCCTGCCCTGGATTTAGAGTAGAGAGGCAGATTGTAATGTTTTGTAAAGGTATGCACTGAACTCCAAGTAGCAGCCTCTAAAATGTTTTTGGTTGTAACTCCCGTGAGAAAGGCTGCAGCTCTCTTTGAATGTGGCCTAATGCCTTTAGGCACTGGTTTGCCATGCTGTGAGTAGCAGAAACAAATGCAGTGACCTATCCACTTTGAAATAGTCTGCTTGGAGATAGCCTTTCCTTGTGATGTTGTGGCATATGCCACTAGTAATTGTTCTGTCTTTCTGAAAACTTTAGTTTTGTCCAAGTAGAATCTAAGTTGTCTGTGTACGTCCAAAGAATGCATAATTTTCTCCCCCTTGTTCTGTGGATTTGGATAAAAATTTGGCAGATGAATTGTTTGGTTAAGGGCTACACTGGATACCATCTTAGGCATAAATGAAGGGTTTGTTCTCAGAGAGACCCTGTTTGGATAAAAAATAATAAAGGGTTCCACAGCCATGAGAGCCTGTAGCTCTGAAACTCGTCTTGCAGAAGTTATTGCTAGGAGCAGAGCTGTTTTCCAAGATAAGACCTTTATATCCACAGTAGCAGCTGGCTCAAAAGGAGGTAAGGTGTGTTTTTCCAAGACATAATTGAGGTCCCATGCAGGTGTTGGTGTTCTCCTTGGAGGCCGTAAGTTTATGGCTCCTCTGAGGTACTGCCTTAATAAAGGATGAGAAAAGAGTGATGGCTCTGTATTGTAATGAGCCAAAATGGCAGAGGCATGGATTTTAATTGATGAGAAAGACGGGCCTTTGTCCAGCATCTCAGTTAAATATTGCAAAATCTGAGGAATATTTGGGACAGCTGTATCAGTTCCTTGAGCATGGTTCCAAGCGTAAAATCTCTTCCATTTCCCAGCATAGGATTTTCTAGTACTAGGCCTTCTGGCTTCTAAAATGACATCCATCACAGCTTTACTAAGAGGTGTGGTTTGTATGGCTACATTATCCGCCATGCTGCCAGGTTTAGGGTCCTGAGTTGGCTGTGCAGAATCTGATTGTTCTGCTGCGACAGTAGATGAGGTATTTGAGGTAACGTCCAGGCTGGGCATTGGGACAAGTTCCTTAAGATCGGATACCAGTACTGGCATGGCCAGTCTGGGGCAATCAGAATCATTTTTGTTTTTTCCTGCCTGACCTTTATGAGTACTTTGGGGAGGAGAGGCAGTGGAGGAAAAGCATATACTGATAGGTTTGGCCAGTTGAAAGGTAAGGCGTCCACTTTGGAAGCTTGTCTGTGAGAAGTCCTTGTGCAGAATAATTTTAGTTGTTTGTTTTGAGGGGAAGCAAATAGATCTATGTCCGGGCATCCCCATTTCATTGTTATGCTGAAGACTTGTGGATCCAGGTGCCAATCGTGGGGATCCATGAGGTTTCTGCTTAGTTAGTCTGCCAGAATATTTTCCTTTCCTGGCAGGAATTGTGCTTGCAGATGAACTTGGTAAGTCAATGCTGTGTCCCATAAAGCCATGGTTAGTCTGCACAGGGGATAAGAATGAGTGCCCCCTTGCTTATGTACCACATGACCATGGTGTTGTCTGTCTTTATCAGTAGTTGTCCCGGATGAAGTAGGTCCTTGAAGGCTATCAGGGCATTCTGAACAGCTAGCATCTCTTCTTGATTGATATGTAGATGCTTTTGGTTTGTGGACCAGGTGCCCTGAATGCCTCTTCCTGCCATGTGTGCCCCCCAGGCATAATCTGAAGCATCCGCCGTTAGGCTCTGCCTGGCTGGGGGTAGTGAGAATGGCTGTCCTTTGTTTTGGTGACAAGCCTTTGCCCACCATTAAAATTCCTGTTGCAGGCAGGGAATTAGAGTAATAATTGTTTCCAGACTGTGGCAATGTTGTGTCCTGACACTTTTTAGGTACCATTGAATTTTCCTCATATGCAGTCTTGCATATGGAATTAGTAAGATGCACGATGCCATGAAGCCCAAAGCCTGCAGAATTTTTCTTGCAGATAACTGGACCTTTGCTGCCATTTCCTTGAAATAGGTAGTCAGTTGCCTTTGTTTGTCTGGAGTGAGATAAGCCATCTGGGCAGTTGTATTTAAGCTTGCACCCAGGAATATTATCTCTTGAGAGGGTACTAGTTTTGATTTCCTTTTGTTGACTGTGTACCCTAGGCATGTTAAAAGTTTTATCACAAAAGTCAGATGCTGTAGTAGAATGTCCTTGTTCTCTGCTTGTATGAGGCAGTCGTCCAAGTAAGGGTATATTTGTATTCTTCCTTGTCTGCAATAAGCAATTACTGGTGCCAGGCACTTTGTGAAGACCCTGGGCACAGTAGATAAGCCAAAGGGCAGTGCAGATAATTGGTAATGCTTTGAGCCAGCCTTGAATCTGAGGTATCTTCTGCATGGTTATCTGATTGGGACATGCAGGTATGCCTCTTTTAGGTCTAAAGTCACGAGCCAAGCATTGCTGCCCAGCATGGGCAGGAGCTGCTGTAAGGTCAACATCTTGAACTCTGGTATATCCAGGAAAGTATTTAGAATAGACAGGTCCAGTATTAATCTCCATGCTTTGTCCTTTCTGGGTACCAAGAACAGTCTTGAGTAAAATCCTTGTCCCTGCTCTTGCTGTGGCACTTGTTGAATAGCCCTCATGTCCATGAGAGCTGCAACTTGTTTTTGAGCCTCTGCCCATTGGTTTTTGGCAGGTCTGGCCAACCGTTTGCCCTTGGCAGGGTATGGAAATGAAACATGTAGCCTTGTGACACTATGTCTAGAACCCATTTGTCCTGGGTTATAAGGTGCCAATTGTGAGAAAAAAGTGCTAGTTTTCCCCCTAAGGGTGCTGCCAGAAGATAAGTGCTTGGTGCAGGCAGGGGGAAGTCATTGGGACTGTTTCCTGTATTGCTGTGATTTGTCTTCTCCACCTTTAGAGGTAGACGCACTCCATTGCCTAGACCTGTAGGAACCTTGCGGCTGTGATCTGCCTCTAGGGCGTCTGGATCTGCCCCTTTGAGGTCTGTCTGAGACTGGAAAGGACCAATTCTTTGTAGGCCAGTGTCTGCTAAATCTAGGTGGCTGTACCTGTAAGAAATCCTTGACCGTTTGCATAGATTTAGCTTTGTCGTCCATTTTCTTTAACACCTCTTTTGCCTTAACACCAAACAAGGTATCATGTTGTAAAGGAGCATCTAATAATGTTGCTTTAACATGGTCAGGCAGATTTTGTTCCTTTAACCAAGCATTCCTAATGACAGAACCCGTAACAGCGGCCCTGCAGGAAGCCTCCAGAGAATCAAACCCACATTGCAAAGTATGCTTTCCAACTTGTTCAGCTGCATGCAATAAATCCTGCATTTCTTTTTCTGCACATTCAGAATTTGCTATAATTTTCTGTTTAAGCAGTGTCATGATATACTGCTGATATTTGAGCATATGAAACTGGCAATTTAAGGCCCTTATAGCCAAAGTAGCAGATGTGTAAATATTTTTCCCCATATATCCAGTGCCCTACAATCCCTGTCAGAGGGGGTAGGGTTTTTTGCAGTAGAAGCCTTGACCCCTTTCGGACCCTGACAAATAGTTTCTGGGCCTGCAGTGAGGTTTTTGAAAAGGAATTTATGAGAGTCAGGGACCCTGTAGTATCTGTCCAGCTTAACAGGAGCTGGAGGTAGAGAGACAGGGGTCAGACTAGACTCCGAGAACACATCATCTACAATGTCTAACACAGGTGGAATAGCTAGAGGCCTGTGTTGAGGTAGTAAAAGGAAGTCTCTGAGCCTTTTCTTAGATTCTGAAAAATCTTGGCTCTCCCAGTTGAAGTGCTCCCTCATGGTATGCAAGGTTTCCCCAAAAGAGTAGTCCTCAGGAGGAGAAGCTGAAGGAATTGATTCTTCAGCATCAGAATCCTCAAAGGGGGGAAGAGAATATTCCTGATCAGAAGAGGAATCAGAAGAAATGGAAACCTGATCTGAAGATTCATAGTCTGTCTCTTGCCTAGGTCTCTTATCAGAAGGGGGATGGGAACCCCTGATCAAGGTAATTACGTCTTCGGCCATTTTGAGCATCTGCTTTTTGGGCATGGAGGCCTGTCCTTGTGGCTGGTGAACTTGTTTCTTTGCCTTTAAAGGTGTTTTAGCCTTTGTGTTTGAAGTTGGTTTAATATATACTTGTTTGGGTCTGAACACACCCTCAGAAGCCAATGCCTGCTCAGAGGCTCCGGACCCATCTGAGGGAATAATCTCCGAAGCTCCAATACCTTGAGTTTCCAGTGGCCTGGCTGACTCCACGTGGGAGTCGGTAGTGGGCTGCGACTCTAAAGTAGCAGGTGTCAGGGGCTGCGAAAGCACCTCACTGAGGACTGGCAAACTGGCGACTTGCTTAGGAGAAGCTTCGTCATCAGTTATGGACCTCGGTTGCCTGTCTTTTTCTTTTCGTTTTTTGTGAACTCCGGTAGTCGCTTGGCTATCCGACGGCATTGTATAATTAAATCTTTGCCTAAAATAGCGTAATGCAAAATCGTACCGACGCTTAATAGTGCGTTGGTTAAATCTAGCACAAAACTGACAACTAGCAACTTCGTGGTCAGGGCCTAGGCAAGGAATACAGTAAGAATGAAAGTCCTTATGAGGTATTTGCTTCCCACAAGAAATACAATTATTAACTTTTTCTGGCATCGGTCTGGAGCAAGAAAAAGTTTCCCCAACGGGGTACTTAGCTTTTAATGAAGACTTCGGATCTGAAATTCGAACATGAAAAATCTCAGGAGTTGGCCAACCGGCACTTGCGAACTGCTTCTGCTTCAGGCACCGTGCGGCAAGAAAGACTGAATAAAATGGCGTCGGCTGCATCTTTTATACCCCTGATGACCTGATGTCAGGGAAGAGGCGACAGCAACCGACGCAGGACCCAAGACTTTGGAATTCAGGCCGACTGAGGGCAACCTGCCAGCAGGATAAACCAAATGTAATGACTACAACAGTGAAACACAAAGAACATCTTAAAATCTCCTTCGCCACTGTTTTGTTGAGAGACCACTCATGAGGCAGTAGTATAGTTCTGCTCGGTTTGTCCACAAGGATGCTGGATGTCTCAGGTATGTACGTTGCTAGGAGAAAGTGACTGGAAGACATCGCCCACTGCCAAATTCTCATGGCTTCTCTGCTAGGACGGTATGATCAGGTTCCACCTTGTTCATTAGTGCACCACACTACTGACATATTGTCCAAGTGTATGGCAACCATATCCTTAGGGAGATGGTCCTGAAATGCCTGCAAGGTAAGGAGGGCCACTCTTAACTCCAAGATATTGCTGTGAAGCTTGGCCTCTATCATAGACCATGCTCCTTGCGTTATCCTTCCTTCGAAATGCCCCCCACACCCAAGAAGCAAAGTGTCCATGGTCACTCTGGCTCTGGGTATCAGAGGATACATCCTGAGTTACTGAACTGGAAGAAACCCACCACAGATTGTGGTTCCCGCAGACCTGAGTGAGTCATACTCTGTAGTGAACGGGATGCAGTTTGTGTGACCACTGCACAGCTAGTGTCCACTGAAGAACTCTCATGTGATATCTGGCTAGGGGAACCATTACTACAGAGGAAGCCATTAGACCTAGGAGGTGTAATACCAGTCGAGCCTGGGATCTGGGATGATTCATCACCTGAAGAGTTACGGAGCTGATTGATTTGACTCATGCTGAGGGAAGTAAAGCTGCCTGATGTGTAGTGCCTACGTGGCAACCTATGAATTCTATGGAGTTAATAGGAGGTAGCTTGCTCTTGTTGTTTATATAGATGTCAAAGGGTGTTGTCAATTGTAAACAAATGACTGGTGCATTAGAAGTAGATCCCTGGAGGTAGTAGTTAGAAGCCAATCATCTAGATACAGAAATACATGAACTCCTTGTAAACTAAAACAGGTTGTCACTGTTGCCGTTACTTTAGTGAACACCCGAAGAGCTGTGGTGAGACCGAAAGGCAGCACTCTAAACTGATAATGACTGGTTCCCAAATGGAAATGGAGGAATCTCCTGGATTGCTGCTGGATACTGAAATGAAAGTAGGCTTCCTGGAGATCAACAGAGCACATCCAATTGTCCTTCCTCAGCAGGGGTATAATGGTCTGTACTGTGATAATCCAGAATTTTGTCTGTTTCACAAACTGATTCAGATTGCTAAGCTCCAAAATTGGTCTTAGGTTCCCAGTCCTTTTTGGTACTAAAAAGAACCTTGAACAGACTCTGGATCCTAGTTGGTCTTGGGGGACCGGTTGGATGACTCTTGTCTAGCAACTTTGAAGCTTCTGTTGCTGCAGATTCCAACGGACTGGGTGGAGTATTGAGAATACTTTGGTTTGTCTTTGGTGTTTCTAAAAAGGGTACTGTATAATTTCTGGTAATGATCCTTATCACCCAAGAAATGGAAGTTATACTTTGTCAGGCTAGAGGGTATAAGAAGAAGCATCCCCAGACTCTCTCCACAGTGCAGTAGTTAGGCTAATGCTCAGGGACACTGATAAGGTTTCTCAGCCAATGGTCCATGGAAAACTTGCTTTTGCAGATCGCAAGTGCCTCATGGGCCATGTTCCATGGAATTACCTCCGCCTCTGCCTCTGGGAGGCCTATTCCCAGGAGTGTCTTGGTAAAAACCTGGACATTTTTTTAACTATGTTTTTCTGTCTCCTCTGTGATTCCTAGAGAAGGATCTCTGAGGGGTTGAAAAACAGGTTCCAACAGCAGACAAGGTCTTACAATCCTGGCCACTCCTGGTAAGTGTATCTTTCACTTCTGGTCCAAATAAAGTGGAGCTATCGTAGGAGGCACTGATGAAAAACATCTTAAAGCTTTCCACACAGCTGCATTCAGGCATAACATCTCACAGTAATATCTGTGCCAGTCACTCGGGCTGCACCATCTGCTGCATTAGACAGTAGTCTCACAGCAACATTCGATGATGACTGTAAGGTAGACAACTGTGTATCCACATTTTTTGGGATATTCGATGGTAAGTTAACCATCAGGGAATTTGAGAGCTTCTTAATCAAATTCCTCTGGAAACGTGTCAGGTGAGGCATGCAGTTTAGAGCTCTTACAAGTCCTCTTCTGAGGAATGTGCCTTGAGACTGATACATACATCTATTTCACCAGTCTGTCCAATGCCCTTGATACTTTGTTAGGGGGATGGACAAAGGAACTCTCTTCGGACAGTTTTTTTTTTTGTGGCTGCTGCTATCTCCATGGCAACTACAGGTGGGCCCCTTAGCCCAATGCTTTCTTTCTTTCTTTGGGGGAAACAAGTACTCTGTCCTGTTTCTTTGGGATGGTCTCTGCCATACCAGGCTCCTTCCATGCTTTCTGAGTAATGAGGTTGACTAAGGCATCGGGAGGAGGGACTACCCAGAACATTGAAGGGCCAGACCCAAAGGCTTTGAGAAACACAGAATCATTAGTTGAAGGAGTTCTGATGGACCAGCCGCCTCTGTTTCATCAATTCAAGGATGTTTTTAAAGGAGGCATCTTTGGGGAGGACCTTGGGGAATCCTATCCCTCATCCAAGTTGTTGTCTTCAGTGGCAGACAAAAGAGAGGAGTCAATATGCTTCCTCTTACAAGTCCTCTTTTGAGGAATGTGCCTTGAGACTCCTGCGGGGGACACACTGAAATCAGATGTGGGACTTGAACGCAGAGTACTCTTAAAGCCTAAGGGATTTTTCTGACCCTGTCTACCAGAATGTGAGGAAAGAGGAGCAGTCCTCAGAGGGAATCTGGGTGGATCCGAATTCTGAGCATATACCAGTCATTTTGGTCCGCCCAAGGCCCTCTCCACAGTCTTGAAATCAGACTCAGCCAATGGAACTGAAGAGGAGCAACCTAGGTTTGCAGAATCAGTAGTCCTCACATCTCCAGGGCTGAAGGCTGCAAAAGGAGGACCTCAGAACCAAGCTGTACAATAACTAAACCCAGACCAGTAGGGACAGGTCCGAAAACCTCGGGGTCGACTCCACAGTTGGAGGTCCATCACTGCTCTCTGGCTCCAGGACTCCAAATAACCTGCATGCATCAGAGTCAAGTGAGCGAAGGTAAGATGTCAAAGCCAAAGTCTCTTTGGCTAGTGACTCTCAAGCTGGCACTGCGGGAAGGTTGGATCAGACATACATCGACTCCAAGAATAGACATGGCGAAGGAAGCTGAACAGTCAGGAAAGAACAGGATGGGTGCTCCAAACTTAAAACTGTTATAAAAAATGAAAAAGTTCACATAAGCAGTACATTTCTACACCAGGTAAGCCCGCACACTGGACAAAACTAAAAGCAGTGGCGCCAGCAGGAAGATGGTAGTTAAGAAATACTGGGTTTCTTAAAGGCACTACGACATATATACAAATTAAAAGGAAAAAAATAAACTGAAAACACCAACTGCACAAAAGGAGTATTGTAGTGCACCAAATCAAGATAAATTCATCAACAAAAGACCCAGCACAATATAAATCTAACATTTCTTGTACTTACTTCACACCAAATGGTAAAAGCTTCATGTCACAAAAGACCCAAGACCAAGAGTTTTGCTTAAAACATTTTCAATGTTGGGAGTTCCATAATTGCAAACATATGTAAGGACTACATTTTGGCTGTTATCAATCACCACAAAAGCAAATAAAAACTGAAAAATGTTCATATATCAATACTGCCATCTAGTGAATTTTCTTAGATATTAATAATACACAACTTACTTTGTATAAATATATACTTTTCTTTTAAATTACAAAAACAATAGCTATACTAATTTAAATAATATCATAGTTCCTCATTCAACCCAGGATTCAACAGTGCACTAACACACACAAAAATATTTAAAGTTTTAGACAAACACTATAATAACACATCTAATAAGACAAGAACAAGGTGAACAGCTCTGCCCTCTAAATTAAATGGCACTAGGCCCTCTAACTTAAACGGACCTAGTAGAGCTGTGAGCAAGAGAGAACAGAAAAGGAAATTGACTCTCTAACTAAAACAAACTAATATACACAGAAAGGAAATACGGACTTTGCAACCACTAACTAAACCACAACAAAAGAGATGGGAAAATAGAAAAAGGCCTTGCGGCTAATGACAGCCAACAAGCAATCACACAATGGCAAGATTAAACAACACTTCTAACTACAGCACACAGTTAAACTACGGAACAACCACTAACTAAACTAATTTTGTTTTCTTTTCGGCTTTTCCCTGTTAGGGGTCGCCACAGCGGAACTCCAGTCCGCTAATGATTGGCAGTTGATTTTTATGGTGCCGAGTTGTCAGCCCGACGCCCAACCTTCAGCGAAGGTACACCCATTCACGCATGTCATTCGGAGGACACTCGACCGAGAGGACATGCAGACTCCACACAGAAGGCACTCCAGCCGAGAATCAAACAGGAGAACCTCTTGCTGTGAGGCAACAATGCTACTGCTGTACCACCGCGGATTCTAAACTAAATAAGCAATATTAAAGCTAAATAAAGGGAAAAAATACAAGTTTTTAAAGAACTTAGCCACGGCCAAGGAGACAGCATCTGAACTCATAAAGCGGCAAACAAGATCTGGGGAATTACACCACTGCATGATGGGATACCTATTCTGCCACGAGCCAAGTTAGAGACTTTGAGCTAGTGTATTCAGCCGAGTTGGAGCCAAGGATCGGCTCCGAACCCATCCAGTAAGAATGAAGGTGAGATAGGACAACATAACATTCATGTTTATACCAACAAAAGTAAATCTGGAAAACATACTGAAGCATGTTTATAAACCAGGCTGCACTCCTGTTTACATCTAATATCACTTAAAAGCACAGCCATTCTAAACTTCCAAGGTTGCTAAGTTTTTCCCAAATAAAAATAAAATAAAACATAGAAGCAAGACAAAACATGTTAAAATTGTTTAAGGACTTGATGCAATAAGTAGAGGTTGTGCAAAATTTGGTAGTTATTCTTATTGATGTTTCAACCTCCACAGTGGTGCAGCAGTTGTTGCCTCACAGCAAGAGGTTCTCCCGTTCGATTCTCGGCTTGGGTTGGGAGTGCCTTCTGTGTGGAGTCTGCATGTCCTCCCCGCGGTTGAGTGGGCGTTCGAAAGACATGCATTGAATGGGCGTGTCTTCGTTGAAGGTCGGGCTGGCAACTCGACACCATAAAAACCAACTGCCAATCATTACTGGACCGGAGCTCCGCTGTGGCGACGCCTAACCGGGAAAAGCCGAAAGACAAACAACAACATTCTTACTGATGTTTCACTTTCTGATGAATGTGAGGGGTAGGTTGCGGCCCTACTCTGAATCCTACCAAAGGCATATGACACTTCCACAAACCACACCCTCTTTACTGAAATATTCAAAATAGAAAACATAAATAAATTCTACTTATATAACTTAGTTTGAAAGCTAAGCAAAAAACTCAAATAGGTGGAACACAGCTAGTTCTCCAATTAAAATAATATGTGCTGTGCCTTACAGATCAGTGCTATATCCATTATTTTTCACAATGTCACCTAAAAATGTACAGAAATCTTGTTACTATGCAAAGCTGCTTGTTTGCCAGTAACTGCATATTTATCTGTTCGAGAAAAATACCATCACATGCCCCCCCAGGTCATGTTTGGAATGTACCTGTCAATCTAAAAATCTGCAGACAATTTCCATCTAAATGTGAATAAAACAGAATGTACGTTTTTCACCCATTCATTTAACTTGCAATAGGATCAGCTAATCATTACAACTTTCAATATAACAACCACTCAAGTTCTCTCTACGATAATGCACTTTAGAATGTTTTGGGTAAAGAAATACCACATGCTAGTTGTATCACAAGTACAGAAAAACTCACAAAAATTCTAACAGATTCCTTGCATCACTGGCAAAAACTTCTTGAACTACACCTGTTCATTTGCCACAGCTCTTGTATGGTCACATAACCTTTGCATACCATACCAAATGCAGCCAGTGTAAACTAGAAACAGTTTAAGAGCCAAGCCTGTAACTGGCTTTCTGTTAAACTGTACCAGGTTGTCTGCGACCCTTGTAGCCCTTTCTTTAGCCTAACACACGTACCTTTGTTTCTCTTAAAGATTCTCAAAATATTATTTAATAATTTCCGACTTTCTAAATTGTTACAATCTAGTCTTTCGATCTACAATGTCACTACACTACCACACCACCTAGTTTGTCAGCTCTCCCTCTCTTTCTCTTAATTTGTACCTCCTTTTCTAAAAATTACAACTATTGTAAATTGAGCATACATTACAGAATTCAGATATGGATAACACACGTAGAAACCAAATGTGGAAACATTAACCAGTGTACATTGCACACTATACCCAAGATTACCATCATGCATGAAACTGTTTACTGAAAACAAACACTTCTTCTACAGCACTAAGTGACACTTGTACACATATACAAATCATGCAGGTTTCTCATCATGACCCCAAAGAAAATGTTCTTGACAGAGTTAGAGCTGCCCAATAAAGAAAAGTACAGAAAAAATGTCCACCTACCTGAGTAAGCAAGGTCTGTTGAGGCTGTGGCAACTTAAAAAAAAAAAAAAAAAACTATTTTAGAAAGAGTACAGAGTTCAAGGTACAAATCTGAACTTGTTACATAAAAGTACATATATCAAAGAAAATTCCACAAAGATCTGCTGAAATTTAGCTGAAATGTGTATCATTAACAACAGAATTACTGGATTCCTGTTTACAGTCAGCTGCTTGGATCACTTGACCTCATATTACATTAATTGCCTAGCGTAGCAGTTACAGTACTGAATTATTTATTTATTTTGTGAAGACAAATACGAGTGATATATTGTTGCACACATATTCTTGCTTTCTTGGCTGTGTGATCTCAGAGCCTCCCAGAGAAAGAGTAAAACAGGCTACATACTGCCAGTCTGTGATCACCTTTCATCTTATCTGCAGTGACCTCTGAGAATATTGAAGTTTGTGGAAGAAGGGGTTAGCTTTCCATATGCAGGATGGAAAGGGGCTTTCCTTCCAGAAAAAAAAAAAATTCCCAAATGCTGTATTTGCTTCCACTGTTCACAAGCTTTAGTACCCATAATGTGTTTCTAAGTACCGAATCTACTGCAGGGAGTGAGAGTAAACGTTGCCAGACTTCTGTGATCATTCGACATTTCAAGATGATGTACAGAAGGAACCACTAGCTTCAGACGTAGCCATCTTTCACAGAATCTTCAGGAAGAATCGATTGCTAATGAATCCAGTGATTTCATGAAGCAACTTCGATGACCCACTTTAAGTGCTGCTGATCTACTCAATTAACTAAAGTTAAATATAGGGGTTGGAAAAAAGTTGTTGTGCACTTACCTAACATTCCATCTGTGTTGTCCATTTTCATTCTTCCTCAACCTGTGGGTTTCAGATCCGACTACACCACTTTACAAGCTTAGGATCCAAAGCTCGAGCTCCTCCTCTCCATCTCATAATGCCTCACTCCCCCAGATTACCTCAGATCGAGTTTGCTGCTAATGTACATGCAGGATGTCCATATAATAATAGTAGAATTAGTCATACATCCACCATACAAAACAACTGGACAGAGCGCATGAAGTTCAGTAGCTCAAAAAACAAGAACTGTGGTTCCCCTTAGTATCGCCATCTGTTCTTTCATAAATATGGACAGGGGAAAGGACGGCAGGGAGGTTGAGCAAGAATGAAAATGGACAATACAGATGGAATGTTATGGTAAATACACAACTTCTTTATCTGATGTTGTCATTTTCATTCATTCATTAACCTGTGGGACAGAGTCCAGAGCTACAACAACTTAGGGTGGCCCTTATAGAACTATATTCTGAAGCACTGCAGAGCCAAAGGCAGACTTATTACTGAAAATAATGTCTAGTTTATAATGTGTAATGAAGGTATGCGAATTTGATCAAGAGGCAGCTGCACAAATGTCATCAATTGACACTCTTAAGTAAAAGGCTTGAGATATGGCCATGGATCTCATAGAATAAGCTTCGATATGTCCAGACAATGAAATACCTTTCGAGGAATAAACAAAAGAAATGCAATCTTGTAGCCATTTAGCCAGTGTGGGTTTAGCAACTGCTGCCACTTTTCTAACATATGAGAAAGATGTGAACAGTTGATCAGATTTCCTGAAAGATTTTGTCCTGCCCAGATAAAAACGCACCTGCATATGAACATCAAGAAGGTGCAGCATGTATTCTCCCTTGCTTTGAAAATTGGGAAAGAAAGCCTGTAGGTTAAGAGACTGATTTGATATTGTTTTCCATAGCAACTTCAGGTAAAAACGATGGACTGGTCTGCAAAGATACTCTGTCTTTATGGAAAATTAAATAAGGAGGTTTAGAAGAGAGGACTTGCAATTCAGGAACTATTTTGTCCTGAAGTGCGTGTCTTTTGGCTTTTCCCGGTTAGGGGTCGCCACAGCGGAACTCCGGTCCACTAATGATTGGTAGTGGATTTCTACGTACCGGGTTACCAACCCTGACGCACAACCTTCAACGAAGGCACGCCCCATTCACGTATGCCTCCACACAGAAGACGCTCTAGCTGAGAATCGAACGGGACGTCTTGCTATGAGGCGATAACGCTACCGCAGCACCACCACCGCAGTAATGGCTACTAAAAAGGCTGTTTTCCAGGACATAAACTTTTAATCTACCTTAGCTGCAGGTTCAAAAATGGGAAGAACTAATGCCTGTAAAATCAAAGTTAGGTCCCAAAGAGGAGTTGGATCTTTGACTTGAGGGATGAAGTAAAAAAGTATATCTGAGAAAAGCCTTGCA
This sequence comes from Protopterus annectens, assembly GCF_019279795.1. NCBI lineage: Eukaryota > Metazoa > Chordata > Ceratodontiformes > Protopteridae > Protopterus > Protopterus annectens. Next base: position 393,583,785 of record NC_056748.1, on the reverse strand, counting down.
TAATTTTGAAGAAGCTGGACAGAAAGCGTCTTCTCCAATGTGAAAGTTTGAAACAGCTGCTGAATAAACTTTTACAGTGGAACAGCCGGCTCCATTTTCGAAGAGGATGGCCAGAAAATCCAATAATACAGGGACAGTATCCGTAAAGGGATCTATTAGCTTCTGTTGAGTCCAACTGGAGAATCTTTTCCATTTACTCTTATAGATATTTCCTGGTAGATATCCTGGACTGGGGATGAAAGCCTGGAATGTCTAGCCAAAATTGGAATTGGAGAAAACCATGCAGTCAATTTTAGGCCTTGAAGATCTGGATGAGTCTGTCCTGAGGGATGGGACAATAGATTTGGAAGTGTGTCCAGGGAGGTCAAATCAGGCAGGACCAAAGGAAGGTAAACCAGACTTGGCGAGGACAAAAGGGAACAATGAGGATTACTTTGCTCTTCAACTGGTGTGCTTTCTGAAGAAATTTGGGACTCAGGGGTAATGGGGGAATGCATAAAGTAGACCGGCAGCCAAGCATGGACTAGAGCATCTCTTGGTGACTGTCCCGGGGGGGTGGGGGGGATCAAGGCAAAAAAACTACTGCATTTGTTGTGGAAGGGGGGACACAGAGATCGCAGCAAGAATGACCACACTTGAGGAAGATCATGTTTACCACTGACTGATTTAGAGAGGCATCAGTAAAACTCTGCTAAGCCTGTCTGACAGAATGTTGTACTCCTTGGAATGTGTGCTGCAGTAAGAAAGTGATTGGTAGGTATTGCCTATTGCCATACTCTCACTGCTTCTTGACACAGTGGGCAAGGTCTGGTTCCTTCCTGCTTATTGATATACCACACTACAGACATATTGTCAGACTGGATTCACAATAATCCCTAGATGGAGAAAGGTGTGTACTGCTTGCAATGATAGAATGACCGCTCTCATCTCTAGGACACTGATATGCAAGTTGGTCTCCTGAGAAGTCCACATGCCTTGGACCATCCATCCCAGAAAATGCCCCCCCAACCCCATCTGGAAGGCATCCGTGGTCAGCGTGACACTTGGTGGGGGAAGAACAAAGGGACGTCCTTGGTTGACTTCTGAGGAATGAAGCCACCAAAGGAGAGCATCTTGGCCTACACGTGTTAGCTTGATTGGTTGGTTAAGTGGCAGATGGTGTAATGACCACTGGACTGATAGCATCCACTGTAGGATTCTCATGTGCAAGCGTGCTGTAGGTAATAGAGTTATCCTGGCAGCCATTGACCCTAATGCCCTGAGCACTAATTTTGCTAGCGGGTCCGGAATTGCTAGGATCTGCAAGACTTTTAGTCTTAGGGTCAACACTCTGTCTGGAGGTAGGTAGGCCATAGTTTTGGTTGTATCCAAACGTGCTTCAATAAAGTCCATCAGTTGAACAGGTAGTAACTGTGATTTTTGCATGCTGATGGTGAAGAGGACAGTGGGAACTAGTTGAAACAGGTAGTCCCTGGTATGGATGAGTAAATGCCTGGTTGAAGCAGTCAGGAGCCAGTCATCCAGATAAGGAAGCACATGGAATCCCTGCAGTCTGAGATGAGCTGCAACTACTGTCAAGCATTTGGTGAACAGCCTGGGAGCTGTGGCAAGACCAAACGGAAGAAAGTACAGTTGTGTACACTTGCCATAAATGTAAATGTTCGAGTGTATTCACTGTTGCAGTCATTACATTTGGGTAATCTGCTGGCAGGTTGCCCTCAGTCGGCTTGATTAACAAAGTCTTGGATCCTGCATCGGTTGCTGTTTCTTCTTCCATGACGTCAGGTCGTCAGGGGTATAAAACATGCAGCCGATGCCATTACATCAGTTTTTCTTGCCCCAGATGTCACGTGCCCCCCAAATAGGGAGCAAACATATAAATATATATATAATTAGAGACACAAAAATATACCTCTAAACAAAAGCAAATACACCAAAAAGGCTTTTAACTCATTCACTCCAGAGCAGCTCAGGAAAAGCTGCCTGCTGAATTCCACCATAGGAACAACAGAGCAGCCTGAGCTCATTTTCAGAAAATCCATTTGTAATACTATACAGAAAACAAATGCTCATAACTCTTTAACTATAAGAGCTACACTAAAAGTGTAAACGCGAAAGTTGTTCAGCAGACACTGACCTTTCCAACAGTGTAAATGTTGATAGTGCATATCAAAGTCATAATGAAATATTTGGCAAGGAATGCTGATATTGTGCAATTTTTAATTTTTGGAAAAGCAAAGCACAATATCTTGGTCTATGTACCATGCAGACCCATACAATTTGAATTTAATTTGTTAGTATGAATGTCAGCTTTAAAATGATACTTTAACCATAACTGTGTGACACTCCTTTCATGAGATATTCACAGAAATATGATTAGTATATTATTTCTCATAATTGATAAATAAACAAAACATAATATCTCATCACATGTAACAGACAGAGCCTACATATCAGTGTAGAAGTTGTGCATCTGAATGTCAGCTTCAAAATGACGCATCATTTGTGTGATTACCATGCTCCCAAGCAAAGATATGGGCATAATAATGAGAAGTATTGTAAATGTATAATTTTCATATTTGTACAAGACTAAACAAACTGTAATATCTGTACGTGTTTACAGTGCCTAGACACAGTTCTTTTACCATGTTGTAAGGAGTAACACTGTCTTCAAAATGATGCATTACTTCACACAATGTGGTGCTCCCTTGCAAAGTTATTTACCAAAATATGAAAAAAATCATAATTTCCATAACCTAAGTCAGAAACAAACTCTGTTATCTGCCTATGAGTACAACATACAGGTACCATTCTTTTACCATGTTAGAACTATAAATAATCTTTTCAAAATGAGGTATTACTTAGCACATTCAGATGCTCCCTTGCAAAGTTATATAACAAAATATGAAAAATCATAATTTCCATAACCATAAGTCTCAAACAAACTTTGATATCTGCACATGTGTCAAACATACTGGCACAATTCTTTTACCATATTAGAACCAGCAATACTGTCTTCAAAATGAGATATTACTTGGCACATTCAGATGCTCCCTTGCAAAGTTATTTACCAAAATATGAAAAAATAATAATTTCCATAACCATAAGTCTCAGACAAACTTTGATATCTGCACATGTGTCAAACATACTGGCACAATTCTTTTACCATATTAGAACCAGCAATACTGTCTTCAAAATGAGATATTACTTGGCACATTCAGATGCTCCCTTGCAAATTTATTTACCAAAATATGAAAAAATCATAATTTCCATAACCTAAGTCCGAAACAAACATAGATATCTGCACATGTGTACAACATACAGGCCCAATTCTTTTATATGTTAGAACTATAAATAATCTTTTCAAAATGAGGTATTACTTAGCACATTCAGATGCTCCCTTGCAAAGTTATTTACCAAAATATGAAAAAAAATCATAATTTCCATAACCATAAGTCTCAAACAAACTTTGATTTCTGCACGTGTCAAACATACTGGCACAATTCTTTTACCATATTAGAACCAGCAATACTGTCTTCAAAATGAGATATTACTTGGCACATTCAGATGCTCCCTTGCAAAGTTATTTACCAAAATATGAAAAAAAATCAATTTCCATAACCATAAGTCTCAAACAAACTTTGATTTCTGCACAGGTGTCAAACATACTGGCACAATTCTTTTACCATATTAGAACCAGCAATACTGCCTTCAAAATGAGATATTACTTGGCACATTCAGATGCTCCCTTGCAAAGTTATTTACCAAAATATGAACAAAAAATCATAATTTCCATAACAGTTATTTGCCAAGCTCAGAGAAATAAATTTTACATAACACATTTCATAATAGTGTTTTACTTACTATACTGGTCCAGCTTGGTCATGGGTGTTTTCCATTCTTCTCACAATCATGCAGGGCTCTCCTCACTCCATTGTGGAGGTTGGTCAAGAAGAATGCAATGCCCTCCTCAGTTAGGTGAATGCCATCCCTTCTGAACCAGTGAACATCTTCCCTTCCAGTCATACCTTATCTGAAATAAAGCATGGGTGGACACTGACAAGGGTGCACAGCCAGGGCACATGTAAAGAGAAAAAGCAGGGTAAGGACCGCCGCTCCACTAATATGCCAAGGACAGGCATGGGACTCCAGATGTTGGTTATCTGTAGTGTCCCATAGCTGTGCCGGCTGCCCACTCAGACTGCTGATACCACTATGGTCTCATGACCTCCTTCAGTGGCAGCAGTCTGCCTTACCTCTGCCTTTTCTCTTTACATGTGCCCATTCAGCAATGGACCTAAGGGATGAGGGACTGAAGTAACTCACTAATTGCTGTCCTGACCTACGGAAGGGAGGGAGACTGAGGAGAGCTACATCAAGGCAACATGTCAAAAGACCAAGACTGACCCAGGCTGTGTCTTTTTGCATGTTTTTGCAGTACATCACAGTAGCACACCCAAGCCCATGCTTACTGAGGACAGCATCACTATGGGACTGTGCTGTAGAGTCTCCAGGTTCCCAAGTGCGATCCCGGTGGATCACAAGATCCATGCTGGCTGGTATGCCCCTGTGATGCACCCAGCAACACAATATTCAGCGATGGGACAGCGTAAGGTTTTGGCTGCTCCCTTTCCAGTGACTCCCAGAACAGCAGAAGACAGTCTTACCTTATCTGAAATAAAGCATGGGTGGACACTGACAAGGGTGCACAGCCAGGGCACATGTAAAGAGAAAAAGCAGGGTAAGGACCGCCACTCCACTAATATGCCAAGGACAGGCATGGGACTCCAGATGTTGGTTATCTGTAGTGTCCCATAGCTGTGCCGGCTGCCCACTCAGACTGCTGATACCACTATGGTCTCATGACCTCCTTCAGTGGCAGCAGTCTGCCTTACCTCTGCCTTTTCTCTTTACATGTGCCCATTCAGCAATGGACCTAAGGGATGAGGGACTGAAGTAACTCACTAATTGCTGTCCTGACCTACCGGAAGGGAGGGAGACTGAGGAGAGCTACATCAAGGCAACATGTCAAAAGACCAAGACTGACCCAGGCTGTGTCTTTTTGCATGTTTTTGCAATACATCACAGTGGCACACCCAAGCCCATGCTTACCGAGGACAGCATCACTATGGGACTGTGCTGTAGAGTCTCCAGGTTCCCAAGTGCGATCCCGGTGGATCACAAGATCCATGCTGGCTGGGTATGCCCCTGTGATGCACCCAGCAACACAATATTCGGCGATGGGACAGCGTAAGGTTTTTGGCTGCTCCCTTTCCAGTGACTCCCAGAACAGCAGAAGACAGTCTTACCTTATCTGAAATAAAGCATGGGTGGACACTGACAAGGGTGCACAGCCAGGGCACATGTAAAGAGAAAAAGCAGGGTAAGGACCGCCGCTCCACTAATATGCCAAGGACAGGCATGGGACTCCAGATGTTGGTTATCTGTAGTGTCCCATAGCTGTGCCGGCTGCCCACTCAGACTGCTGATACCACTATGGTCTCATGACCTCCTTCAGTGGCAGCAGTCTGCCTTACCTCTGCCTTTTCTCTTTACATGTGCCCATTCAGCAATGGACCTAAGGGATGAGGGACTGAAGTAACTCACTAATTGCTGTCCTGACCTACGGAAGGGAGGGAGACTGAGGAGAGCTACATCAAGGCAACATGTCAAAGACCAAGACTGACCCAGGCTGTGTCTTTTGCATGTTTTTGCAGTACATCACAGTGGCACACCCAAGCCCATGCTTACCGAGGACAGCATCACTATGGGACTGTGCTGTAGAGTCTCCAGGTTCACAAGTGCGATCCCGGTGGATCACAAGATCCATGCTGGCTGGGTATGCCCCCTGTGATGCACCCAGCAACACAATATTCGGCGATGGGACAGCGTAAAGTTTTTGGCTGCTCCCTTTCCAGTGACTCCCAGAACAGCAGAAGACAGTCTTACCTTATCTGAAATAAAGCATGGGTGGACACTGACAAGGGTGCACAGCCAGGGCACATGTAAAGAGAAAAAGCAGGGTAAGGACCGCCGCTCCACTAATATGCCAAGGACAGGCATGGGACTCCAGATGTTGGTTATCTGTAGTGTCCCATAGCTGTGCCGGCTGCCCACTCAGACTGCTGATACCACTATGGTCTCATGACCTCCTTCAGTGGCAGCAGTCTGCCTTACCTCTGCCTTTTCTCTTTACATGTGCCCATTCAGCAATGGACCTAAGGGATGAGGGACTGAAGTAACTCACTAATTGCTGTCCTGACCTACCGGAAGGGAGGGAGACTGACGGGAGAGCTACATCAAGGCAACATGTCAAAAGACCAAGACTGACCCAGGCTGTGTCTTTTTGCATGTTTGCAGTACATCACAGTGGCACACCCAAGCCCATGCTTACCGAGGACAGCATCACTATGGGACTGTGCTGTAGAGTCTCCAGGTTCCCAAGTGCGATCCCGGTGGATCACAAGATCCATGCTGGCTGGGTATGTGTTCGTGCTGAAGGGCTTGGCTGCTAACTGACATGGGGGCACAGAAAGAGCACATGTACACTGAAAAGGCAGGTGAGGCACTCTGCTTTACCTCTGCCTGTTCTATTTACATGTGTCCTTTCTGCAATGGGCAGAAGGGAGGAGCTAATGTAAACCCTGTTGCCCTGACCTACATACACTGACTACACCTGAAGGGAGGGAGACTAAGTGGAGAGCTACATCAAGGCAACATGTCCAAAGGCTTAGACTGACCCAGGCTGTTTTTTTTGCATGTGTCCTTTGCCGGAGGGAACCATTACATCACAGTTGCACACCCAAGGCCCACAGCACTATGGGAGAAATTTATGGCCATGGTACTCCCCAAAGCATTCAACACACAGGTTGACCTTGCAAGTTGGGCACCCCCATGATGGCTCAGCACGTTTACCCTTGCTGGCACAGTTTTTACATCTTGATTTATGCCACTTCACTGGAAAGTGAGAGCCATGCTCAAATCGGCTCACAGCCTCTGGGACAGTAATCTCAGTGCATCTTTTCCTCTTTGTGTAACTGGCAAGTAGATGCAAGCCTAGGTTCCTTCGAACTGTAACTGTGTTGCCGGAATAATACGTCCAGAACGTGATAGTTGCTGATGTCTGATACTTTCACGGAATATAATGAAAGCATTGACAATGGCCACATCCCATAAGAACCAGAACAAGTACAGCCACCATTTGCGGGCCTTTCTGGCACTGGGATACTGTGTCCTCAGCTGATCTGTCTGTCCACCCCATTCATGTAACTGTTGTACATGTTTACAACTGGTGGACATGGCACTGATGTCTTTCTTCCATCACGCTTTCTTCTGTATGTGCTGGAGACTGGCAAGGTTGGGTTACAGTTAGTTGACAGGAGGAATACTGGTTTGCTATCCTTCCATTCAGTAGCTAGCAGTGGTCCACTCTGCAATTGTTTGTAGTAGCCTCGAGCTGCTTTTCCAATGGCCTGTCTGTTGAATGTAAGAGGCCATCCTGACCTATTGGTGCGCATGGTTCCACAACAGTATAGATCATCTTTCAGCAATTGCTGTGCTAGTGGAACAGAGGTAAAGAAGTTATCAAAGTAAATGTGATGCTTCTTGCCAATCAGTCCCCTAGTCAAGTCAACTACAACTCTGTGTGCCAGCCCAACCTCTGTATTCTGCTCCGTTTTCCAGTGTATACCTGGAATTCACGTACATACCCATTGGTTGAGTCTGCCAACACCCACACCTTAATGCCATACCTCTCAGGCTTACCAGGCATAAACTGTCTAAATGTCAGCGTCCACGGAAGCCAACCATGGCTTCATCTACAGCCACCTCACGATGCACATTGTAACGTGTCCTACATGCATGAAGCACTGCATCCAGTATTGGCCGTGCGTGATGTAGCTTGTCATGACCCACAGCACCATGTGGTAGGCTCAGGCTGTTATCATTGCAGTGGAAGTACTGCTGAATTTTTCAAACCTATCTCTGGTCATGTACTCTGCTATTGGGAAGCGACCATATACATGGTGCGTTTCCCAGTACTGCCTCAATTCAGGAACATGTACAATAGACATGTATATTCTGACACCTAAAAATGTGCGTATGTCTCCTGGGCACACAGGACTCCACAGCGTATCAACCTTGCCTGCTGCGGCCTGCCTCTGTGCAGCATAGCGATTTGTTTCATTAGCAATACAGGTGTATAGCTCCTCTGGGAACATCAAATTCAGGAAGTCCATCTCTGTGCTATCTGAGCCCAAGTGATCTATTGGTCCTACTGGCCCCACAAATTCCTCAATGTGTAAAGTTTGAAGATGTTTTTCCCACGTGATTTTACGTGGTGGGCATGCTCGGTACCTGATTGGGTCGCAAGGAACAGTTGGAAATGGGAAAGGCTGAAGGGTTGAGAGATGATGCTCTCTGAATGCCAGTAGCAATTGTACTGCTTGCAGTTGGTAGTGAACTGTTGACACATGTTCCTGCTGAGGCACACCCATATCAGTCTCTGACAAGGAGCTACTTGGACTCCTATCTAGAGGATTATCTCCATCACAATCACCAAACTGTGGACTACTTCCCACATCATGCACAGGCGAAGGCACATCCACACCCTTATCAGCAGTTGCAGTGCCATGCACTGTGGAGGACTGCATAGCTGTGTCATTTAGACCAGGTGCTTTTGTGAACACAGATAAAGGCATGTCATCATCTGCGTCATACTCTGAATGCCCTTGGTGGCCATAGTGTGTGACCAACTTGTGTGTGGGCACCTTCCTTAGTTGTGCAAGTGGCACCTCATCCTCACTGTCTTGGTCACTGACATAATTACTGGTCAGGTCTGCTTTGGCAACTGGTAGTGGTCTTTCAGGAACGGGCGGGTACAGGAGCATCATCCTTATCACAGGCAATGGCCTTTTCACGCAGACGTGCGAGTGGAATGTCATCATCCGAGTCATAATCATCATCCTCGCTCTGGTTGGCATTATGTGGTACATCAAGGTGCATACCATCGTCTGAACCACTGCTACAACCATCACAGTCAGTTTCCTCACCCAACAGGTAAACGCTGCTTGCTTTCTCCTCAACAGATGGCATCTTTGGTGGTGGCTGTGTTGCTTTACACTTGAAATCACACCTGAAAAACACAATGCAATACAACATTCTGATGTAATATACCTGCAGAGGCATGTGAAAATCAATGCACCTATCGTAATATTTCTATATATATACACACAAATGTTTGGGGTGGTTGCAAATGAAATAAGATAAATGCATGTTGTTTTGAGTACTACCTAAGACTGCATCACTGATGTACATTTATCTCCCTTCTGCTTCCTATGTCTCCCTCTCACAATACTTCTTTCTCCAAGAACAAACAAAAGGGGAGAAATACAGTCAAATCAAATACATTTATAGTGAAGCAACTGGCCTGATAAAATTACAGTAACCCGCAAAGAATAAACCCACTATCTGCCCATCTTCATCCATGCATTCAAGACTAGGGCTTTGTTGCAAAATTAAATCCTTCATGCAGCACAGAGTAGACTCATGCCCAGTATAAATACATAATTTTCAATCATGACATGAAGCAATCGGTCTAAGTAGTACAGTTAATCATGAACTTACCAACACCCTAGGCCAAAGGTTCCTGGAATTCATAAATTCAAATGCAATGGAACAGCTAGTCACCTCTACAACAAAGGTGAGATATTGTACTAGACCTGATAATCACAAACATGGGGACAAAGTGCTCCACACTGGAAGTATACCCCTCACTAGTGAGATCTGACCACAACTAATCACCCGGGATATACAGATCCCTGGATATACAGATCCCACCTCTACCCAGAACACAAGACTAGTGAAAAACTTCTCAAAAGCCGACTTCACACTTCTTATAACTGAGATGGTATCCTTTAATCCGACTGTGCCAGTGGAAACCACATCCCACAATGCAGAATACTTCACAAATGCTTTCTACGTACATCTCCAAGAATGCATGGATCATGCAATCCCAAATAAAACCAAGACCCTCTCCACCAAGGAAGGCGTCCTGACTGGTGGACCCCAGCCATAAACAAATTGTACAACAAAAGGAAACTACTGCATGACAGAGCAAAATCCCATAAAGAGAAGGCATCTCTGATCAGCAGTAGTAGAAAGCTATGTTCTCTCTTAAAAAACATATTTAACCTTTGCCTTACTACAGGATATGTACCTTAACACTGACGTACAGCAGCAGTAGTCCCACTCCACAAAGGAGGCACCTCTACAGACCCTGATAACTACCTCCCCATAACCTTAACCAGCCTGGTCTGCAAAGCTATGGAAAGAATCATTATGGAACTCACAGACATTGAGGACTTAGACACTTGATCCCACCCAGTTCAGCTTTGTAAAGGGCAGATCCTGCCTTTTGAACCTGGTTGACTTTTTCGAAACAGTCACTAGAGCCATTGAAGAGGCCAAAGCAGTCCATACAGCATACCTAGACTTGGCTAAAGCTTTCGTCACAATACCCCACTCGGGGCATCATAGACAAGTTCAACAGCGTAAATCCAGGATTTCCTGGGCACTTCTGTGTGCACACATCTATACAGTTACTATAACATGATTACTCAAGCCGTAGTAGCATGGCACAAAGCATTAACAATTACTTAAAAAGTTGCACTGTAAACATCAAAACCATGTCACAGTATCTAGTACATGTCAAATCCATGCCAGTTGAGCTTCCTCTGTAATAGTCCAGATGCCATTTAGTAACATTTCCTGGTTCCAACAGGAAAAATTCATAAACAAACACCTTACGTGCAGGTGGGAAATTGCATCAGATTATAAATTGCATCAGATTCTCTGTTGAGTAGCCATTCATTATATTCCGGGTGCAGGTGTAATAAGACATAGCAATTACCAAGTGATGTTACAAAGTACTGGATGTCCCTACAAAATGAAAAGACAACACGATCACTGTCAAGGAGGCTGGCAAGAGACCTACAACAACAGTGAAGGAGCTGCATGAATTTCCGAAAAAGTACTGGTTGTGTACTACTTGTGACACCAATATCCCATATTCACCATATGTCTGGACTCTAGGGTAGGTAGGGTTGGACAGAAGCCTTTTCTAACAGAAAAACATCCAGGACAGGCTACAATTCGTGAAACAAGATATCAAGTCTCCCAGAAGCATGTGGGAAAGTGTTGTGGTCTGGTGAGAGCAGGTTTTAATTTTGTGGGCACATTCAAGAAGTTACGTTTGGCACACAAAAACACTTTCTCATCACCAAAAGAACAACATTCTCACGGTGAAGCATGGTCATGGCAGTATCATGCTATACGGTTGCTTTTCGCTGGAATTGGGGGTTTAGTCAAGGTGGAGCGAATTATGAATAGTTCCACATACCAGTCTCTGCAAAGAAAACTGATCTCAAATTGCAACTGTAGTAGTAAAGTACTAAATAAGTGTAGTAAAGAAAAGGCACTGGTGTAGAGTCATGACTTATACCATTATGGGAAGATTCCAAAAGCAAAAAAATAATGCTTTCATTCTACACACGTCTGGTTGGACTGCATCTCGCCGTGCAGTTCTTGAGACAACATAAAGAAAGAGATATCAGGTACCTTGAAGGAATGCAGAAGAAAGCTACCAGAAAGTGCTGTAGAACGGAAGGTAAGGGATATGGTCAAAGACTATAGGAACTACACATCTTCTCATGTGAGACACAAAAAGGTAGGGCTGGAAGACTTGATACAAGTGCACAGAATCATGCTGGAAAGTGAAAAGTTCCCTGACAGGACACAAACTCCCCTACAGCAGCTTACAGAGACTAAATACTGTAGATAGCCACTTCAGCTTTATGCAAGCAAGCTATATGAAAGAACTAATCCAACAAAATCATTCCGAGTGTAAACTTTGCTGTTGGCATTTCATGCATTAATCTGGTTGTGCCAGAAAATGGTGTACTGCTGGGTCACCCATCCACCCAGTGAATAAAGAAAAATAGCATGCATTTACTTTACTTCAGCAACAAGCTACTACCCACCAGGCAAAAAAAAAAAAAAAAACATGGCAACAATTGAACACCTCAATGTCTAACAGCCTTGAAAACTTAAAAAATAACAGTGAACAGGTGGCAAAATGACTCTGTCTTGAAACCTCGCTATCCACCAACAATGCAGCCTCACACACAAACTACTTAGCTATATATATCCCCAGCTACTTTACACCCTACTTAGCTCACCAAACAGATCTCACTCAAAGGGAGGTATATATTAATGATAAATAAAAGAGAAAGACTATAATAAATAACGCAACAGAATGACTTCATAGTTCAAAAGCAAAGGAAATAATTTACCACCGCAGTGCAGAATAGTCTGAAATAAATGCAACACATGAGTTTGGATATTGTCATTGCCTAAAAATTATGATTTTCTCTCAAATGAGAGGATGCAAGGCAATCAATAATAATATATACTCAAATTATTCATAAAGTACATCACAAATCCTCTTATACCAGCCACTTTCTCAAGAAAAACAGCAATTGAAGATGTAATGTCTACAATTTTCCTCCTAGACTGCTGATATTTCTTGAAATTTTATACATGACATATGAAAGTAGTGTGGAGGGGGTGGGGGTGTTTTGCAATCACTGCAAGTGGAGAAAGAGCCAAATGTTAGTCATGCATTCATCAATGTGATAACGACTTCTGCTTATGTGAATAACAGTGACAGCTGACAGTTTTACCTGAAAAGTGGCAATGACTCAACACTATATTGTAACTGCACTGTGCTAATGACTTGCAAAGTTATGCATGGTGCACTGTGCTAATGACTTGCAAAGTTATGCATGCCCAGACACAGGTGATAATTGCTGACATTCATTACATTACCTTCTGCAGGTGTTATGCAACAGTCACAATCTTTTATAAGGCCATAGTCAGTCAAATAGTACAACACTTACATATTGCTATATTGCTATATATTATCTGTTATAAGGCCATAGTCAGTCAAATAGTACAACACTTACATATTGCTGTGCCCCCTCCCACCAACATTCCACGCGACTGACAAAGCCAGGAGAAATGCATAAAAATATGGCAGCTCCATGCTGTCAGTAGTCAGTCTGTAAAGACATTTATCTCACTCAGGCAACTACGCACTATAATCATATTAATAATAAGACACGCAGAAATGTCAAACTATATAGCTTGTCTTCTGCCATTCACTTACACAGCAAAAACAGTATAAAAGTTATTATTGAGCCCATACCAGAAACTAAGCCAAGTATTGAAGTCAATCATATAATGTCATGACTTGCTTGCAGTCATTGTTACAAACAGTAACACCATGAATCTTGTGTGATTTTAGCTAGTTTTCCAATTAGAAAAAATATACTATGCTTCTAGCAACATCAGCATCATCTAGCAGCATCAGAGATGCTTCAAATGGTAACTATGGTGATGAATGATTTGGCTTCTGAACAAGCTAAACAAGATAGTCTCCTCTCTTCTCATCTTCCTATTTGCTCTAGCAAACTGTATTCATACTGTACTCAGTGTAATATTATCAATCTTTTTATTGTTTTGGCCTACGCTATAAACTGTTCTCAAATTTTGGAAATTGTAATCTACTGTTAGTTTACCTATGCACTGTATGCTGTGCCCAAATGTTTTGACTTGTACTAGGTTTGTGTGACCCTACTTTCATATTTTGTAAATATCATAATTATTTGTATTAGGATACGTGCCTAAGGAGTGGCGTACGGCAACTGTGGTCCCACTTCACAAAGGAGGTGCCTCCACCGACCCGGGAAATTACCGTCCCATCAGCTTGACAAGCTTGATCTGCAAAGCTATGGAGAGGATCATAATGGAACTCAAATAAAGACATAGGAGACTTGCAGACTTTGGATCCGACCCAGTTTGGCTTTGTCAAGGGCAGATCATGCCTTTTAAACCTGGTGGACTTTTTCGAAACAGTCACCAAGACCATTGATGAGGGAAAGGCAGTCCACACAGCCTACCTCGACCTGGCAAAGGCTTTCGACACAATACCCCACTCAGGTATCATTGAAAAAATTATCAGCTTAAATGTAAACCCATACGTCACAAGATGGGTTGCAAATTGGCTAAGTGACAGAACCCACAGGGTCAGAGTTGCTGGCGCCATGTCAGACTCAAAGCCTGTCACAAGTGGTGTCCCACAGGGCTCAGTCCTGGGCCCTCTCCTGTTCGGCATCTACTTTTCAGAAGTACAAGCAAACACAGGGGTGGTGAAAGCCACAAAACTCTGGCTAGGCTTATAAATGCCCCTGGGCAGATAGCCTAGTATGAACCTATGAAAATGTCAATAAAAGTTTTTTTTTTTTGTTTGTACGTCAGTCCCTGGACAATCACGTGTGTAGGTATCATCACCTACAATAAACTAAAATACCTGCAATACATTCAAATTGAGCATAATGAAAACTGAGCTGGATATAGTCTTTGTAAAAAATCAGTCCCAAAAAATATTATAGCTATTAAGTATCTCCATTTTTACAGAGCAAGCCTTTTCAAATTTAAAGTTTGCTGTCTCAATATGCAACATACATAACTGGAATTAATTTCATGAAACATCCCCTTCTACATGATTAAACCAATCTTGTTTATACACTTTAAAATAAAGGTAATATTTCATTAGGATCCACTTGAAACCCTGATCTTGCACATACTAACAAATTGGCAAACATATTTCCTTCCTTTACCCACCACACAAGGCACCACAACTACATCCTTTCCAGTAAGGAAGGAAAAATCTTTTATAACTCCATATTTAGTGAAGTAACCACAATGACCAGTATCACCATGCTCAAAAACACCACCTCAGTGAATTCAGTCAAATCCAATTGCAGCAGAAGGAAAACAAAGAGGGTGGGGGACAAACCTTAAAGCTGTACTATTTTGTCTAGAACAAGGTGTCCACCTCTTTTGGCATAGAGGATGCAAAAAAAACAACTTGGCAAGGCTTCAAGAGCCACATTACCACAGCATGCATCTGCTTTGCATTGGTCCCCATCGACCATCCCTCAGACTATCAAGGCTGAAACTGCTAGTCCAGTGAAAGCATATACAAAGCCTGACACTGCATGGAGTTCTCTGTACTACAAATACAGCGATTCAAAGTAAGTAGAAGTGGTGTCAGAGCAGAGTCCCAATCTTGGCTTTACTCATATTGCAAAAAGTGCTTTTCTGAAAGTATTTACAAGTTTCAAAACAGTGAAATTGAACTTTACAAACTCACACTTTCTAGAACTGCTGTAATGTAACAGTTATAGCAAGAAGCTTCTTTGTATGCCTACCTCAGAGTCAAGCAGTGCAGCACCTCAGTAAAAACAGACGACCAACCACTTCAATGAGCACACCCCTACAATTTGACACAGCACTCAAAAAAGAAAACTGACTACACTTTCTCTGCACACCTCTGATACTGGACTGTGAAAGAAACAACCACAGTTATAAATTCCAGCTTGCTTGACATAAAAGCACACAAACAATGCCAGGCCAGATCGATGGCTGAATAACTGTGAGCAAATTACAGCAGAATTCATGTGCAATTCTGATCAAATGAAAATGTATACAATAATGGCTAAAGCTGTGTATATCAACAGAGATATTGGTTATATTACAGTGTACTGCCTCGCAGGATGTAGTAGCAAACTCCGCCCATGATCGCCCTAACTTCTGCCCATAACTTGTCAATGCAAAACAAGAGAATAATCATCATTGTTGTACCACACAAATACGGTTTGTCTTTACATACAAATATTGTCTGACAACGTTGTTGCTAGTACCAACGACATGAAACTCTTAACTTGCAACATTTACTGTACATATTGTGCGAATTTCTAAACAAATAAAATCTGGTTTTATCGGACTACAATCTTCAACTACTTGCAATACCACAACTTATTTCTGGTATGAAAATTGCAGCTGATCTCAAAAAAAATTTGCCACCCTCAATCTATAAACTATGAAGGCAAAATTAGAATACAAATGAGACACACAATGTTACACTGACTTATACAGCACACACAGATCATGGCAGTGAACAGTGCATTTTCTATACTATCCTGTATAATCACACAGTCCAAGTCAATCTGACAGTGCAGCATGGTTACACATTCCATAAGTCAGTACAGCACTATGGTACCAACACATGCATACAAACAGATAATTAGCAAGGGGTTTCAGACACCACAGTAAACAGAAATTAGCTAAAGGATATTTTACAAACACAAGTATAACATTTTCACAGGTAACCACATAAATGCATAAGCACGTAGCATTTACAAAAGGACATTCAAATCCAGCACATTAATCCACCGATCCTTAGCGGCTCCGTCAGTTAGTAACGCTAATTGCCAACACCATTCAGCCTTCGAGATACACCGATCCTTAGCGGCTCCAAATCCATCTATATGCTCCTGGGTTATTCACCTTGTTATTTCCTTATAGGAAAGCATGGCTACACTTGAAAAAGGCCTCCTAGGGCCATTTACCCAGTAATAATCTGAGCCTATTAATTTATAAACCTATGGGAACATTTCCTTGAAAAGTGATTAAAGTATTTTATTTTATTTTATTTTACATTTGTTGACGGCTAGTCCAGCTGGATATATGTCCATTTTCAGTAGAGGCCGGGAGAAAAGCTCAAGACAGATACAAACAGCCAATAAGTAATTGTTACATAAAAAAAACAATACGTAGATATAGAAGATACTATATACATTTAACAGTAAAATAACACAAAACCATATACAAAGTTTAGAGCAAGATAATACAAGTATACTAGTGCCTAAAAAATAGTATCCAGGTTCTTACTAGATACTTATCATTGAACTAAAGAAGATTAAATTAGTGGAGAGAACACTATGCCAACTACATACAACACATCAATACCACCTATGATGAAGCTGTATCGTAGAGTAAGCTTGATTCCAGTTAGAAAGTCATCTAACCTACCCAGTCCTGCAGTTAGTGATCAGCATCTGCTCTCTCCTGTTCCTTCTCTTGACAGGCTAACCATTCTACTACAAAAAGTGAAAATGGCTCCCTGTGTTCCCTTTCTTTCTTAGTTCACCAAATGCTACGTACTGACTTCAATAACTTTGCCAATTAACATAATTACACCCAACTTGTGCAGTTTTAAGTAGTTTACTGGTAATGCATGCACAGATGTCTGCAAATTATTTCTCAGTCAATATCACCAACATTTCCTAAATCTTACTCTCTTATTTTGCAACAGAATACTACTAGGCAGGCAGTTTATAATAGTTCCTACTTAAGTGCTTTCTTTCGAAGAAATGGTTAGCATCCCCAGCCAAACCTGTCAGGATTATACAAATAATTCTAAAGATTCGGATATGCATTGTCGCTCCATGCAGAACCTCTGTGAGATCTGAGAAAGCGTCTCTCTCAATTAATCCTAGTTTTAAATTCTACAGCTAATCCAGTCCAGTGAATCCAACACCTAGCTAAGTGCACTTGCATCAAAGTGAACGACGTGCCTCTGCCAACACCTTCAATGTCTCAGGGTCACCTGCCCATTATAGACTGGTCCTGCATACCCCGTCCAGCTCTACATACATTTTCACACTTTATAACACTAACATTTGTGCAGTTATGAAACAGTATAAAAATAAACGATCCCACTTGTCAAAAGCACACCTGCTGAGGGGTTACATCCACTGCAGCTCATAACACATCGTTTACTAGTACAGTCCCAAACTTCAGCACTTACCTTTCTTTGCAAAGGCACATCTATACCAGCAAAGCGAGCCCTCAAGCCCAGGGGTGGGCATGATTCCCTATTGGTAATGACTGCTTAGCAAGAGGGCTGGTGTCACCGGACTTAATGGAAAAGAACCCAAACTTGTCCTTGTTTCCGGTACTGGGTACGGTGCCCCAGCTCGACATGAGCTGGACTGAAGACACCACCGTCTGCGACATGGCGTTCAGCGACTTCCAGATGAGCATTAACCGCTGCGTCGTCACCAAGGCCGTCCGTCCAGGGATACTGCTGAGAAAGAAAGTGCACCCTGCCGTCTCGCGAGTCCTGGCATCTCCGTTCTGCGAGCCGCTGCTGTGAGGTGTTCGACCGCCACTGCTAATTGTATATACAGTAACATATACAGTAACAAGACAAATGCTTCCTTTGACTTTTTTTTTTCAGCAGTGAGATTTTACAGAATTATGATGCTATGGCCTAGGCAACCATACTTTTGCTTTTCCTGAACGATCCTATAACTTGTACCAAACCTTGAAAATAAAGTAAGCAAATGCTAAATAACAGACCAAGAAATGTACAAAAGGTACAACCAATAAATAGATAAATGTACCAGGATTCCACACGCTAAATATAAAGTTTAATAACTTTAAGCTGATATTAACAATACAGTTTTGTCGGTTCAGATTACTGGTACATTTATCTATTTAATGATTTGCTAAATGGTGTAATCCTGTACACTATTACTGAAGATAACCAAAAGCGGACATACATTGCTGAGTTGTTGCGCCTACTACATTCTAGCACCTTGATAATCTTTTCTGCAGCACAGCAATAGAGTTAGGCATAAAGTTGTTTTACAAGACTATATTCAATTTTAGGCAACTAAAAAAAAAAAAAAACGGATCCCACTCATCGCCCATTCCGCTCAACCTTAGCAATTAATTGTTTTACAAGACTATATTCAATTTTAGGCAACTTATTAAACTTAAAAAAACAACACAAGTTTAAAAGGGACGTGGCGTGCCCATGCCTAAATCTGCCACTGGGTATTACAGGAAAAAACAAGTACAGGAAAAACAAGGACAGTACCTCACCAATTGGGTGAGGAGCGGCAGGAAGAGAAGGTAGTTGCTCTGCTTAGCTGACCGGGAACTCGAACTGCAGTGGCTGAGCAGGAACTCCTCGTAATGCGGTCCGTGAATTCCTTGACTGTAAAATAGAGGATCCAGTAGCAGGTAAAATCTCCAGTTCTTCGCAAAAGAAGGAATTACCTGCTGCTGGACCCACTATTTATTAGGAGAGAACAAAGAAGCTTGGGTATGGGGTGGAGGTGTTATGCAAGTGGTGGCTCGAATGCAAGAATCCGATTGGCTGCCACCACTTGCTTAGCAAGAACTTTTGGAAACGCTTTTTCTGCAAAAACTTCAATGTGACCTTAATGTTAAAACACACTGAATCGTAACTAGATATGATAAATTACATATTTAGTTACGATTTTCAGAGTGTTTTACATTAAGTTGCACTAAAAATTAGCAGTACACTTGTGGAAGCACTCGGGGGGAATGGCTAGAAAACTGTATCTTCTCATGGCGCGCTCGGCCTTAAAGGCACAGGCGCCATGAAAAGGCACTCGGGGTGAATGAGTTAAGCATAGTAAAAAAATAAGCGGTATAGTAAAAGAAAAACAGGGGGTTGGAGGGAGGGTAACCAGTACTACAACAGTGAACACACTCGAACATCTACATTTAAGGTAAGTGTACACAACTGTACTATGTTCATCGTGTTTCACTGTTGCAGTCATTACATTTGGATAGATTCCCAAAGCTAAGGTTGGGAGGATGGATTTATACAGCATTAGGAATTGCTATAAGGTCCTGCAAAACAGCAGTGGGAAAGCCAGCTCTGGATTTAGAGAAAATTGGTAATTGATAATGCTTGGTGAAAGTATGCATTGATCTCCAGGTAGCAGCTTCTAGAATATCCCTGGTAGGAACAATTCTGAGAAAGGCTGATGAAGTAGATGCAGCCCTGGTGGAATGACATCTGATCCCCTGGGGGATAGGTTTTCCATGGTGCTTATAACAGAAATTAATACAATGGCTTATACATTTAGAAAAAGTGATTGCTAAAAGGATGGCTGTTTTGCAAAAAAGAAATTTTAAGTCTGCAGTTGCAGTTGGCTCAAAAAGAGGGAGAGAGTGAGTTTCTCCAATACAAAGTTAAGGTCCCAAGCAGGGGTTGGAGCTCTCCTTGGCGGTCTCAAGTTTTTGGCCCCTCTCAGACACTGCTTCAGAAGAGGATGAGAGAAGAGGGGGGGGTCTGTGTTGTAATGAGCTGAAATGGCTGAGGCATGGATTTTTATGGAAGAAAAAGACAGGCCCTTGTGAAGCATCTCAGTTAAGTATTGCAAAATCTGAGGTAAATTGGGCACTGCTGTGCTCACTCCTCGAGATTGTTTCCAGGCACAGAATCTTTTCCATTTGCCAGCTTAAGATTTCCTAGTACTAGGTCTTCTCGCCTCCAAAATGACATCCATCACAGGTTTGTTGAGGGATGCTAAGGGGGAATTTAAGTGATTAGCCAAGCTGCAAGATTCAATGTTTGGAGCTGAGGGTGCAGAATTTGGTTCTCCTGCTGAGACAGTAAGGAAGGTGTCTGAGGCAGGTGCCACGGAGAAATGTGTGACACACTACGCAGGAGAGGGTACCAGTGTTGGCGAGGCCAGTCTGGAGCAATCAAAATCATTTTTGGTTTGTCCTGTTTGACTTAGTAGAATTTTGGAGAGCAAAGGCAGAGGGGGAAAGGCATAGATTGATAGGTTTTTCTAGTTGAAGGAGAGAGCATCCACTTACCAGGCTTTTTTGTGTTGAGTTCTTGTGCAAAATTTATCCAACTGGTAGTTCTGGGGTGAGGCAAAAAGATCTATGTCTGGGCTCCCCCATTTGCGTGTCAACATGTTAAAAAATCCGTGGTTCCAGTTTCCATTAGTGAGGGTCCGTGAGATTTCTGCTTAGTTCATCTGCCAGAACATTCTGCTTTCCTGGCAGGAATTGAGCTTGTAGTTGAACTTGGTAGCTCAAGGCCGTGTTCCACAATGCCATGGCTAGTCTGCAGAGGGGGTAGGAATGTGCACCCCCCTGCTTGTTTATGTACCACATAACCGCGGTGTTGTCCGTCTTTATCAGTTATTGTCCTGGCTGAAGGGAGTCCTTGAAGGCTGTCATGGCATTCTGTACAGCTAGCATTTCTTTTTGATTGATATGAAGGTGCATTTGATTTGGGCTCCATTTGCCCTGAATGCATTTCCCTGCCAGATGAGCCCCCCATGCATAGACTGATGTGTCTATAGTTAGGATTTGGGCGGGAGGGGGTGGTGTGAATGGCAGTCCCTTGTATTGGTGGCAGGCCTGTGACCACCATAGGAACTCTAGGCGCAGGCAAGATATGACAGGAATCAATGTTTCCAGGCTGTGACAATGTTGACTCCATAACGTTTTTACGTACCACTGAAGTTTCCTCTTATGCAGTCTTGCATACGGAATTAGAAGAATGCAGGAGGCCATGAACCCCAAGGCTTGCAGTACTTGCCTTGCAGATAGCAGGGTTTTTGTGGCCACCTATTTGAAGTAAGTGACAGAATGAATTTGCTTTTCTGGCGTAAGGAAAGCCATCTGGGCAGTTGTATTCAAGCTTGCACCCAGGAATGTAATCTTTTGAGAGGGTACCAGTTGAGATTTCTTTTCGTTTATGGAAATGCCAGATGATTTAGGGGAATGGCCTGGTTTTCTGCCTGAATTAGACAATCGTCCAGGTATGGATATATTTGAATATTTCTTTGCCTGCAAAATGCAATTACTGGAGCCAGGCACTTTGTGTATACCCTGGGCGCAGTAGACAAGCCAAAGGCCATGCAGAGAACTGATACTGCATGCAGCCGGCTTTGAAGCGTAGGAATCTTCTGCAGGATTCCCTGATTGGGATATGCAGGTAAGCCTCTTTTAAGTCGAGAGTTGCCAACCAGGCATCCTTGCCTAGCATAGGAAGTAACTGGTGAAGAGTCAGCATCTTGAATTTTGGAATGTCCAGAAAGGTGTTTAGAGTAGACAGGTCCAGCACTGGTCGCCATGATTTGTCTTTTCTGGGTACCAGGAAAAGACTGGAATAGTGACCTTGTCCCTTTTCCTCTTCTGGTACTACCTGAATAGCTCCCATGTTTAGGAGGGAAATAACTTGTTTCTGAGCTTCTGCCCACTGATGTGGGGGCAGGTCTGGCCACCCATTTGGATTTGGCAGCATGTGGAAATTAAATCTGTATCCTTGGGACACTATCTTTAAAACCCATTTGTCCTGGGTTATAAGTTGCCAGTTTCTTGAATGAAGAGCCAGTTTTCCCCCCAAAAGGGCGGCTAAGAGGTAAGTGCTTGGTAATTTCAAAGGGAAGTCATTGAGACTGTTTACCATAGAGTGGGTGCCTTCTTGTTTCCAGATTTGGAAGTGGAAGCACCCCATTGCTTAGTTCTGAAAGCCCCTTGGGACTGAAACCTGGTGCTTTTGGAATGTCTGGGTTTGGCTGTAGTGGCTCTGGAAGGAGCTGGAAAGGACCGGTTCTTAGTAGGCCAATGCCTACTAAATCTAGGAGGTTGCACTGGTAAGAAATCTTTCAGTTTGCATAGATTTAGCTTTATCTTCCATCTTTTTCAAAACTTCTTCAGCCTTATTGCCAAATAGGCGGTCCTGCTGTAAAGGAGCATCCAAAAGTTTTGCTTTAACATGATCAGGCAGAGATTGCTCCTTAAGCCAAGCATGCCTTCTAAGCACAAACCTAGTAACAGCAGCCCTACAAGAGGCCTCTAAAGAATCAAAACCACATTGCAAAGTATGTTTGCCAAATTGTTCAGCTGAATGCAATACATCTTGCAAATCTTTATTCTCCACACAGTCAGAAATAAACATAATTTTCTGTTTAAGCAGTCCCATGATATGCTGTTGATATTTTAGCATATGAAATTGACAGTTTAAAGCCCTGATTGCTAAGGTTGCAGAAGTATAAACCTTTTTACCCCATCCATCCAGCGCCCTGGAATCCTTATCAGAAGGGGTAGGATTTTTAGCAGTAGAAGCCTTAATGCCCTTGGGCCCCTGAGAAATAGTTTCAGGGTCCGCAACAGGATTCTTGAAAAGGAATTTGTGGGAGTCAGGAAAGTACAATTTTGTACCCACCATAAATGTAGATGTTTGAGTGTATACACTGCTGCAGTCATTACACTTCCGTTATCCTGCCGTCAAGTGGTCCCTCAGTCGACCTGAGTTCCAAAGTCTTGGTCTGGCGTCAGTTGCTGTCGCTTCTTCCCTGACGTCAGTGCGTCAGGGGTATACAAGATGCAGCCGACGCCATTTGCTTCAGTTTTTCTTGCCCCAGTTGTCACGTGCCCCCAAAAAGGTAGGCAAAGCAAATTGCTAATAAAACATACATAAGAAAAGCAATCAAAAATAAGAAGTTATGTACTCACCATAACGTTCCATCTGAGTAGGTGTATTCATTTGTCTGCAACCTGTGGGTTATGGATCCGATATCGGATCCGAACCGGCATGGTTTTCCAGCTATGGATCCAAGCTCTCAGCTCCTCCCCTCACCCATAATGCCCTGCTCTACCCTCATGACCTCAGATCGAGTTTGCCAAAGCAACAACACCCTAAAAAGGGTAACATAGAATATGCAGGAAACTGAAAGGCCAGGGGATAGGAGGCGGGATGGTGCAGACAAATGAATACACCTACTCAGATGGAGCGTTATGGTGAGTACATAACTTCTAAATCTGAAGTAGGATATTCATTGTCTGCAACCTGTGAGACAGAGTCCCCAGCTACCTGAATCTTGGGCGGCCATCATGGAAGGATATTCGGACACAGCGGAGCCAAAGGATGCTCTACCCTAGATGCAAGATCCAACTTATAGTGGGAAATAAGCGTATGAGATGAAGCCCGTGGCTGCTGCACAAATATCATCTAGAGGAATCCTAGCCTTGAAGGCTGCGAGGTAGATACTGACGGGTTGAATGGGCATGAACACCCTCGGTGGCCTTCCTGAAGCTTGATAAGCCAATAAAATGCACTGTGAAATCCAGCGGGACAGAGAAACTTTAGAGATTGGCTTGCCCAAATTGAATTTTGCAAAGGAAATAAACAGCTGGTCGGATTGCCTATGACCAGCTGTCCTGTTCAGATAAAATCTAAGTTGCCTGTGAACATCTAGTGAATGTAGCTTATATTCACCTTTGTTTTCATATTTAGGGAAGAAAACAGGGAGGTTAATGGATTGATTGATGTTTGCTTCAGAAGCGATTTTAGGAAGAAAGGACGGGTTGGTCCTGAGGGAGACACGGTCCGGATGAAATACCAAGTAAGGAGGTTTAGCTGATAATGCTTGAAGTTCAGAAACTCTCTTGGCTGGTAATGGCTACCAAAAGGCTGTCTTGTAGGACAAGAATTTGAGATCCACCGTAGCCGCTGGCTCGAAAGGAGGGGTCGAGGCCTGTAGGACCAGAGAAAGGTCCCAAGGAGGAACTGCTTGTTTTATAGGGGGCCTGAGAAGAAAAGTACCTTTAAGAAAAATTTTACACAATTTGGCTGACATAAGAGGATTAGAGTCATGGCCAATGTGATAGTGAGAAATTGCCAGTTGTACTTTGACTGTGGAACTGCTGGCACCATCGTTAAAGAGAGTGGTTAGAAAGTCAAGCACTAAAGGGAGAGGAACCGTGAAGGGATTCAGGCCTTGCGCTCCGCCCACAAAGCGTTTCCACTTGCGGTAAACCTTTCTAGTGGATGGTTTATGAGCCACCAAAATTGCCTTAACGGTGATGAAATACCGGAGTCCTTATCAAGAGTGGAACTGGAGCAGCCAAGCGGTCAGCTTCAGATTGTCAGATTCGGAGGAGGAATGCAGGATGGATGGGATATCAGATCCGGGATGGGATCTAGAATCAAGGAGGATTCACGAGTGAGACCTTAGGAAGGGGAACCAGATCTGTCGAGGCCAGAATGGAGCAATGAGAATCATTCTGCAACCCACCGAGAGGCTTTCTGAAGAACTTGGAGCATCAGAGGCAAGGGTGGATAGGCATACAGAAGACCGGGTCCAAGCATGCACCAGGCGTCTCTTGGGGCACCTCCGGGAGGTATTAAGCGAAAAAACTGTCGCACTTGGTGTTTGAGGGAGAAGCAAAAGATCGCATGAAGGGTTCCCCACCGCGAATATGCGTTCCGCTACTTGACAATTGAGAGACCACTCGTAGGGGTCAGAATGGTGCGACTGAGCTTGTCCGCTAGGATGTTGGACCGACCGGAATGTGCGTTGCTATTAAGCGATTGGTGGAATTGCCCATTCCCAAACTCTCATGGCCTCTCGACAAAGAGGGTAAGACCTTGTTCCCCTTGCTTGTTGATGTACCAGACAACAGACATGTTGTCGATTGAATCGCAATTGTTCCCAAGGGAAGAAAGTCCTGAAGTGCTAGCAACGCTAAGAGCACTGCTCTCATCTCTAGAACATTGATATGCAGTAAGGTCTCTGAATCGTTCCACGTGCCTTGGACGGTCCGGCCAAAGTGCCCCCACCGAGGCGGGGCGTCCGTGGTCACCGTGGCGAGGGGAGAAGCAAAATGGGCGGCCTTTGTGGAGATCCGGTGGAGCCACCACAAGAGGGACCGCTTGCAAGCCTTGCTGATCGCTATGGGATGGTGTATGCGGAGAGCAAGGTATGACCACTGTACTAAGGGCGTCCACTGTAGAATGCGCATATTGAGCCTGGCAAGAGGAAGAAGTGCTATAGCCGATGCCATGGACCCTAGAGCCCTCAGGACCAACTCCGCTGGAACAGAACTTGAATGGAGAATGGCCCGCACCTGGAGCTGCAGATTTAGAACTCTGTCCGCAGTGAGGAAGGCTCGTAAACTCCTTGTGTCTAGCCTGGCCCCTATAAAATCTAAGAGCTGTGTGGGCGCCAGGTTGGATTTCTTTGTATTTATTGTGATGCCCAGAAAGGGAGCAAGATGGAGAAAGGAGTCTCGCCAATAGAAGTAGATGCCTTGTTGGGCGGTGAAGCCAGTCGTCCAGGTAGGAAAGACCTGCACCCCTGAAGCCTCAGGTGGGCCGCTACCACTGCTAATACTTTGGTGAACACCCTGGGGCTGTGGTGAGACCAAAGGGAAGGACCGAACTGGTAGTGACTGGCTCCCAGCGGGCGGAGAAACCTCCTGGAGCGCCTGTCCATCAGGATGTGGTAGTCAGCGTCCTTGAGGTCTATCGAGCACATCCAGTGATTTTCTCCCAGAAGGGGAGAATAGATTGCAGAGTGACCATTGAATTTTTCTTTGGGGACTGCCAGATTCAAGAGAGAGGTCTAGGATTGGTCTTAGTTCCCCGTCTTTTGGCACTAAAAGAATCTGGAGTAGAACCCTGATCCGATCTGGTCTGGGGAACAGGCTGGATGGCTCTTTTCTTTAGCAGATGGCCAATTTCTGCCAAAGCGGCCTCCGTTGACGGGTGGGGCGTCTGGGAGGGACTTCAACTTTGGAAGGTGAAGGAAAGGAATGCGATATCCCTGGATATGATTTGGAGAACCCAGCGGTCCGATGTTATGGACTCCCATGCGCTAGGTGCCCGCGTCCCCGACTGCCTCCAGAGTAGAGCAGTCGGGCAACCCTCAGGGTTGCTGCGGGCCGTTCAGAGAAAGGTTCCCTGGACCCGAAGTTTCTGGGAGCCCCTCTGCCTCTAGGGCGGCGTCCTCCCTGTCCTCCTCTGCCACGGAAGGACTGGTTGTCGAACAGGCTGGGACTGCTGCGACTTCGGAACCACATCTTCTTCTGACCCTTTTGGTTCCTAGAGTAGGGCCTCTGGGGTGCAGAGAAGCAGTTCCGACGGCAGACAGCGTCTTCCGTCCTTTCGCTCTGGGTCAACGTCTACGCGAGCGGTCTTGCCAAACAGAGCAGAACCATCAAAGGCGTTAAGCGGCGCTTTGAAGGGCTCAGAAAAATCGCAGTACGGAGCCAGGCCTGGCGTCAGTGACCAGTCCTGTCCCGCAGCTCTAGCGGTGCCTTCCGTTGCATGGGAGAGTAGCCGCATAGGCGTATTGTAACTGACCTAAGAGTGGCCATGGGTGGAGTGCAGAACTCTGTCCTCCTCGAAATGGACTGGGGATGCAGCGTATTCCTTAATAAGATCTCGCTGCATCCTAATGACATGTGCCAAATAGTTCAGCGCCCTTAGAAGGTCGCGAACTGAACATCCGCTTCCCCAAGCGGTCCATCATCGAGACTCCTTGCTCGGTGGGTGGACTGAGGACTCTCCTGAGCCAGTTCCTCTTTGTGGCCGCCCGTCAACATGGCATCTACGGAGGCCCCTTACTCCAATGGGCCGGTCGGATGGCGGACTAAGGATCCTATCCGGTCTTTTGGGAATTGGCTCCACGGTGTCCGGTTCCTTCCACGCCCTGGTGGTAATAAGGTCCACCAGGGGTCGGCAGAGGACACCCAAGAGGTAAACGGGCCCGTTTCAAATGCCTCCAAGAACACGGACTCGTCCGAGGAAGACTTGGGGCAGACCACCCCTGGAGCATTTCCATGATGTCTCCAAAGGAGACATCCTCGGGTGACCGTGAGCCTTCCCTTCCTCCAAGTCCGTGTCTTCTGTGAGACTGGGGAGTCAATGTGCCTCCTTTTTGCGAGAGACCTCCTCTGGGGGCTGTCAGAGGAGTCCATAAGCAGCAATTTGCTCCATAGGAGCAACTTGGGACAAGCGGGCTGTCCCAGGGCGGATGGTGGAAGCCTGGCCCAGTGCAGAGGCTGGGCGGAGCCGGAACAAGTGCCGGGGTCCGGAGACCCTCAACAGAGCCCTCTCCACTACATCAAAAGCGAAGGGCCGACCTCAACCAAAGGATCCGACAATCGGCTCCCCTCGGATCCGAAGAGTGGACGGGCGGCGCGGCCGGATCGAAGGACAATGCGCTCCGACACAGGCGGCGCCCGAGCACTGATCCCCGGATCCGAGGCTCGGATCCAGGCTCCGAGGTCGGATCCGGACTTTCGAGGGGGTCGGATCGAAGTACCAAGTACTATCGGCGCGACCCACCCAGCTGCTCGGCTCCAGCTGCTCGAACCCGGATAGCGGGTCGGAGAAGGAGCAATAGGCTTAAAAAGGGTGTTGAGCTCCCGAGGGGGGCAAGACACTCCCATCTGCATCTGGGCCTGGATGAACCTTCTCATCATCCGGTCCAGATCAGCATCAGAAAGGCTATGTGTAGATCTCGGCAGGCTGAGGTAGGCCTGGAGTGCCTCCTCGATAGCCTCGGGAATCGGGTCTCCTCCTCTTCAGGACCGTGAAAAGCACACAGGGGACGGGCCGAGAAGGAGGAGACCAAGCCGATCGGAGCCGAGAAGCCAGCTTGGCTGGCGGGGCGAAACAGAGGTCTCGGCCCTGGTGCTTCCCTCCGTCCTTTTTCGCATCCCTCTCCTCTCCAGAAGCGGGAGGTTGAGTCCCAGGAGCAGGAGGGGTGCCACAGGGGAACAACCGTAGCCACAGTTGTTCCCGAAGGAGCGGAGGCGGGCCGAGTCTGGCGGTAAAGACCCGCCAAGACAAGCTTGGACCTCCGCCCTCAGTGCCCTGGGGTTGAACCCTGCACAAATGGAACAACCAGATGTGAGGTGTTCAACCCGAGACACTAACACACCGAGTGTGGCCATCAGCGGTGAGCTTATGGCCACACTCGGAGCATTTGGAGAAAATAGATTTAGGCTGATCAGCCATAATCTAAAAAGCTACTAAAAGTAACTTAAACAAAAGACACACAGGCCCAACACACACACTCTACGCAACAGCGAGGGGAGGGAAAAAAAAGTACTTAATTTAACTCAAAATAAAACTATCAAAGAGGGAAACCTAAACTTTCACACAGAAATACACAAATTAACTATAAAATTTCTGTTTTAACAGGTAATAAATCACCACTTAGCTGAGAGCTATGAATGCAAATCCAGTCACCAGCGCGGCAAACGAGATCTGAGGTCATGAGGGTAGAGCAGGGCATTATGGGTGAGGGGAGGAGCTGAGAGCTTGGATCCATAGCTGGAAAACCATGCCGGTTCGGATCCGATATCGGATCCATAACCCACAGGTTGCAGACAAATGAATATCCTACTTCAGATCTTTCAGTTACCAGCAAATACTCCCCATAGGTAGCAAAGGGCAGAAGACATAGGTACGTACCAGCAAGTAAGAGGGGAAGGAGGGAGGGTAACCTAGACTGCAGCAGTGTATACACTCGAACATCTACATTTATGGTAGGTACAAAACTGTACTATGTTCAACGTGTTACACTGCTGCAGTCATTACACTTGGGTAGAATCCCAAAGCTGAGGTAGGGTGGCTGGTTCTATAAGGTATTAGGGATGGCTATAAGGCCATGCAGCACTGCAGTGGCAAAGCCAGCTCTGGATTTAGAGTAAAGAGGCAGATGGTAATGCTTGGTGAAGGTATGTACAGAACTCCAAGTTGCTGCTTCCAAAATGTCCTTGGTAGGTACTCCTCTGAGGTAAGCAGTTGAAGTGGCTGTTGCCCTGGTGGAATGAGACCTAATGCTGTTAGGTACAGTTTTCCCATGGTGTGTGTAGCAGAAACGTATACAGTGCTCTTTCCATTTTGAAATGGTCTGTTTTTAAATGGCTTTTCCCTGTGTTCCTGCAGCATATGCTACAAACAATTGCTCAGTTTTTCTGAAAGCTTTCGTTTTGTCCAAGTAGAAGCGTAAAGTACAGTTTTGTACCTACCATAAATGTAGATGTCCGAACAGGAATGCATCTGCAGTCCTTACAAATGGGTTGTCCTGTCGTCAGGCAGTCCTTCGGTCGGCCGGATTCCAAAGTCTGGGTCTGGCCTCGGCTGGTGTCGCACTTCACCCGACGTCATAGCTGCAGTTCTTCGGGTATAAAGGCATCAGCCGACGCCATTTTCCTCAGTGTTTCTTGCCCCAGATGCCAGTTGCCCTCTTGGATAGCTACATTTTGGATAAATGCCAATGTTTCCAAAAAGTAGAAGGCAAATACAAAAAATAAGCATGTATGTACATATATACAAACAAATACACCATAAGAGATCCCCAGCTAGCTATTAGATGGGCAAATACCCTAGGAATACCACAGAGGGAAGGAGGGTGGGTAATCCTGACTGCAGATGCATTCCTGTTCGGACATCTACATTTATGGTAGGTACAAAACTGTACTATGTCCTTCAAGGATGCATCTGCAGTCCTTACAAATGGGTAGAATACCATAGCCAAACTAGGGAGGAGGAAGAAGAAATTATGGTGTAGTTAGGATCCCTTGCAAAACAGCAGTGGCAAACCCTGCTCGGGATCTAGAGTATAAAGGTAAGTTATAATGCTTGGCAAATGTATGCACGGAGGTCCAAGTAGCAGCCTCTATAATGTCCTTGGTAGCCACTCCTCGTAAGAAAGCTGTGGTAGTGGCTGTAGCCCTTGTAGAATGAGGCCTTATGTTCTGTGGAGTTTGCTTTCCATGGTAGGAGTAACAGAATCTGATGCAATTTCCTATCCACTTGGAGATTGTCTGTTTTGAAATTGCTTTTCCTTCCCTTCCTGTTGCATATGCTACCAGAAGCTGGTCAGTTTTCTATTGCCCTTGGTTCTGTCCAGGTAGTAGCGCAACTGTCTATGTACATCCAAAGTATGCAGCAGTCTTTCCCCTGTTCTGTGGATTGGGAAGAAGGTAGGTAGGTGGATAGCCTGGTTTAAAGACACTCTGGATACCACCTTAGGCATAAATGTAGGATTTGTTCTCATGGACACTCTATCTTGATGGAAGATTAGGAAGGGTTGTACTGCCATTAAAGCCTGTAGCTCAGAAACCCTTCTTGCTGAGGTAATTGCCAGCAGAAAAACAGTTTTCCAGGATAGGTGTTGAAGATCTGCTGTTGCTGCTGGTTCAAAGGGGAGTGTCAATTTTTCAAGCACAAAGTTCAAGTCCCATGCTGGTAATGGTGGTTTCCTAGGAGGTTTTACATTTTTAATTCCTCTCAGAAACTGCCTGAGTAGATGATGCGAGAAGACAGGGGATCAAGCTGTATTCTGCAGAAATAGCTGATGCATGTATCTTGATGGAGGAATAGGACAGGCCTGTATGGAGAAGCTCTGCCAAATACTCCAGGATGTTGGCAATGTCTACCTTTGACACATCTTTTCCCCTTTCAGTACTCCAAATGAGAAACCTTTTCCATTTTCCTGCATAGTTCCTTCTTGTTGAGGGTCTGCGGGCCTCAAGGATAATGTCTTTAACCCTTTGGGATAAATCTGGGTTTGTTGCTCTTATGTAATGTTCCAGGCAGTCAGCTGCAGAGTTTTCAGGTTTGGATGCAGGGTGTTGTAGCCGCTCTGAGTTAACAGCAAAGGAATCAGGGTAGTGTCCACATTTTCCCCCAGACATGCTCCTCAGTAATGGGTACCAATGTTGTCTTGGCCAGTCTGGAGCTATCAGAATGATCCTTGGACGTTCCTCTTTGATTTTCAATAGCACCTTGTGCATCAAAGGAAGAGGTGGGAATGCATATGCTGTCAGGCCTTTCCAACTGAAGGATAGAGAGTCCACCTTCCAAGCAAGTGGGTGGTACGTCCTTGTGCAGAATTTCTTGAGCTGGTGATTGAGTGGGGATGCGAATAGGTCTATTTGTGGCAGTCCCCATTTCTTTGTGATGACCTTGAAGATGTCTGGGTGTAGCATCCATTCGTGAGCATCCGAGGTAGTTCTGCTTAATTTGTCTGCTAGGATGTTTTCTTTTCCCGGTACAAAAATTGCTTGTAACTGAATGTTGTAGCTCAGAGCCATATTCCATAGGTCCAGTGCCATCCAGCATAGAGGGTATGAATGAGTGCCTCCCTGTTTGTTGATGTACCACATGACTGTGGTGTTGTCTGTCCTTATCATCAACTGCCCTTCTTGGAGGAATGGTCTGAAATTCTGGATTGCTAGTTTGACTGCCAGCATTTCCTTTTGATTTATGTGCAGGTGCAGCTGATCTGGAGTCCATAAGCCTTGTATGCACTTGTCCAGCATGTGGGCCCCAACCGAGGTCTGAGGCGTCCGTTGTGATGGTTTGGCTTGGTTGAATGCTGTGGAAGGGCAAACCTGGGTTTGACTGGCATGCCTGAGCCCACCATAGGAACTCTTGTTTCAGGCATGGGATTAGTGGTATTTCGGTTTCTAGGCTGTGCCTGTGTTGAGACCATAAATTCTTCAGGTACCACTGTAGTTTTCTCATATGCAGTCTGGCATGAGGGACCAGGATTATGCAGGATGCCATGAAGCCCAAGGCCTGCAGTATTTTCCTTGCTGTTAGTTTGTTCTGCTTTGTTAATGCCAAGAAGTAGAGAGGAAGTTGTTCTTGTTTTTCTGCAGTTAGGAAAGCCATCTGTTTTACTGTGTCCAATTCTGCACCTAAGAAGGTTATTCTTTGGGATGGTATCAGTCTTGATTTCTTTATATTGACTGTATATCCCAGGGCTTGCAGTAAGCGAATGACTCTTTGTAAGTCTTCTGTTAGCTTGTTTTTGTTGTCCGCTTGTATCAGGCAGTCGTCCAGGTATGGATATATTTGGATTCCCTGAAGCCTGCAGTGAGCGATTACTGATGCCAGGCATTTCGTGAACACTCTGGGCGCAGTAGATAAACCAAAGGGCAATGCTGAGAATTGATAATGCTCTGATTCTGCAAGAAATCTGAGGTATCTTCTGCAATTTGGTCGTATGGGGACGTGCAGGTATGCCTCCTTGAGATCTAGAGTCACCAGCCAATACTCCTTGCCCAGCATGGGAAGAAGTTACTGTAGGGTCAGCATTTTGAATTTTGGAACAATGATGAATGTGTTTAAAGCAGACAGGTCGAGAATAGGCCTCCAATTTTTCTCTTTTCTTGGTACCAGGAATAGTCTGGAGTAAAATCCCTTTCCTTGTTCCATAGATGGTACCCTTTCCACAGCTCTCATCTTTACTAATTGAGCTATTTGATTTAGAGCTTCTGTCTTTTGATTTGGTGGTAGGTTTGGCATTCCTCTTTTTCCTGGTAAAGTATGGAAATGAAACCTGTAGCCTTGGTCTATAGTTTGCAAAATCCACTTGTCTCTTGTGATGTAGTGCCAGTTTTTTGAAAATAAGGCTAACTTTCCGCCTAAGGGTGCTGCTATTTGTTCCCTGGTAGGCGGTGTCAGAGCCAAGTCACTGTGATTGTCCTGTTGCAGTGGTAGTAGTTGTGTCTGTGCCTCGCTGGTTGTTACCTTGCCACTGGCGTCCCCTGTAGGCACCTCCTCTGGATTGATTTCTGCCTCTTGAACGCCTATTCCTGCCTCTCTGAGTTTTAGAGGAGTCTGGAAAGGACCAATTTTTGGAAGGCCAGTTCCTGCTAAACCTTGGAGGCTGAACCTGTAAGAAATCTTTCACTGTTTGTACAGATTTTGCCTTCTCTTCCATTTTCTTCAGTACCTGTTGAGCAGGAGAACCAAATAAACTGACCTTATCCATAGGAGCATCTAATAGTTTTGCTTTAACATGATCCGCAAGACCTGTTCTTTCAACCATGCATGCCTTCTTATAACTGTGCCAGTCATGGCTGATCTAAAGGAAGCCTCCAGTGCATCATAGCCACATTTTAAAGAATGGTTACTAACCTGCTGAATGTTATGCACCATTTCTAGAACATATTTCTTATCTAAAGAATCATCAGAGGACAATTTCTTAGTTAACTGATCAAGCATAAACTCCTGGTATTGGATCATATGAAACTGACAGTTCAATGCCCTAGCTGAGAGAGTAGCAGAGGTGTATACTTTTTTACCCCATCTCTCTAAGGACCTGGATTCCCTTTCAGAAGGAAGAGGGTTTTTAACTGAGGTCGAAGCTACTGCCTTAGACCCCTGGGAGATAGTCTCGGGATCTGCAAAAGGAGCCTTGTATAAATGATGATGTGTGTCCGGGACCCTGTAGAACCTATCGGGCTTAGCAGGGGCTGGAGGCAAAGTATCAGGGGCATTAAATGCATCATCTACAACAGGGAGAACTGGAGGTATAGCTAAAGGCCTATGTTGTGGTAAATGCAAAAAGGTCCTAAGCCTTTTCCTTGAATCTGAGAAATCTTGTCCCTGCCATTGGAATTGCTCTCTCATGGCATGTAAGGTTTCCCCAAAGGAAAATTCCTCTGGTGGAGAGGCAGAAGGAATCGATTCCTCAGCATCGGAGTCTTCATAAGTAGAAAAAGGAGCCTCTGGATGGTCTGTATTGTCTGTATCATCAGAAGAATCATCTGAGGACACTGGCTCAGGGGGCTCTGCTCTAGGTCTCTTTTCTGGAGGAGGTTGAGAGGCCCTGTCTGGATGAGATTGGGATCCCCTTATTAAAGAGATGAGATCCTCTGCCAGAGTGAGCATTTGAGAACTGGAACTGGGCCTGTGAGAGGGGGGCTTAACAGGCACAGATTTAGAAGTTTTGGCTGCTTTAGCCCTGGCAAAGGCCTTTATGGACATGGCTGCAGGCGGCCTAGCAGCACCGTGCAGGGTTGAAACATCCAAAGGGATGGTGTCCGATAATTCTTGTGAAACCACAGTAGCAGCCTGAATTTCAGAGGCCGATTCAACCAGGTTAGAAGGGGCCTCGGTAGTAGTCATGGATTCGGCTGAAGATAGAACCGTTTGCTCGGTTTCGGCGAAACCGAGACACTCATGGTTTGCTTATCCGCGGTTTCGGCGAAACCGCGGACCGAGTGTCGGTCCTTTTCTTTGCGTTTCTTAATAACTTGTGAAGTCGGAGGATTCGACGGCATTATGTATGCAAAATCTGAGCCGAAAAACTGTTCAGCAAACTCCGACCGACGCCTAAGCGTCCGTCGGTTGAAAGAAGCACAGGCTAACCAAGCTGCTACGTCGTGGTCTGGGCCTAAACAAGGTAAGCAGTAAGAGTGGAAATCTTTATGAGGTATTTGTTTCCCACAAGTTAAACAGTTATTCACTTTTCTGACATCGGCTGAGGCAAGAAAGAGTCCCCAACGGGGTACTTAGCTTTTTAGAAGTCTTCGAAGTAGTATTCGGTAGTAGTAATCTCTGGATCTGACCGACCGGCACTTGCGAACAGCTTCTGCTTCAGGCGCCACGCGGCAAGAAAGAATGAGGAAAATGGCGTCGGCTGATGCCTTTATACCCGAAGAACTGCAGCTATGACGTCGGGTGAAGTGCGACACCAGCCGAGGCCAGACCCAGACTTTGGAATCCGGCCGACCGAAGGGCTGCCTGACGACAGGACAACCCATTTGTAAGGACTGCAGATGCATCCTTGAAGGACATCTGCCTGTGTATGTCCAAGGAATGCAGAAGTCTCTCCCCTTTATTCTGTGGATTTGGATAAAAAGCTGGCAAGTGAATAGTGTGGTTTAGAGCCACACTTGATACCACCTTTGGCATAAAAGTAGGGTTTGTTCTTAAAGATACCCTGTCTTGGTGAAAAATGATGAAAGGTTCCACTGCCATTAGTGCCTGTAATTCTGAAACTCTTCGTGCTGAGGTTATTGCCAGGAGCAGAGCAGTTTTCCAAGAAACATATTTTAAATCTGCTGAGTTAGCTGGCTCAAAAGGAGGTAAAGTTAATTTTTCCAACACAAAGTTGAGGTCCCAAGTTGAAGTTGGTGCTCTACGGGGCGGTTTTATGTTTTTAGCCCCTCTGAGGTACTGTTATAGCAAAGGATTACAAAAAATAGGTGGGTCCATGTTGTAATAAGCAGAGATGGCAGAGGCGTGGATCTTGATGGATGAAAAGGAGAGGCCTTTGTCCAGCATCTCAGTTAAATATTGTAGTATCTGAGGAATATTTGGGACAAGAGGGTCAAGGCTGTGAGCCTGGTTCCAGGCACAGAATCTCTTCCATTTATCCGAATAGGCTTTCCTGGTGCTAGGCCTTCTGGCCTCCAGAATGACATCCATAACAGGTTTGGAGAGAGGCATTGCTTGCTTGACTAAGGAATCTGCCATGCAGCCAGGTTTAAAGTCTTGAGCTGGCTGTGAAGTATCTGATTGTTGTGCTGAGTCAGAAGATGTGGGATTTAAGGCAAAATCCAAGGTGGACCATGTGCTAAGTTCTTTAAGATTGGGTACCAGTG
This sequence comes from Protopterus annectens, assembly GCF_019279795.1. NCBI lineage: Eukaryota > Metazoa > Chordata > Ceratodontiformes > Protopteridae > Protopterus > Protopterus annectens. Next base: position 393,547,824 of record NC_056748.1, on the reverse strand, counting down.
CTGGCGTGGCCAGTCTGGGGCAATCAGGATCATCTTTGGCTTTTCTTGCCTGGCTTTTATGAGTACCTTTGAAAGGAGAGGTAGTGGTGGGAAAGCATATACTTGTAGGTTTTTCCAGCTGAATGAGAGGGCATCCACTTTCCATGGTTGTGGGTGGTAAGTCCTTGTGCAGAATTTCTGTAGCTGGTAGTTCATTGGGGATGCAAACAGATCTATGTCTGGGCTCCACCATTTTTGTGTTATCATTCTGAATATCTGTGGATGTAATTTTAACTCGTGCGGATCCATGATGTTTCTGCTTAAGTCATCTGCCAGTGTGTTTTTCTCTCCTGGCAGGAATTGTGCTTGCAGATGAACTTGATAGGTTAGAGCTGTGTTCCACAAGGTCATGGCTTGTCTGCAGAGGGGATAAGAATGAGTGCCCCCTTGCTTGTTTATGTACCACATAACTGTGGTGTTGTCTGTCTTTAGTAGTAGTTGTCCTGGATGCAGAAGGTCCTTGAAAGCTATAAGGGCATTTTGTACAGCTAGCATCTCTTTTTGATTGATGTGAAGATGCCTTTGTTCTGCGGGTCACTTGTCCTGAATACATTTTCCTGCCATGTGTGCTCCCCAGGAGTAATCCGATGCATCTGTTGTCTGTGTTTGCCTGGCTGTGGGTTGAGTGAAAGGCTGTCCCTTGTTGAGGTGACAGGCTTGAGCCCACCATCAAAACTCCTGTTGAAGGCAAGGAATTAGTGGTATTACTGTTTCCAAACTGTGGCAGTGTTGAGACCAGACACTCTTTAGGTACCACTGTAGTTTCCTCATATGCAGTCTGGCATATGGAATTAGTAGTATGCAAGATGCCATGTAACCCAAGGCCTGCAGAATTTTTCTTGCAGGGATTTGCATCTTTGTTGCCATCAATTGAAAATATTGAGCCAGTTGTCCTTGCCTGTCTGGCGTGAGATAAGCCATCTGTGCCGTTGTATTTAAGCTGGCACCCAGGAATATTATCTCTTGTGAGGGCACTAGTTTTGACTTCTTTTCGTTTACTGTGTACCCTAGGCAACTTAATAACTTTTTTACAAATGCCAGATGCTTTAGAAGAATGTCTTTGCTCTCTGCTTGAATTAGGCAGTCGTCCAGGTACGGATAAATTTGAATTCCTTTCTGTCTGTAAAATGCAATTACTGGTGCCAGGTACTTTGTGAAGACCCTGGGCGCAGTAGATAAGCCAACGGGCAGTGCAGAGAACTGGTAGTGCATTGAACCAGCTATGAATCTGAGGTATCTTCTGCAGTTTTGTCTGATAGCGACATGCAGATATGCCTCCTTGAGGTCCAAAGTTACAAGCCAAGCTTTCTTGCCCAGCATGGGAAGAAGCTGCTGTAGTGTCAAAATTTTGAATTTTGGAACATCCGGGTAAGTGTTTAGAGAAGAAAGATCCAGAATGGGCCTCCAGGCTTTGTCCTTTCTGGGAACCAGAAAGAGTCTTGAGTAAAATCCTTGTCCTTGCTCTTGTGTTGGTACCTTTTGAATAGTTCTCATGTCCATGAGTGCTGTAATTTGTCTTTGAGCCTCTGCCCATTATTTGGTGGCAGATTTGGCATTCCTTTTAACCTTGGCAGAGTGTGAAAGTGGAACCTGTAACCTTGAGATACAATGTTGAGAACCCATTTGTCTTTGGTGATCATATGCTAATTGTGACAGAAAAGTGTCAGTTTTCCACCCAAGGGGGCTGCCAAGAGAGAAGTGTTTGGCAGCTGTAGTGGGAAGTCATTGGAGCTGTTTTTTATAAGGTTGAGGCCTGTCTTCCCCTTCTTTCTGGGTTGGTGCACCCCATTGTCGAGGCCTGTAAGGACCTTGTGGGTTGACCTCTGCCTCTTGGAGGTCTGTATCTGCCCCTTTGAGGTCTGTCTAACTGGAAAGGACCAATTCTTTGTTGGCCAATTTCTGCTAAATCGAGGAGGCTGAACCTGTAAGAAATCCTTCACCGTTTGCATAGATTTTGCCTTATCCTCCATTTTCTTTAATACCTCTTCTGCCTTAACTCCAAATAAAACATCCTGCTGCAGAGGTGCATCCAATAATTTTGCTTTAACATGATCTGGTAACGTCTGTTCTTTTAACCAAGCATGTCTTCTAATGACAGATCCTGTAACTGCTGCTCTACAGGAGGCCTCTAATGAATCAAAACCACATTGCAAAGTAGGTTTTCCCACTTGTTCAGCTGCATGCAATAAATCCTGCATTTCCTTATAATCAGGAGGATCTGAATTTTGAAGCATTTTTTGTTTCAACTGACACATCAAATATTGCTGATATTTTAGCACGTGAAACTGGCAATTTAAGGCCCTCATTGCTAAAGTTGCAGATGTATGTACTTTCTTCCCCCATCTGTCTAATGCTCTGGAATTTCTGTCAGAGGGGACTGGATTTTTTGCTGAAGCGGCCTTTACCCCTTTGGGACCCTGGGAAATAGTTTCAGGGTCAACAACACGGCTTTTATAAAGAAATTTGTGAGAGTCAGGGACTCTGTAGTATCTGTCTGGCTTAACTGGAGCAGGAGGTAAAGAATCAGGATTTAAACTGGATTCAGAATACATATCATCCACAATATCTAACACTGGCGGAATAGCAAGGGGTCTGTGTTGAGGTAGTAAAAGGAAATCTCTGAGCCTTTTCTTGGATTCTGAATAATCCTGGCCCTCCCACTGGAAATGCTCTCTCATGGTATGTAAGGTTTCCCCAAAGGAGTAGTCCTCTGGCAGAGAGGCTGAAGGAATTGATTCCTCAGCATCAGAATCCTCATAAGGGGGTAAAGGATATCCTAGGTCTGAGGAAGAATCTGAAGAGATGGACACCTGGTCAGATGAGTCATACTCTGCATCCTGTCTAGGCCTTTTATCAGGAGGGGGATGGGACCCCCTGATCAGAGTAATTAAGTCATTGACCAATTTGAGCATTTGTTTCTTAGGCATGGGGGCCTGTCCTGGTGAATGTTGAAGTTGTTTCTTTGTTTTTTTAAGGGGTTTTAGGCTTAGCAGAAGATTTAATGGTTAACTGAGTAGGTCTGAAAACACCCTCTGAAGCTACGGGTTTGTTCAGTAGGCTGTAAATCTGAAGGGTTAGTCTCAGTAGGCTGTAAATCTGGTGTGTCCGAAGGCCCAGCCATCTCCACATTGGAGTCAGAGGCGGCCTGTGGTTCTAAAGAAGCGGTCGTCAGGGGCTGCAAAGCCGCCTCGCTGAAAACCGGAGAACCGGCGACTGGCCTAGAAGAGGCTTCGTCGTCAGTTTTGGGCCTCGGATGCCTGTCCTTGTCTTTGCGCTTTTTGTGTATTCCGGTCGTCGGTAGTTCTGACGGCATGGTGTAATTGAACTTTCTGCCAAAATAATGTCGGACAAGATCAAACCGACGTTTAATAGTGCGCTTGTTAAACCTAGCACAAAACCAACAACCTGTGACGTCGTGGTCTGGGCCTAGGCATGGGATACAATAAGAATGGAAATCCTTATGAGGTATTTGCTTCCCACAAGAAATACAGTTATTAACTTTTACTGACATCGGTCTGAGGCAAGAAAAAGTTTCCTTAACGGGGTACTTAGCTTTGTAGAAGACTTCGGTTCTGGATTCGGAATGAAAATCTCAGGAGCAGGCCGACCGACACTTGCAAACTGCTTTTGCTTCGGGCACCGCGCGGCAAGAAAGACTGGATAAAATGGCGTTGGCTGCATCTTATATACTCCTGTCGCACTGACGTCAGGGAAGAAGCGACAGCAACCGACGCCGGACCAAGACTTTGGAACTCAGGCCGACTGAGGGACCGCCTGATGGCAGGATAACCAAAGTGTAATGACTACAGCAGTGTAACACGATGAACATTCCTGTAGTACTTGTCTGGTATGCTAGGGGCTGGAGGTAAGGAATCAGGGGCCTTACTGGATTCCAAAAACAAACCACCAACAATATCCAATACAGGAGGTACAGACAAAGGCTTATGGTGAGGAAGAAGAAGGAAATCCCTAAGCCTCTTTTTGGATTCAGAGAAATCCTGACTTTCCCAGTGGAAATGCTCCCTTAAGGTATGTAAAGTTTCCCCAAAAAAGAAATCCTCAAATCCTCTGCATCAGAGTCCTCATAAGTAGGTATAGACACATCCAGATCATTAGAAGAGTCAGAAGAAACAGAGTCCTGTTCAGAAGATTCAAAGTCAAATTCAATCCTAGGCCTCTTGGGGGGGGGGGGGGGGGGTTGACTACACCTGATTAGAGTAAGTAAATCTTTAGCCATTTTGATTATTTGTTTTTTTAGGTATATGGGCCTGAACATGTGGCCTGGGCGTCAGTTTTTTTAGACACAGATTGAGATTTAGGCCTTAACACTGAAGTTGGAGTCAGTTTAAAATGCAAGTCTGTAGGCCTGAATACACACTCAGAAGTTGGTGCCTGCTCAGCGGTCTGGACCCACCCAAGGTAGAGACATCCGCGGGTTCCATATGTGAAGAATCTCGTGGCAAACTGGACTCCAAATGGGTCTCATTAGAGGCCTGCAAATCAGAAGTAGCGGGTATCAGGGGCTGCGAAAGTGCCTCACTGAGTACCGGCGAACTGGTGACTGGCTTAGGGGAAGCGTTGTCGACAGTTTTGGACCTTAACAGCCTGTCTCTGTCTTTTTCTTTGTGTTTTTTGGTATTCCGGTAGTTGGATGGCTAACTGATGTAATTTCTGGATAATTAAACCGAGAACCGAAATATTTTGAAGCAAAAATGTACCACCGATGGATAGTGCGCTGATTAAATAAAGAACAAAACCGACAGCAAGGTACGTCATGGTCAGGGCCTAGGCAAGGAATACATACAAATAAAAGTCCTTATGAGGTATTTGCTTCCCACAAGTAATACAATTATTAACTTTTACTGACATCGGTAAGGAGCAAGAAAAAGTTTCCCCAATGGGGTACTTAGCTTTTAGTTGAAGACTTCGGTTCTGAAACTCAAAAATGAAAATTTCAGGAGTCGGCCGACTGGCACTTGCAAACTGCTTCTGCTTCAGGTACAGCGTGGCAAGAAAGAATTATGTAATGGCGTCGGCTGCATGTTTTATATTCCTGATGACCTGACGTCATGGAAGAAACTTTGTTAATCAGGCTGACTGAAAGCAACCTGCCAGCAGATTACTCAAATGTAATGACTGCAACAGTGAAACACGATGAACATCCTGGAATTGGTAATGACTGGCTCCCAGCCTGAAGTAAAGATAACATCTGGAACACCTATCAATTTTGATATGCTAGTACACATCCTTCAGGTCTATCGAGCACATCTAGTCATCTATCTTCAGAACAGGTAGCATGGACTAGATTGTGACCATCCTGAATTTTGAATTCTTTACTGATTTGTTTAGAGATGTTAGATCCAAAACTGGCCTCAGGTCCCCTGTCTTCTTTGGAACTAAAAAGAACCTTGAGTAAATGCCAGATCCGACTTGGTTGGGAAGGACCTCTTAGATGACTCTTTTTGGGAGCAGCTTATTAATTTCTACAGCTGTTGCCTCCCTCTGACTGGGTGACACATCAGGGAGGTAAATGTTTGGGTTGGGAAAATTTAAAAAGGGAATGAAGTATCCTCTGGATACAATCCATTGCACCCATCGGTCATATGTGATGGCTATCCAGGCTTCTGGGTGCAAGGATAAGTGCCCCCCCCCCCGACTGCCTCCAAAGAAGGGCAGTTGGACAACCTCTCAGGGGTGCTGAAAGGGTCTGTCCGAAAAATAATCTCGAGACCCTTGATTTTGTAGACCCCCTCTGCCCCGGGGGAGGCGTCTACCACTATAATTGTTTGCCCCTCTGCTCCTGGAGGGAAAGTCTCCTTGAGCTTCCTGAAAAGTACCTTGAGACTTCTTGAACTACAACTTTTTCCCACCATGCTGATTCCTTGAGAAGTATATTTGTGGTGTAGAAAAAAGGATCCCAACGGCAGACAAGGTCTTTACATCTTTCTTGCTATGGGAGTAAGTCTCTCTGACTGTGGAGCCAAAACAATGACTACACAAGCAGCACAAACACCAGGTCCACACAAGTGCGGTATGGTGCACGGCAAAAAACCTCCAAACACAAACATAAACAAGCCAGCACACAACTGTCAGCATCCAATAATTTTAATTCCTTCAGAAAGCCATCAATGATGAAAATCCATTCAAGATTCAAAAATCAGCATACCGGTTTCAGCACCTCTGCCTTCATTAGTACATAGCAAATACACTAAATCAACTGAATAAAAAAACCCTGAGCTAACATGATTGGCTCCTCACAAATGATCATTAAGTCCAGGGGCAAAAAGACTTCCTAACCTAATTATTCAAGTTTTTTCTTTACTATCCAATATATTGTGCCACCCAGATTTATTAGTTCTATTGAGTGTAATCCTATCTATTACAACAAAATTAAATATAGCTGAATTATGCTTAACAGTGTGTTTGAATAGGGCATTTGAAGTGCGAGGACACCTAACATGACTCAAATGTTCTGAGATTCTTATTTTAAAAGGACAGGAAGTTTGACTCATGTAAAACGCTAAACATGTACATGTAAATAAATATATAATCCAATCAGAACTGCAATTACCATAAACCTCAATCTGAAATGCTGTTGGGAGTGTTCTTAGATGTAAAATGTTTACTTTTGCAAACATATTTACAAAAACAATGACTAACCATCAAAGGGAGCATTGACAAATGACGCCTTGAATGGTTCCGCAAAGTCACACAACAGCATCCAGGCATGGCACCCAATACCAATGCCGGAAATGGCAGCCCTTGAGGTGTTTTCTATAGTGTGGGAAATCAATCTCATGGACGAGTTGAACATCAAACGGAGGGTGTCCATTCTGGAGGAAAAGGTCTTCTGTTCCTCATCAGACATGGACTCGGGGACAGAGCTACACAGTTCCTTGATTAAGACCCTCTGTAGCCTGATAAAGTTTAGCAGTTTAACAAACACAGCTGAAGTGCACACCCTCTTTTCAAATCTGTTCAAAGTCCTAAACTCCAGATTAGGGGGAAGGACAGTAGCACTTTCCTGAGCCAGCTCCTTTTTGGTGGCTGCTGCAACAACCATGGCATCTACCAGGATCTCTTTGGTGCACTGCAATCTGTCTATAGGGGCACTGAGTATCTTATCTGCCCATTTGGGTATGGGTTCTACAGTGTCCAGTTCCTTCCATGCCCTGGTAGATACAAAGTCAATAAGTGGATCCACAGAGGGGACACCCAAGATGTAGATGGGCCAGTGCTGAAAGCCTCCAAAAGCACCATCTCCTCAGGGTTAGACTTTGGGGAGGACCATCCACCTTTCTGATGGAGGATCTCTAAGATGTCTGCAAAGGACACATTGCCAGGTGTAAATCTAGAGGACCCCCTCCTCAAAGTCAGTGTCAGTAGTGACCAATTCCTGAGGGGAATCCAAGTGTCTCTCCTTTTATACTTCTTCTTCTTCCATGGGACCTCCCCTGTGAGGTGCTCCAGGGAGGTATCAAAAGAAATTTGGGGTTCCACAGCTGGAAAAGGTTGAAGGCTTTTCAGGACTGGCTGTCCAAGTGGCAGACGTGAGGTCTCAGTCACATATTCCATGGAGGTGGGGTTCAGATCCGACAGTGGGAGAACTAGGAGTCCCCTAGGGTGTTCTACCACCTTGAAGGCAGATGGACTACGTATACCTAAGAGTCATCCTCCGGAGCCAAAGCAGAACTCTCCAGAGCCACTGCAATCCTCCACTTCGAAGGGTGAGTTGTCACCGAGCTGCTGAATGCCGAGGGTCCAAGGGAAAGTGACAGCTCTGAAAAAGTACAGTTTTGTACCTACCATAAATGTAGATGTCCGAGAGGAATGCATCTGCAGTCCTTACAAATGGGTTGTCCTGTCGTCAGGCAGCCCTTCGGTCGGCCGGATTCCAAAGTCTGGGTCTGGCTTCGGCTGGTGTCGCACTTCACCCGACGTCATTGCGGCAGTTATTCGGGTATAAAGGCATCAGCCGACGCCATTTTCCTCAGTGTTTCTTGCCCCAGATGCCAGGTGCCCTCTTGGTAGGCTAAATTTGGATAAATGCCAAAGTTTCCAAATAGTAGAGAGCAAACACACAAAATAAACATGTATGTACATATATACAAACAAATACACCATAATAGATCCCCCCCAAGCTAGCTGAAGATTGGTAAGTACCCTAGGAGTACCTCAGAGGGGAAGGAGGGTGGGTAATCCTGACTGCAGATGCATTCCTCTCGGACATCTACATTTATGGTAGGTACAAAACTGTACTATGTCCTTCAAGGATGCATCTGCAGTCCTTACAAATGGGTAGAATACCATAGCTAAGCTAGGGGAGGAGGAAATGAGAATAGATTATGGTGTAGTCAGGATCCCTTGCAAAACAGCAGTGGCAAAGCCAGCACGGGATCTAGAGTATAGAGGTAAGTTATAATGCTTGGCAAATGTATGCACGGAGGTCCAAGTAGCAGCCTCTATAATGTCCTTGGTAGCCACTCCTCGTAAGAAAGCTGTGGTAGTGGCTGTGGCCCTTGTGGAGTGAGGCCTGATGTTCTCTGGAGTTTTCTTTCCATGGTAGGAGTAACAAAGTCTAATGCAATTTCCTATCCATTTGGAAATTGTCTGTTTAGAAATTGGTCTTCCTTCTTTTCCTGCTGCATAAGCTACCAGAAGCTGGTCAGTTTTTCTATTGTTTTTTGTCCTGTCCAGGTAGTAGCGTAATTGCCTGTGTACATCCAAGGTATGTAAGAGCTTTTCTCCCCTGTTCTGTGGATTGGGGAAGAATGTAGGAAGGTGGATAGCCTGATTTAAAGAGACTCTGGATACCACCTTAGGCATAAATGTAGGATTTGTTCTCATGGACACTCTATCTTGATGGAAGATCAGGAAGGGTTGTACTGCCATTAATGCTTGTAGTTCAGAGACCCTTCTTGCTGAAGTTATTGCCAGCAGGAAGGCAGTCTTCCAGGATAAGTATTGCAAGTCTGCTGTAGCTGCTGGCTCAAAGGAGGTAGAGTCAGTTTTTCTAGCACAAAGTTCAAGTCCCATGCTGGCAATGGAGGTTTCCTGGGAGGTTTTACATTTTTAATTCCCCTCAGAAACTGTCTGAGCAGAGGATGCGAGAAGACAGGAGGATCCAAGCTGTATTGTGCTGAAATAGCTGATGCATGTATCTTGATGGAGGAATAGGACAGGCCTGTGTGGTAGAGCTCCGCCAAGTACTCCAGGATGTCGGCTATGTTCACCAGTGTCACATCTTGCTCCTTTGCAGCACTCCAGATGAGATATCTTTTCCATTTTGCTGCATAATTCTTTCTTGTTGAAGGTCTACAAGCCTCCAGGATTATGTCCTTAACCCTTTGGGATAAATTTGGGTTAATTTCTGCTATGCAATGTTCCAGGCAGTTAGCTGCAGAGTGTTTAGGTTTGGATGCAGAATGTTGTAGTTGTTCTGTGTCAGCAGTAATGGGATCAGGGGCAGTTTCCATATTTGTTCCCGGGACATGCTCCTCAGCAGTGGGTACCAATGTTGTCTTGACCAGTCTGGGGCTATCAGAATGATCCTCGGACGTTCCTCTTTGATCTTGAGAAGCACCTTGTGCATCAAAGGAAGTGGTGGGAATGCATATGCTGTCAGGCTTTTCCAACTGAAGGATAGGGAGTCCACCTTCCAAGCAAGTGGGTGGAAAGTCCTTGTGCAGAATTTCTTCAACTGGTGATTGTATGGGGATGCAAACAAGTCTATTTGTGGTAATCCCCATTTTCTTGTGATGGCTTTGAAGATGTCCGGATGCAGCATCCATTCGTGGGCATCTGTTGTAGTTCTGCTTAATATGTCTGCTAGAATGTTTTCCTTCACTGGTACATAAATTGCCTGTAACTGAAGGTTGTAGCTCAGAGCCACATCCCATAGGTCTAGTGCCAGCCGGCATAGGGGGTATGAGTGTGTGCCTCCTTGTTTGTTGATGTACCACATAACTGTGGTGTTGTCTGTCCTTATCAACAGCTGGCCTTCGTGGAGAAGAGGTCTGAATGCCTGGATTGCCAATTTTACTGCCATCATTTCTTTTAGATTTATGTGTAGATGCAGTTGGTCTTGAGTCCATAGGTCTTGAATGCACTTGTCCATCATGTGTGCCCCCCAACCGAGGTCTGAGGCATCTGTCGTGATAGTTTGTCTTGGTTGACTTTTGCAGAAGGGCAGTCCTGTGTTTGATTGACAGGCCTGAGCCCACCATAAGAACTCTTGCTTCAGGCATGGGATCATTGGAATTTTGGTTTCCAGGCTGTGCTTGTGCTGAGACCACAAATTCTTTAGGTACCACTGTAGCTTTCTCATATGAAGCCTGGCATGAGGGACCAGAATTATGCAGGATGCCATGAAGCCTAGAGCTTGTAGCACTTTTCTTGCAGTTAGATGGCTCTGCTTTGTTAATGCCAAGAAATAGAGAGGAAGTTGCTCTTTCTTTTCTGCAGTTAGAAATGCCATTTGTTTTGATGTGTCCAGTTCTGCACCCAGAAAGGTTATTATTTGGGATGGGATCAGCCTTGACTTTTTTGTATTGACTGTGTATCCCAGGGCTTGTAGCAGGTAGATGACTCTTTGTAAGTCTTCTGTTAATTTGTTTTTGTTGTCCGCTTGTATCAGGCAGTCGTCCAGGTAGGGATAAATTTGAATTCCCTGAAGTCTGCAATGAGCGATTACTGATGCCAGGCATTTTGTGAACATTCTGGGCGCAGTAGATAAGCCAAAGGGCAATGCTGAGAATTGATAATGCTCTGATCCTGCAAGAAATCTGAGGTATCTTCTGCAAATTGGTCTTATGGGGACGTGCAGGTATGCCTCCTTGAGATCTAGAGTTACCAGCCAAGACTCCTTGCCCAGCATGGGAAGAAGCTGCTGTAGGGTCAGCATTTTGAATTTTGGAACAATGAGGAATGTGTTTAGAGTGGACAGATCTAGAATAGGCCTCCATTTGTTTTCTTTTCTTGGTACCAGGAAGAGCCTGGAGTAAAATCCCTTCCCTTGCTGCATAAATGGTACCTTTTCCACAGCACGCATTCTTAATAATTGAGATATTTGTTTTAGAGCTTCTGCCCTTTGAGAAGGTGGTAGGTTTGGCATTCCTCTCTTTCCTGGTAGTGTATGGAAATGGAACCTGTAACCTTTGTCTATAGTCTGCAAAATCCATTTTTCTCTTGTAATGCAGTGCCAGTTTCTTGAAAATAATGTTAGCTTTCCGCCTAAGGGTGCTTCTAGTTGTTCCCTGGTAGGCGGTGCCACTGCCAAGTCACTGTGATTGAGTTGTTGTAATGGTGGTGGCTGTATCCGTGCCTCGTTGGTTGTTACCCTGCCACTGGCGACCCCTGTAGGCACCCCTGGATTGGTTTCTACCTCTAGCCTATTCCTGCCTCTTTGTGCCTTAGAGGAGTCCGGAAAGGACCAATTCTTGGAGGGCCAATTCCTGCTAAACCTTGGAGGTTGAACTTGTAAGAAATCTTTTACTGTTTGCACAGATTTTGCTTTCTCTTCCATCTTTTTCAGAACCTGCTGTGCGGGGGCACCAAATAAATTGACCTTGTTCATAGGTGCATCCAAAAGCTTAGATTTGACATGGTCTGGTAATGCCTGCTCCTTCAGCCATGCATGCCTCCTGATAACTGTGCCAGTCATGGCTGATCTAAAGGAAGCCTCCAGTGCATCATAGCCGCATTTTAAAGAATGGTTACTAACCTGCTGTATGTTATGTAACATTTCTTGAACATACTTTTTATCTAAAGATTCTTCAGAGGACAGCTTTTTAGTCAACTGGTCAAGCATAAACTCTTGATATTGAATCATATGAAATTGGCAGTTCAAAGCTCTAGCTGACAAAGTAGCAGAGGTGTAAACTTTTTTACCCCATCTCTCTAAGGACCTGGATTCCCTATCAGAGGGAGGGTTTTAGAAGAAGTAGCTGCTACAGCTTTAGGGCCCTGGGAGATAGTCTCTGGGTCTGCAAAGGGCCTTATATAAGTGGTGATGAGTGTCCGGGACCCTGTAGTACCTATCTGGTTTAGCAGGAGCCGGAGGTAAAGTATCAGGAGTAGTGCAAGCATCATTAAATGCATCATCAACAACAGATAGAACTGGAGGAATAGCTAAAGGCCTATGCTGTGGTAAGTGTAGAAAGGTCCTAAGCCTTTTCTAGAGTCTGAGAAATCTTGGCCCTGCCACTGAAATTGTTCCCTCATAGCATGCAAGGTTTCCCCAAAGGAAAATTCCTCAGGAGGAGAGGCTGAAGGGATGGACTCCTCAGCATCAGAGTCTTCGTAAGGAGAATAAGAAGTCTCAGGAGGGTCTGTATGTTCTGAATCATCAGAAGAATCATCTGTGGCTACTGGCTCAGGGGGCTCTGCTCTAGGCCTCTTTTCTGGAGGAGGGAGAGAGGCCCTGTCTGGATGTGGCTGGGATCCACGAATTAAAGTGATGAGATCCTGTGCCAAAGAAAGCATATGGGAGCTGGTGCTGGGCCTGTGAGAGGGGGGCTTGGCAGGCACAGGTTTGGAAGTTTTGGCTGCTTTAGCCCGGGCAAAGGCCTTAATAGACATAGCTGGAGGAGGCCTAGCAGCTCCACGTGCAGGGGTAGAAATATTTAGTGGAATGGTGTCTGATAAATCCTGTGAAATCGCAACAGAAGGCTGGATTTCAGAAGCCGTTTCTACCAGTATAGAAGAGGCCTCGGTAGAAGGCAAGTTATCGGCTGAAGAAAGAACCGCTTGCTCGGTTTCGGCCGAAACCGAGACACTCATGGATTGCTTAACCGCGGTTTCAGCCGAAACCGCGGACCGCGAGTGTCGGTCCTTTTCTTTGCGCTTTTTGGTTATTTGCGTAGTCGGAGGATCCGACGGCATAATGTAGGCAAAATCGGAGCCGAAAATCTGTTCAGCAAAGTCCGAGCGACGTCTAAGCGTCCGTCGGTTAAAAGAAGCACAGGCTAGACAAGCTGCTACGTCATGGTCTGGGCCTAAACAATGTATGCAATAGGAGTGGAAATCTTTATGAGGTATTTGTTTCCCACAAGATAAACAGTTATTAACTTTCTCTGACATCGGCTGAGGCAAGAAAGAGTCCCCAACGGGGTACTTAGCTTTATAGAAGTCTTCGAAGTAGTATTCGGTAGTAGTAATCTCTGGATCTGACCGACCGGCACTTGCAAACAGCTTCTGCTTCGGGCGCCACGCGGCAAGAAAGACTGAGGAAAATGGTGTCGGCTGATGCCTTTATACCCGAACAACTGCCGCAATGATGTCGGGTGAAGTGCGACACCAGCCAAAGCCAGACCCAGACTTTCGAATCCGGCCGACCGAAGGGCTGCCTGACGACAGGACAACCCATTTGTAAGGACTGCAGATGCATTCCTCTCGGACATCTACATTTATGGTAGGTACAAAACTGTACTTTTTCAGAGCTGTCACTTTCCCTTGGACCCTCGGCATTCAGCAGCTCGGTGACATCATCAGACTCGAAGTAAGCCCAGTGGACTTGACGTCTAAGATTCAGCTCTGAGATGCACTGGGCCATGATGCTGTTGGAGCTGAGCGCATCAGGGAGGTGGTCAGACTCGAAGTAATAACCACTGATGTCTCGGTTCACAGGGCCACTGGATCCAATGACTTTAAAGCAGGAGGTCAGACTGAAGAAGGAGTTACAGGACAGAAGGGAGAATGCTTGCTCACGGATCCAGAAGAGGATGGAGCTGGCAAAACCCCAATTTGGATCTGTGTCTTGAGAAATTGTCTCATCAGTTTATCTGTCTATAGAGTATCAGTCCATCCAGCTCACACTCTGACGAGCACCAGGAAGACCTGACAGAAGAGGAAGCTGATGGTGGCCTGGACACTCTTAAGGGAGAGGCCTCCTTGAGAGGAGACCTCTGTGCTGAAACTCCTGGCTACGAAGTGACAGGGGGAGCACAGATGGACGAAGGGGGAGAGACCAGGACTTCGGATCCGGGTTTTTGGAGACTTTTTTGGCAGCTCAGAGGAGGATCTCTCTGGGAAATGCTTTTTATGTTCCCTGGCCTCCTTATGTTTCTTGACAGGGGTTTGAGCCCCTGATGTGGAAGGTACAGAATAAACAAGAGAAGGAAGCAAGTCCTTTAAGATGAGCTTGTTCCTATGGTCCACCAGCACCTGCAGATTAAACCCTTCACAAATTTCACAAGAACTGTCCAGGTGCACAGGCCCTAGATAGTAAACACACTACCTGTGGGCATCAGATAAGGGAATCTTATGCCCACAGGAAGTGCATTTTTTAAAGCCCAATGTTTTATTAGACTTTTCAGCCATGATAAACCAACAAGGAACAAATCTACCCACTGAACAGAAAGACAGAAAGGTGAAGAAAGAAAGGACCATATGGAAGAATGTGTGGGAAAGTTTAGCTAGACAAACATTTTTTATAAATTTAAGAGCTAAGAGGTAAAAAGGAGGAGAGGATAGTAGGATGAGTTAAGAAAAACATGGCTCGAGGCCGACTTATGGTTTTAGCAAAAAAACGTTTACAGGTGCTCTAGAGCATCGGAACCTCGATGCTTTTCAGAACAGTGGCGCAAAAAATCTGAGGCAATCTGAGAGAATAATGCATTATGGGATGGAGGAGGAGGAGCTCGAGCTTCAGATCCTAAGCTTGTAAAGTATCTAGGTCAGATCTGAAATTCAAACTTTGAGGAACAAATGAAAATGACATCAGATTGAGAGTTAACAGGCATTATGCTTCTGTATGCAAAAATCACACAATTAAAATTTACTTGCACACTTTGCTAATTAACTCCCATGTATGGAGGCCATACATAAAATGAGAACTGTACCAACATTGTAGACATTCAGAAAAATTACAAAACATAACTTTAAACCACATAGGTGAAAATATTCATCAAATGCGTTTCACACCTTTTGCAACAATATGAAAACAAAACTGAAGACCTAGAAATGAAGACAAGATTTATGATTCATAAAACAATCCTATAAAGAAAAAATACACAGATAAGTAAAGGAAGAACAGAAATCCTAAGACTATAACTAACTACAGTTTGGACTGCTTGGTAGGTAAATAATTACCACATCAGCTGATTAAGGAGCATGTCTGCAGTGGTTAAATGTTAAGATTCCCTCTTCTCCATTCCCCAGATCTACTAACTTTTTCTCCTTCTGTGTCGGTTTGGCAATGTGTGTGTGCAAACTTCCTGCTGGTGCATACTGCAATGTCATGCTCCAGACTGGAGAAGTCACCAACTACTCACCTTTACATTACACGTACGCATTCAGCTCCTTCCCTGCTATTAATAATGCAACACCAATTACAAATCTTGATTTTCCACTATCCCAAAACCTGCTGAATCACTACAATGATCAATTCCACTGGCATTGCCAATCCTGGGCTTATGCAGGAAACTAAAGAACAAAGTGCCCACTGATAGCAAAAAAAAAAAAAAAAAAAAAAAAACTTTGCCAGTATCAGCATTTGATATGCCCATTTGGCAGATAACACTTCAATGACTTTCTGACACAGGAAAGATATGTGAAGCCAAACCTAGACAATGACCGAATGGAAATTAGAATCATTTTCAGTGTAAATAAAACTTGGGAATTAAGACTGATCCACTATAAATCCAGACATTTCCACACAGTGAGGTGCACTAGAGTTATGAGTAAAGCATTTGGTAACACAACTGCGATGTGCACTTGAAAAGGAGGAAGGCATTGGAGAAGCCAAGTACTACATAAAGAGCAGTAACTTCTGAGTTTGGAAATTCTGTGGGTTTAAAACATTATAATTACTGCAGTAGTTACAATAAAAAGGCTGCAGTGGTGTTGTGGTTAGCATTGTCACCTCACAGCAAGAGGCTCTCCAGTTCGATTCTCGGCTGGAGCACTTTCTGTGCGGAGTCCGCATGTCTTCCCTGCGGTCGAGTGAATTTAAAGACATGCAGGTAGGTGCGAGCGTGTGTGGGTGTCTCTTCTTTATAGGTTGGGCGCCGGGCTGGCAACTCAACAACGTAAAAATTCACTGCCAATCATTGGCAGACTGGATTTCTGCTGTGGCAACCTCTAACTGGGAAAATACGAAAGACAGTTACAATAAACAGAGTAAAGATGAGATTTTCATGACAAGTGAAAAACCTTTGGAATTATTTATCTGGTAACACCGATTCTACATATGCAACAGAAGCCGACTGCATCAGACAGACAACTGTGAACTCTGAGTCTCTTAAGGCTTGATAGTGCATTCCTGAGTGTTGGCATTACCTTACTGTTCTGGACAACACTCATTTTGACTTTGTTCTTCTGTGCTTTCCTAGGAAAATGAACTCTAGGTTATCAGGTCTCCAAGTCTAGCTATGGAAAAACAGCAATTACATAAAGTAATCTCTAATTTTAACTGGCTGTTACCCTAAAAAATCAAACAGTAAAAATAAACAGAATGAATTAAAAGAAGGAGAGTGTCACGAAGGAGAAAAACAAAATGAGTGCTATTATGGTTAGAAGTTTTGCTTTAAGAAGCAGCAATGCTGAAAATTTTATGTCAAGAATCTGAAAACCGTAGTAACACTTGTTGAAAAAAAAACCACATAATTGAAAACTTGCACAGTATTTAACAGGAGTGCTACTGAAATGTGTGCTTTTGAAAAATTATACAGCACTTTATATGAATTACTACCGGAATGGTATCTTTTGTAACACAAGATAATATTTTAATGAATAACAGACTTCTAGTGCTATGATACAGTTAGCATAGTCAAAAACAAAAAGTCATTACTGACTTATGAAGCTATCTATTAGTGAAGAAAAACTGAAATTTGAAGAAACAAAACCTGAGAATGGATTAAGAACTAACATATTAGAAACCTGTATAACTATATCACGTGCAATATTATACTGGAGCCACAGGAAGTTATGAAACAGAGCACTGTGTTAAAGCTACTACTTAGTTTTTTGTATAATAAAGCAAAAAAACTCTTCAGGGCCTTTGTGTAGCTTGGCTTTCTGTTGCATCCAATTGCTGTAGGTTCCATTCAAGGTATCCACCAAGAGAAGACTACAGCAAGTGTGCTTACCCTATCAACCCCCTGGGTTAATACTGTTTCGCAGGAAGCAGCTTGGGAGTGAGTGCTGCTCATTGCTTCTGGTGAGCGAAGCAGCAAGGATCACAGATTCCTAGCTGTGTACAGCTCTGTTGAGACTGGAACTATCTCCACTACCAGACAAATAGCATCTCCAGTTATCAACTTCAAACTTCATGTATGCTACTTCCCCCCTTCAGCCCACATTAGTTAGCACCTGGAACCATAGACTTGCATTTTCCAACTGCCACTGCAGTCAGTTTGATTGCAAAGGGCATCCTGCAACAATGTAGCAGTTGTTTCATGTTTAGTCACCTACTACTTTAACAGCCAGTGTGTGACAGATGTAGTTGTATACTATTATTGGAGGTAAAGCTCTCATACAAAGCCACTACAAACAGCAAATCAGCTATCAGTACCACACTATACCTATCATGCACAATACAGATCAAGCAAATACACCTACTTATGCTGAGGGTCTTAAAAGTTACCTATCTAAACCAAAAAATGCCTCCTAAATGTAACCTAAGGAACAAGTGCCCTCAGCAACCTCACAAACACTCCTCTCAGGCAGCACCTAACAGGAAAATGCATCTAATGCTCTCGGTGTCTAAATCATAAGCTCATAAGGCAAATAGCCACGCAAGTCCGCATCATATCAAAGATGACTCCATAGTGAGACACACTGGCGTAACCTTCATCAGGCTGAGCAAGGGAAGGGTCACATTTAGTTGCCTAACGGGTTCAATGATTCACTACAGTAAACATGTTCTCAAGTCCCTACAACACAAGTACACAAATGACTGCAGTTAGTACATAAGGAAGTAAACGTCTCTAGAAACACCTTCCTGGATTATATAAAGAAAGACATGATACAGCTCTTGGAATGTGACTGAGTGAGGCATGAAACTAGCTCTGAGCAGCATTTTATTGTCAATGAGAATGATTCTGCAATACAAACAAAACATTATTGACTTCAACAAACTGGCTTGGCTTCTGGTGTTAATTAAGGGGGAGGGATCCAATATATATCACCCTGACAGGAGATGGTAACAGCTTTACCAAGGATGGCCTTCAACTATCACCACAAGATTTAAGTACATTGGCTAAAACCTTGTCCACCCCCCATAATGCCTTTTTAAGCAATGCCAGTCATCAAAAGCATCTGTGCAGTGCTTGGGCACTCCACAAAAAACTTCACTCCCTACAGGCACTCTTACCCTGCAATGCATCAATATATGCATTGTCACACAGACCTGGTTCAAGACCACTGAGAGCAACACAGCTGTAGGGTTTCAGCACCCATCATGCATTCAGGCCCAATGCAATAGATGAAGGCACTGGAAGTGGCACAATCTCTATATTTATACAACAAAATATCATCTCCAGGATCTACAGACAGGGTAATGACTTGGAACTCTTCCATGTCCAACTTACAATTAATAAAACCCTTACTACATCATAGGTAAAGTACAGTTGTGTACACTTACCGTAAATGCAGATGTTCGAGTGTATTCACTGTTGCGGCCATTACATTTGGGTTATCCTGCTGGCAGGTTGCCCTCAGTCGGCCTGAATTCCAAAGTCTTGGGTCCTGCGTCAGTTGCTGTCGCCCCTTCCCTGACGTCAGGTCGTCAGGGGTATAAAAGATGCAGATAACACCATTTTCTTCAGTTTTTCTTGCCCAGATGTCAGGTACCCCCAAAAGGGTATGCTAAATATATGTAAGTAACACATACATGCATCAAAATAAACTTTACCTTCATCTATAAGCAAATACACCACATAGGTTGTATAGATCAGAGAAGGAAAGATAGGTTCCAGGAAAAATAAGGGGGATGGTGGGTGGGTAACCTAGACTGCAACAGTGAATACACTCGAACATCTACATTTATGGTAAGTGTACACAACTGTACCATGTTCTTCGTGTTTCACTGTTGCAGTCATTACATTTGGGTATAATCCCAAAGCTATGGATGGGAGGATGGAACTAAATAGCATTAGGGTCGGCTATGAGGCCCTGCAGAACTGCAGTGGCAAAGCCTGCCCTGGATTTAGAGTAAAGTGGCAAATTGTAATGTTTTGTAAAGGTATGCACTGAACTCCAAGTAGCAGCCTCTAAAATGTCTTTGGTTGGTACTCCCCTGAGAAAGGCTGCAGAAGTGGCTGCACCTCTGGTTGAATGTGGCCTAATGTCCTTGCTAGTTGCTATGCTGAAATTAGCAGAAACGAATGCAGTGACCTATCCACTTTGAAATAGTCTGCTTGGAGATGGCCTTTCCTTGTGATCCTGCAGAATATGTCACTAGTAATTGTTCTGTCTTTCTGAAAACTTTAGTTTTATCCAAGTAGAATCTAAGTTGTCTGTGTACGTCCAAAGAATGCAGAATTTTCTCCCCCTTGTTCTGTGGATTTGGATAAAAAGTTGGCAGATGAATAGTTTGGTTAAGAGCTACACTGGATACTACCTTAGGCATAAATGTAGGGTTTGTCCTCAGAGAGACCCTGTCCGGATAAAAAATGATAAAGGGTTCCACAGCCATGAGAGCCTGTAGCTCTGACACTCGTCTTGCAGAAGTTATTGCTAGGAGCAGAGCTGTTTTCCAAGATAAAAACGTTATATCTACAGTAGCAGCTGGCTTTAAAGGAGGTAAGGTGAGTTTTTCCAAGACATAATTGAGGTCCCATGCAGGTGTTGGTGTTATCCTTGGAGGCCTTAAATTTTTGGCTCTTCTGAGGTACTGCCTTAATAAAGGATGAGAAAAGAGTGGTGGATCTGTAGTGTAATGATCCAAAATGGCAGAGCATGGATTTTAATTGATGAGAAAGATAAGCCTTTGTCCAGCATCTCAGTTAAGTATTGCAAAATCTGAGGGATATTTGGGACAGCTGTATCAGTTCCTTGAGCTTGGTTCCAAGCACAAAATCTCTTCCATTTTCCAGCATAGGATTTTCTAGTACTAGGCCTTCTGGCTTCTAAAATGACATCCATCACAGCTTTATTGAGAGGTGTGCTTTGTATGGATACATTATCTGCCATGCTGCCAGGTTTAGGGTCCTGAGTTGGCTGTGCAGAATCTGATTGTTTTGTTGGGACAGTAGATGAGGTATTTGAGGTAAGGTCCAGGCTGGGCATTGAGACAAGTTCCTTAAGATTGGATACCAGTACTGGCGTGGCCAGTCTGGGGCAATCAGAATCATTTTTGGTTTCTCCTGTCTGACCTTTAGGAGTACTTTGGGGAGGAGAGGCAGTAGAGGAAAGGTATATACTGATAGGTTTGTCCAGAAGAAAGAAAAGGCGTCCACTTTCCATGCTTGTCTGTGATAAGCCCTTGTGCAAAATCCTTTTAGTTGATTGTTGTGAGGGGAGGCAAATAGATCTATGTCCGGTCGTCCCCATTTCTTTGTTATCATGCTGAAGACTTGTGGATCCAGGTGCCACTCATGGGGATCCATGAGGTTTCTGCTTAGTTCGTCTGCCAGAGTATTTTCCTTTCCTGGCAGGAATTGTGCCTGCAGATGAACTTGGTAAGTCAATGCTGCGTCCCATAAAGCCATGGCTAGTCTGCAAAGGGGGTAAGAGTGAGTGCCCCCCTGCTTGTTTATGTACCACATGACCGTGGTGTTGTCTGCCTTTATCAGAAGTCGTCCCAGATGAATTAGGTCCTTGAAGGCTATCAGGGCATTCTGAACAGATAGCATCTCCTTTTGATTGATATGTAGATGCATTTGGTTTGCGGACCAGATGCCCTGAATACCTCTTCCTGCCATGTGGGCCCCCCCCCAGGCATAATCTGATGCATCCGTCGTAAGGTTCTGCCTGGCTGGGGGTATTAAGAATGGTTGTCCCTTGTTTTGGTGACAGGCCTTTGCCCACCATCGAAACTCCTGTTGCAGGCAGGGAATGAGAGAAATCATCGTTTCCAGGCTGTGGCAATGTTGTGTCCAGACACTTTTTAGGTACCACTTAAGTTTCCTCATATGCAGTCTTGCATATGAAATTAGTAGGATGCAGGATGCCAAGAAGTCCAAAGCCTGCAGAATTTTTCTTGCAGATAACTGGGCCTTTGTTGCCATTTCCTTGAAATAGGTAGTCAGTTGCCTTTGTTTATCTGGCGTGAGATAAGCCATCTGGGCAGTTGTATTTAAGCTTGCACCCAGGAATATTATCTCTTGTGAGGGTACTAGTTTTGATTTCTTTTCTTTGACTGTGTACCCTGGGCATGTTAAAAGTTTCTTCACAAATGCCAGATGCTGTAGTAGAATGTCCTTGTTCTCTGCTTGAATGAGGCAGTCATCCAAGTAAGGATATATTTGTATTCCTCTTTGCCTGCAGAAAGCAATTACTGGTGCCAGGCACTTTGTGAAGACCCTGGGTGCAGTAGATAAGCCAAAGGGCAGTGCAGAGAATTGCTAATGCTTTGAGCCAGCCTTGAATCTGAAGTATCTTCTGCATGATCGTCTGATTGGGACATGCAGGTATGCCTCTTTTAGGTCTAAGGTCACGAGCCAAGCCTTGCTGCCCAGCATGGGCAGAAGCTGCTACAAGGTCAAAATCTTGAATTTGGGTATATCCAGGTAAGTGTTTAGAATAGATAGGTCCAGAATTGGTCTCCATGCTTTGTCCTTTCTAGGTACCAAGAACAGTCTTGAGTAAAATCCTTGTCCCTGCTCATGCTGTGGCACTAGCTGAATAGCCCCCATGTACATGAGAGATGCAACTTGTTTTTGAGCCTCTGCCCATTGATTTTTTGGCAAGTCTGGCCAACCGTTTGTCCTTGGCAGGGTATGGAAGTGAAATTTGTAGCCTTGTAACACTATGTCTAGAACCCATTTGTCCTGGGTAATAATGTGCCAATTTCAAGAAAAAAGTGCTAGTTTTCCCCCTAAGGGTGCTGCCAGAAGATGAGTGTTTGGTACAGGCAGGGGGAAGTCATTGGAACTGTTTCCTGTATGGTTGTGATTTGTTCTCTCCGCTTTTGGAAGTTAAAGCACCCCATTGCTTAGACCTGTACGAACCTTGCTGCTGGGATCTGCCTCTAGGGCGTCTGGATCTGCCCCTTTGAGGTCTGTCTGCCACTGGAAAGGACCAATTCTTTGTAGGCCAGTGTCTGCTAAACCTAGGAGGCTGTACCTGTAAGAATTCCTTGACCGTTTGCATAGATTTAGCTTTGTCCTCCATTTTCTTTAACACCTCTTCTGCCTTAACACCAAACAGGGTATCATGCTGTAATGGAGCATCTAATAATTTTGCTTTGACAAGATCAGGCAGATTTTGTTCCTTTAACCAAGCATGCCTCCTAATGACAGAACCCATAACAGCGGCCCTGCAGGAGGCCTCTAGAGAATCAAAACCACATTGCAAAGTATGCTTTCCAACTTGTTCAGCTGCATGCAATAAATCCTGCATTTCTTTGTTTTCTGCACATTCAGAATTTATCAACATTTTCTGTTTAAGCAGTATCATGATATATTGCTGATATTTGAGCATATGAAACTGGCAATTTAAGGCCCTTATAGCCAAGGTAGCAGATGTGTAAATCTTTTTTCCCCATCTGTCTAGTGCCCTAGAATCTCTGTCAGTGGGGGTAGGGTTTTTTGCAGTGGAAGCCTTGACCCCCTTGGGACCCTGAGAAATAGTTTCTGGGTCTGCAGCAGGGTTTTTGAAAAGGAATTTGTGAGAGTCAGGAACCCTGTAGTATCTGTCCGGCTTAACAGGAGCTGGTGGTAAGGAGTCATGGGTCAGACTAGACTCTGAAAACACATCATCTACAATGTCTAACACAGGTGGAATAGCTAGAGGCCTGTGTTGAGGTAGTAAAAGGAAGTCTCTGAGCCTTTTCTTATATTCTGAAAAGCTTGGCTCTCCCAGTGGAATTGCTCCCTCATGGTATGCAAGGCTTCCCCAAAAAGAGTAGTCCTCAGGAGGAGAAGCTGAAGGAAAAGATTCTTCAGCATCAGAATCCTCATAGGGAGGTAGAGAATATTCCTGATCAGAAGAGGAATCAGAAGAAATGGAAACCTGATCTGAAGATTCATAGTCTGTCTCTTGCCTAGGCCTCTTATCAGGAGGTGAATGGGAACCCCTGATCAAGCTAATTAAGTCTTCGGCCATTTTGAGCATCTGTTTTTTGGGCATGGAGGCCTGTCCATCAGGCTGTTGAAAGCACAGTTTTGTATCTACCATAAATGTCGATGTTCGAGAGTACACCCTTGCTGCAGTCATCACACTTGGGTTATCCTGTCATCAAGCAGTCCCGCAGTCAGCCTGAATTCCAAAGTCTTGGTCCGGCATCGGTTGCTGTCGCTTCTTCCCTGATGTCAGTGCGCCAGGGGTATATATATGATGCATCGGACGCCATTTTCTTCAGTTTTTCTTACCCCAGATGTCAGGTGCCCCCAATAAGGTGGTCTGTAATTAGTATCAATCTAAAAGGTTTAGCACAAACACAACATCCCTCCAGCTATAAGCAAATACATCACAAAGGTACTGTAAAGATATAGCTAGTTAGGTCAGAGGGGATGGAGGGATGGTAACCTGGACTGCAGCAGGGTGTACACTCGAACATCTACATTTATGGTAGGTACAAAACTGTACTATGTTCATCGTGTTACCCTGCTGCAGTCATCACACTTGGTAGAATCCCAAAGCTAAGGATGGGAGGAGGAGTCAAAGAGGGTTAGAGGAGGCTAGAAGGCCCTGCAGAACTGCAGTGGCGAAACCAGCTCTAGTCATAGAGTAAAGTGTTAAGTGGTAGTGTTTGGTGAAGGTGTGAACTGAACTCCAAGTTGCAGCTTCCAAAATATCCTTGGTTGGCACCCCCCTGAGGAAGGCTGTAGATGTAGCTGCTGCCCTGGTAGAGTGGGGCCTTATGGTAGCAGGAACTGGTTTTCCATGATGGGTATAGCAAAAACGAATGCAATGTCCTATCCATTTGGAAATAGTCTGTTTTGATATAGCCTTCCCTTGTGAAGCTGCAGCATAGGATACAAAGAGCTGGTCAGATTTTCTGAAAACCTTAGTTTTACCCAAGTAGTAACGTAGTTGCCTGTGAATGTCCAAGGTGTGCAGGAGTCTTTCTCCTTTGTTCTGTTGGTTTGGTGGATGCTATGGAACAACTAGTCACCATTCCCACAAGAGGAGAAAATATACTAGACCAGATCATCACAAACATGGGGACAAAATGCTCCACACCGGAAGTATATCCCTCATTGGTGAGATCAGACCATAAATTAATCTCACTGGAGATCCACA
Organism: Protopterus annectens; assembly: GCF_019279795.1. NCBI lineage: Eukaryota > Metazoa > Chordata > Ceratodontiformes > Protopteridae > Protopterus > Protopterus annectens. The sequence goes on along the minus strand of NC_056748.1, from coordinate 393,523,437 downwards.
TCCCGCCCCCAACCCCAGCAAAAAAGACCACAGTGAAGAACTTCTCAAAAGCAAACTTCACACTTCTTAAGACTGGGGTGGTATCCTTCAAGGCCCCCGAGCCAGTGGAAACCACAACCCACGCTGCTGAAACCCTTACAAATGCCTTCTACGAGCACCTCCAGGAATGTATGGATCAAGCAATCCCTAATAAAATCAAGACCCTTTCCACCAAAGGCAGGCGCCAGGTCTGGTGGACCCCAGCCATAAACAAACTCTACAACAAGAGGAGAAAGCTACTACATGACAGAGCAAAATCCCTAAAAGGGAAGGCATCTCTGATCAATACTAGCAAAAACTACGATCACTCATAAAATCATCCAAGGCCAACTTTGAGAGAAAAATCTAATGACACAAAAGACAATCATAAGGCCTTCTTTAGCTATGTTAGAAACCTGGGTGGAAACTCCCAGATATGCTCAGAATTAGTCCAAAATGATAAAAAAATCACTGAACCCACAGACATTGCCAACATACTGGCAGACAGGTTCAGTGCAAATTTCTCCCCTCCCTCCCCCCCCAAAAGGAGAAATATCTATCCCACCAGAGTCTAGCCTCCCAAACATCTCAGATGCCCAGGTGAGAGCTCTCTCTAAAACAAAAAACACAGCATCAGTGGGATCGGACGGTGTCCCCGGCTGTGTGCTACACGAACTCAATGAGGAACTAAACCCACACATATGGCTGCTGTTTAATCTTAGCCTTACTACAGGGTACGTACCCACAGAATGGCGACGGCAACTGTGGTCCCACTCCACAAAGGCGGTGCTTCTACGGACCCTGAAATTACCGCCCATAAGCTTGACGAGCCTTGTCTGCAAAGCTATGGAGAGGATTATAATGGAACTCATAAATAAAGACATTGGGGACCTACAGACACTGGATCCTACCCAATTTGGCTTTGTCAAGGGCAGATCCTGCCTCTTGAACTTGGTCGACTTTTTCGAAACAGTAACTAAGGCCATTGATGAGGGTAAGGCAGTTCACACAGCCTACCTTGACCTAGCAAAAGCGTTCGACACAATACCCCACTCGGGCATCATAGAAAAGCTCACCAGCTCAGATGTCACAAGATGGGTTGCAAACTGGCTCAAGGACAGAACACACAGGGTTAGAGTTGCTGGTGCCATTTCAGACTCTAAGCCGGTCACGAGCGGTGTCCCACAGGGCTCAGTCCTGGGCCCCCTCTTGTTCGGCATTTATTTTTCTGAAGTGCAGGCAAACATAGGGGGATTCTGGCTGACAAAATTTGCAGATGACTGCAAACTGGGCACCATAACTGACACTCCATCAGACACAGACATCCTCCAGAGAGGTCTCATAGAAATGGATAACTGGTGCCAGAGCCATGGCCTTAAGCTAAATGCCAAAAAATGTATAGTCATACCCTTTGGGAAAAACAAGGTAACCCCTAATTACCACATAGGTGCTAATCCATTAAACACGGAAGAAGTTATCAGGGACCTGGGGACCCAAGTTGACAGTAACCTCTCTTTTGACACTCACATTGCCAAAGTGGTTAGGAAGACCTTCTACATTGCCCACCTGATCATGAAGGATTCACATCCAGATCAGGAGAGGTCATTGTACCCCTGTACTCTTCACTTATCAGACCAATGATTGAGTACAACGCCCCATTCGGAATGTACCTTACCTGACACCTGCAGCAGTTGGAAAGACCCCAAAAGTTCCTCACCAAAAGGATAAAGGGGCTCAAACATATGTCATACGATGCCCGACTGAAGAAACTCCAGCTCTATTCAGTCGCATACCATCTGCTCAGAGGTGATCTGTGCCTGACATACAAGGCCATGTCCAACCCGGAATTAATGGACATGCTCCACCTCACAAAATCCAAATCCACCAGAGCCACGAGAGCAAGAGACTTAAACCTCAACACAGATATAAATAGGATGTGCTGGAGGGACAGATTCATCACCCAGAGACTCCCTACACTATGGAACAGAATCCCAGTCCATATGAGGCAGAGCCCCTCACTGACTCTGTTCAAGAGAAATCTTGACGAGTGAATGGGAGATCGTAGGTTTACCCCAGGAATCATCTCTGTGTCACTGCTGGACAGAGGCACAGCAAACTAATGGGTATAGTATTCTCATCCTAAGGGGTGGTGAAAGCCACACACACTCTGGCTAGGCTTATAAATGCCCTAGGGCAGATAGCCTAGTATGAACCTATGAACCTATGGAAAGAAGGTGGGTAAGTGGATGGTTTGATTTAGAGCCACACTGGATACCACCTTAGGCATGAAGGAAGGATTAGTTTGTAGAGAAACTCTGTCTTGATGGAAAATGAGGAAAGGTTCTACTGCCATTAGTGCCTGAAGCTCTGAGACTCTTCTGGCTGAAGTTCTTGCTAGCAGCAGGGCAGTTTTCCATGATATAAACTTTAGATCAGCAGAGAAAGCTGGTTCAAAAGGAAGTAGCGTAAGTTTTTCCAGAACAAAGTTGAGGTCCCAGGTTGGTGTAGGTGCCCTCCTGGGGGGGCTTAATGTTTTTGCCCCCCCTGAGGAACTGCCTTAGAAGTGGATGTGAAAATAAGGGTGGATACGTGTTGTAATGGGCTGAAATAGCTGAGGCGTGGATTTTAATAGATAAAAAAGAAAGTCCTTTCTGCAACATCTCAGTTAAATACTGTAGAATCTGAGGCATGTGAGGCTGAAGGGTATTTTGGCCTTTAGCTTGGTTCCAGGTGCAAAACCTTTTCCATTTGTCCGAGTAGGCCTTCCTGGTGCTGGGCCTCCTAGCTTCCAGAATAACATCCATAAAGTACAGTTTTGTACCTACCATAAATGTAGATGTCCGATAGATATGCAACTGCAGTCGTAACATATGGGTTGTCCTGCCTCAGGCAGCCCACGGTCGGCCGGATTCCAAAGTCTGGGTCCGACGTCGGCTGATGTCGCATTTCTCTCCGACGTCAGAGCGGCTGGAGTACATAAGCATCAGCCGACGCCATTTTCTTCAGTGTTTCTTGCCCCAGATGCCAGGTGCCCTCCAAGGAAAGCGGAAATCAAATTGGAAGACAAAAACAGGATTCCAGACAAATAAATATGCAATAAACAGATACACCATAACAGATATCCCCAGCTAGGAGTGGACCCTAGGCATAGAGGGGTATGGAGGGAGGGAAAATCCGACTGCAGTTGCATATCTATCGGACATCTACATTTATGGTAGGTACAAAACTGTACTATGTCCTTCAAGAATGCAACTGCAGTCATAACATATGGGTAGAATACCATAGCTTAGCTGGGGGAGGAGGAATGCTCTAGGAAAAAGATGGTGTGGCAATCAAACCCTGCAGGACTGCCGAAGCAAAGCCTGCTCTGGATCTGGAGTATAAAGGGAGATTGTAGTGTTTGGAGAATGTATGCACGGAGCTCCATGTAGCAGCTTCTAGAATGTCCTTAGTAGGCACCCCTCTTAAGAATGCTGTAGAGGTGGCTGTAGCTCTGGTGGAATGTGGTCTGACATTGGCTGGAACAGTCTTTCCATGAAAGGAATAACAGAATCTGATGCAATGTCCCATCCATTTTGAAATAGTCTGTTTTGAAATTGCTTTTCCTTGGACTGCAGGGGCGTAAGCCACAAAAAGTTGGTCAGACTTTCTACTGGTCTTGGTTCTGTCCAGGTAGTATCGAAGTTGGCTGTGAATGTCCAAGGTATGTAACAGTCTTTCTCCCTTATTCTCAGGATAGGGGAAAGAAAGCAGGCAGATGAATAGCTTGATTTAAAGAAACCCTAGATACCACCTTTGGCATAAAAGTAGGGTTGGTCCTTAATGAAACCCTGTCTCTGTGGAAAATTATGAACGGTGGTATTGCCATTAGGGCCTGTAGTTCCGAAACCCTTCTTGCTGAGGTAATTGCCAACAGGAAAGCTGTCTTCCATGAGAGAAATTGCAAGTCAACTGAAGCTGCTGGCTCAAATGGAGGTAGAGTCAGTTTTTCTAGGACAAAATTGAGGTCCCAGGCTGGCACTGGAGCCTTTCTTGGTGGTTTAATGTTCTTGATTCCCCTGAGGAATTGCCTTAGCAAAGGATGTGAAAAGACAGGTGGATCATTGTTATATCTAGCTGAAATAGCTGATGCATGTATCTTTATGGAAGAATATGAAAGTCCATTCTTTAGCATATCTGCCAAATATTCCAGGATGAGATTATTCATGGGATCTCCCAGGCTGTTAGCTGCAGTATCTGAAGGTTTGGATGCACTGTTTTGAAGTTGAGTTGAGTCAAAAGTAGAGGCCACTGGGGAAGGGCCCACTTCTTGGTGTGACATATGCTCCGTAGTAGTGGATACCAGTGTTGTCTTGGCCAGTCCGGAGCTATTAGGATCCCCTTGGGTCTCTCTGCTTTGATCTTTAGTAATACTGAGGTCATCAGTGGCAGAGGTGGGAATGCATAGATTTTTAGGGAGTTCCATTTGAATGAGAGAGCATCTATTTTCCAAGCTTGTGGATGGCATGTCCTTGAGCAGAATTTTTGTAGATGATGGTTGAGGTGAGAGGCAAATAGGTCTACTTCTGGCCTGCCCCATGTCGAAGTGAGCTGTGTGAAGATCTTTGGATGTAACCTCCACTCGTGTGGATCTGTGAAATTCCTGCTTAGGCTGTCCGCCAGCACATTGTCTTTGCCTGGAACAAACTGGGATTGTAACTGAATGTTTAGGCTCAGTGATTTTTCCCAAAGATTCATTCTCAGTCTGCAAAGGGGGTAAGAATGGGTGCCCCCTTGCTTGTTTATATACCACATCACAGTGGTGTTGTCTGTCCGTATCAGTAAATGGCCTTGCTGAAGTTGGTGTTGAAAGGCCTCGATGGCATGCATTACTGCCAGCATTTCCTTTTGGTTTATGTGCAGATGTGTTTCCTTTGGAGACCATTGTCCTTGTATACACCTGCCTTCCATGTGCGCCCCCCATCCAAGGTCTGAGGTGTCTGTGGTTATGGTCTGTGTTATCTGTGGTTTTTTGAATGACATACCTGTGTTTGCCTGGCTTACCGAGGCCCACCATAGGAATTCCTTTTGTAGGCATGGAATGAGCGGTATGGTTGTCTCTAAGTTGTTGCTGTGCTGAGACCATAGGCTTTTAGGTACCACTGAAGCTTCCTCATGTGTAGTCTTGCTAATGGAACCAGGAGAATGCAGGATGCCATGTAACCCAGGGCCTGTAGGAATCTCCTTGCAGTCATCTGGGTGAGTTTTGCCAAACCTTTGAAATAATGAGTTAACTTCTCTTGCTTGTCTTCTGTTAGGTAAGCCATTTGAGAGGCTGTGTCTAATTTGGCTCCTAAGAAGATTATTTGCTGGGATGGCTGAAGTCTTGACTTTTGGAAGTTGACTGTGTATCCCAGAGCTTGAAGTAATCGTATGACATAGTCCAAGTTTTTTGTCAACATCAATTTGTCGTCCGCTTGTATGAGGCAGTCGTCCAGGTACGGGTAAATTTGTATCCCCTGGAGCCTACAATGAGCAATTACTGAAGCCAGGCATTTTGCAAATACTCTGGGCGCAGTAGATAAGCCAAATTGCAATGCTGAGAATTGATAATGCTCTGGCCCTGCAAGAAATCTAAGGTATCTTCTGCAGCTGTGTCTGATAGGGACATGCAGGTATGCCTCCTTGAGGTCCAGAGTAATCAGCCAAGACCCCTTGCCCAGCATGGGAAGGAGTTGCTGTAGAGTCAGCATTTTGAACTTTGGTACTATGAGAAAGGTGTTTAATGCGGACAAATCCAGTATTGGTCTCCATTGAGATTCTTTTCTTGGAACAAGGAACAGTCTTGAGTAAAACCCCTGGCCTTGTTCTTGTTGTGGAACTCTTTCTATTGCTTTCATCCGAGTCAGCAGAGAGATTTGCTTGATAGCCTCTGCCCTCTGGTTTTGTGGTAAGTTTGGCATGCCTTGTTTTCTTGGTAAGGTATGAAAGTGGAACCTGTAACCTCGGTCTATAATGTCCAAAATCCATTTGTCCTTTGTCAGTCTGTGCCAATTGTCTGCAAACAGAGATAATTTCCCGCCCAAGGGAGCTTCTATTTGTTCCCTGGTAGGCGGAAGTAGAGGAAAGTCATTGAGATTGTGGTTGTGGGGCAGGTGAAACCCCTGTGTCACTTCTTTGGTTTGCTGGCTGCCATTGTCGTCCCCTGTAAGGACCTCTGTATTATCCTCTTCCTTAGCCACGTCTGTTTTTACCCCTTTGAAACTTTTCAGGATTAGGAAAGGACCAGTTTTTTGAAGGCCAATTCCTACTGAATCTGGGGGGTTGAACCTGGAGGAAATCTTTCATCGTCTGAACTGATTTTGCTTTTTCCTCGATGGACTTTAACACATCCTTAGCATTAGCACCAAAAAGCTTGTTCTTTTCCAAAGGTGCATCCAGAAGTTTTGCCTTTACATGATCTGGTAGAGGTTGATCTTTTAACCATGCATGTCTACGAATGACTGCCCCTGTCATAGCTGCCCTACATGAAGCTTCCAGTGCATCATATCCACACTGCAGGAAGTGATTGCTTACTTGCTGAGAGTTATGTACAGCTTCCTGCAAAGACTTCCTGTCTAAAGGATCAGGAGAGGCCAATGTTTTCTGTAAATCTTCTAACAGGAAATCCTGATATTGTAACATATGAAAAAGGCAATTCAAAGCTCTCATAGATAAAGTAGTGGAGGTGTAAACCTTTTTCCCCATCTCTCTAACGACCTAGCTTCCCAGTTGGAGGGCAAAAGATTTTTAGAGGTGGAAGCTGAAACACCTTTAGGTCCCTGGGAAATAGTTTCCAAATCAGCAGTATGGGCCCTGAATAAATGGGAATGTGTTTCTGGGACCCTGTAATACCTGTCTGGCTTGGCTGGGGCAGGAGGGAGAGAGTCAGGGGTAACACTAGAGTCAGAATATAAATCATCCAAAACATCAAGCACAGGAGGAATAGCTAAGGGCCTGTGCTGGGGCTTTTTAAGGAAAGTCGAAGGCGCTTTCTGGAATCAGAATATTCCTGGCCTTGCCACTTGAAATGTTCCTCATGGTATGCAGAACTTCCCAAAAGAAATATCCTCAGGAGGGAGGCCGAGGATGGAATCCTCTGCATCCGAGTCCTCATAGGTCTGGAAGAGCTCTTCCTGGCCATCAGAGTGGACAGAGTCCTCAGAATCTTCATCTGAAGGAATAGGGTCAGAGGGTTCAACCCGGGCCTTTTATCAGAAGGAGGCTGGGATCCTCTCTCAGGATGGGCCTGTGAACCTCTAATCATAGCAATTAAATCAGCAGCCATAGTCATAATTTGTGTCTCTGGAGTAGGCTGAGGTAAGGCTTTAGCAGAAAGATGCTTGGTCTTGCTGGCCGCCTTAGCCCTAGTGTAGGCCTTAATAGACATGGCCATAGGAGGCCTGGCAGCTCCACGTGCAGGAGTGACCTTATCTACAGCAATGGTCTCGGGCATTTCCTCGGTTTCGGTATCCGGAGGAAAATCAATAACTGGCGTCGGAGTGATATCCGGAATCGGAGTCGTCGGTTCGGAGCGGTTGGAAAACCGTCTCAGGGGGGAACCGGAGCACTCGCGTTAGGTTTTGGCATGGAGTTGGAGGTAGACGCGGGCCGAGGATGTCGGTCCCGGTCTTTTTGTTTCTTGGGAGTTTGCGATGTCGGAAGCTCCGACGGCATTGTATAGGCAAATTTTTCACTGAAAAAAATCTTCAGCGAACTCCGCCCGGCGCCTGAGAGTGCGCTTGTTGAAGCGAGCACAGGCTACACAGGCCGAGACGTCGTGGTCTGGGCCAAGGCAAGGAAGACAGAAAGAGTGGAAATCCTTATGAGGTATTTGTTTACCACAAGAAAGACAATTGTTAACTTTTTCAGTAATTTCTGACATCGGCTGAGGCAAGAAAAGGTCCCCAATGGGGTACTTAGCTTTTTTGATGACTTCGGAATCGAAGAATACAGGAGCTGACCGACCGGCACTTGCGAACTGCTTCTGCTTCGGGCACCAGTGCTGGCGTGGCCAGTCTGGGGCTATGAGTATCATTCTGGGTCTCTCCTTCCTGACTTTCAGAAGCACCTTTGAGAGAAGGGGGCAATGGAGGGAAAGCATATACTGTCAGGTTTTTCCAACTGAATGAGAGTGCGTCCACTTTCCAAGCTTGATGGTGAAGTGTCCTTGTACAAAATTTTGTTAGCTGATACTTTTGGGGGCTGGCAAACAGGTCTATGTCTGGGTGGCCCCATTTTTGAGGTTATCATTGCAAACACTTGTGGGGATCCATGATGTTTCTGCTGAGGTTGTCTGCCAATGTGTTCTTTTTTCCTGGCAGGAATTGAGCTTGTAGATGAACTTGGTAAGCCAGTGCTGTGTTCCACAAGGTCATTGCTTGCCTGCATAGAGGGTAGGATTGTGTACCCCCTTGTTTGTTTATGTACCACATTACTGTGGTGTTGTCCGTCCTTATTGTAAGCTGTCCTGGATGCAAAAGGTTCTTGAAGGCTGTCAGGGCATTCTGTACAGCTAGCATCTCTTTTTGATTGATGTGCAGATTCCTTTGATCTGCAGTCCATACGCCTTGAATGCAATGTCCTGCCATGTGTGCCCCCCCCAGGCATAGTCCGATGCATCTGTTGTCATAGTCTGCCTGGCTGGGGGCAAGGTGAAAGGCTGACCCTTGTTGAGGTGACATCCCTGTGACCACCATAGAAACTCTTGTTAAAGACAGGGAATGAGAGATAATTGTGTCCAAGCTGTGGCTGTGTTGAGACCATACGCTTTTTAGGTACCACTGTAATTTCCTCATATGCAGCTTTGCAAATGGAATTAGTAGAATGCAAGATGCCAAGAAGCCCAAGGCCTGCAGAATTTTTCTTGCAGGGAGTTGGGTCTTTGTTGCCATTGTTTTGAAATATTGAGTCAGTTGTAGTTGTTTGTCTGGCGTCAGATAAGCCTTCTGGGCCGTTGTATTCAAGCTGGCACCCAGGAATGTCATATTTTGTGAGGGTACTAGTTTTGATTTCTTTTCGTTTACTGTGTACCCTAGGCAACTTAGAAGATGTTTTACAAAAGCCAGATGTTGTAATAGGATGTCCTTGCTTTCTGCTTGGATGAGGCAGTCGTCCAGGTATGGGTATATTTGAATTCCACTTTGTCTGCAGTATGCAAGTACTGGTGCCAGGCATTTTGTGAAAACCCTGGGCGCAGTGGATAAGCCAAAGGGCATTGCAGAGAATTGGTAATGGGTTGAACCTGCAATGAAACGGAGGTATCTTCTGCAATTTTGTCTGATAGGGACATGCAGGTATGCCTCCTTGAGGTCCAACGTTACTAGCCATGCTTTCTTGCCCAACATGGGAAGAAGCTGCTGTAGTGTTAGCATCTTGAATTTGGGTACTTGTAAGAAGGTGTTTAGAATTGAAAGGTCCAGAATTGGTCTCAAGGTATTGTCCTTTCTGGGGACTAGCAAGAGTCTTGAGTAAAATACTTGGCCTTGCTCCCGTGTAGCTACCAGTTGAATGGCTCTCATGTCCGTGAGAGCTGTAATTTGTTTTTGTGCCTCTGCCCATTGATTTTGTGGCAGGTTTGGCATTCCTCTTTTCGTTGGCAAGGTGTGGAAATGGAATCTGTACCCTTGTGAAATTATGTCTAGGACCCATTTGTCCTTTGTGACGATGTGCCAGTTGTCTGAAAAAAGTGCTAATTTTCCTCCCAAGGGAGCTGCCAAGAAAGTCTTGCTTGGCCATATGAGGTTTAAGTCATTGAGTTTGCCTTCTAGTAGTGTGGGGCCTGTCTTCTCCTCCCTTCTGTGTTGCAGAGCCCCATTGTCGAGGTTTGTAGTGGGTTTGTGGTTGTCCTCTGCCTCTTGGGCGTCTGTATTTACCCCTCTGTGGTCTGTCAGTAGCTGGAAAGGACCAATTTTTTATTGGCCAGTTTCTGTTGAAGCGAAGGGGCTGAACCTGTAAAAAATCTTTGACCGTCTGCATAGATTTTGCCTTATCCTCCATTTTCTTTAAGACGACTTCTGCTTTAACTCCAAATAGCACATCCTGTTGTAAGGGAGCATCTAGAAGCTTTGCTTTAACATGATAAGGCAGAGTTTGTTCCTTTAACCAAGCATGCCTACGTATAACAGACCCAGTAACAGCTCCTCTACAGGAAGCTTCCAAGGAATCAAATCCACACTGTAAAGTATGTTTGCCCACCTGTTCAGCTGCATGCAACAGATCCTGCATTTCCTTCAATTCAGACTGTTGAGGGAGTGTGCTCATTTTTTGTCTTATTTGAGACATTAGAAATTGCTGGTATTTTAGTATATGAATTTGACAATTTAGTGCTCTCATAGCTAGAGTGGCTGAGGTGTAAACCTTTTTCCCCCACCTGTCTACTGCTCTGGAGTCCCTTTCAGAGGGTACAGGACTTTTTGCCATAGAAGCCTTAGCCCCTTTGGGACCCTGGGAGATAGTCTCTGGGTCAGCAACAGGGTTTTTTATAAAGGAATTTGTGGGAGTCAGGCACTCTATAATATCTGTCTGGTTTGGCTGAAGCAGGAGGCAGAGAATCTGGATTTAAACTAGATTCTAAGTAAATATCATCCACAATGTCTAAAACTGGGGGGATAGCAAGAGGGCTGTGCTGGGGGAGTAAAAGAAACTCTCTAAGCCTTTTCTTTGAGTCAGAGTAGTCCTGACCTTCCCAGTGAAAATGTTCCCTCATAGTGTGTAAAGTTTCCCCAAAGGAGTAGTCTTCAGGGGGAGAAGCTGAGGGAATGGAATCCTCAGCATCAGAATCTTCATAAGGGCGAAAGGAGTAATCTTGTTTCTCAGAGGAGCCTGAGGAAATAAACACTTGATCAGAGGAGGCATAATCTTCCTCTTGTCTAGGCCTTTTGTCAGGGGGGGGTTGGGAACCCCTAATTAATGAGATCAAATCTTCAGCCATTTTAAGCATCTGTTTCTTAGGCATGGGGCCTTGAACTGGAGACTGAAGTGCATTCTTTTTTGGTTTAAGAGGAGTCTGCTTAGGGGCCTTGAACTGGAGACTGAAGTGCAGTCTTTTTTGGTTTAAGAGGAGTCTGCTTAGTGAGCGTCGTCGGTCTGAAGACACCTTCAGAAACCGAAGGTGTTTCTGCAGCACCGACATCTCTTTCTGCAATGTCGTCGGTAGGGCCCAAAGAAAAAGGCTGTGTCGGCCTAGCACTCTCGGCCAAAGGATCCAAAGTGGTCTCGGGTTCCAATTCTGTGGTAGCCAGGGGCTGCGTAGGCACCTCATTGAAAACCAGAGACCGGCCCAGCCGAGGCCTCGGAGTCTGGCTTGGGTCTAGGCTGCCTGTCCTTATCCTTGCGTTTTTTGTGTACGCCGGTAGTCGGTTGCTCCGACGGCATGGTGCAGTTAAATTTTCAACCGAAGTAATGTGCGAAATCAAAGCGTCGTTTTATAGTATGCTTATTGAACCTAGCACAAAAGCGACAACCAGTGACATTGTGGTTTGGGCCTAGGCAAGGTATCAATAAGAATGAAAATCCTTATGAGATATTTGCTTCCCACAAGAAATAAAATTGTTAACTTTTTCTGACATCGGTCAGAGGCAAGAAATGTTTCCCCAACGGGGTACTTAGCTTTATTGAAGACTTCGGATCTGAAATTCGACTTCGAAAATCTCAGGAGTCGGCCGACCGGCACTTTCAAACTGCTTCTGCTTCGGGCACCGCACGGCAAGAAAGACTGAAGAAAATAGCATCGGATGCATCATATACACCCCTGGCGCACTGACATCAGGGAAGAAGCGACAGCAACCGACGCCGGACCAAGACATTGGAATTCAGGCCGACTGCGGGACCGCCTGATGACAGGATAACCCAAGTGTGATGACTGCAGCAGGGTAACACGATGAAAGTACAGTTTTGTACCTACCATAAATGTAGATGTCCGATAGGAATGCATCTGCAGTCCTTACAAATGGGTTGTCCTGTCGTCAGGCAGCCCTTCGGTCGGCCGTATTCCAAAGTCTGGGTCTGGCCTCGGCTGGTGTCGCACTTCACCCGACGTCATAGCTGCAGTTATTCGGGTATAAAGGCATCTGCCGACGCCATTTTCCTCAGTGTTTCTTGCCCCAGATGCCAGGTGCCCTCTAGGAAGGCTAAATTTGGATAAATGCAAATGATTCCAAATAGTAGAGAGCAAACAAAAATAAGCATGTATGTACATATATATACAAACAAATACACCATAATAGATTCCCCCAGCTAGCTACAAGATGGGCAAATACCCTAGGAGTACCACAGAGGGGAAGGAGGGTGGGTAATCCTGACTGCAGATGCATTCCTATCGGACATCTACATTTATGGTAGGTACAAAACTGTACTATGTCCTTCAAGGATGCATCTGCAGTCCTTACAAATGGGTAGAATACCATAGCCAAACTGGGGGAGGAGGAGAAATGAAATTATGGTGCAGTTAAGATCCCTTGCAAAACAGCAGTGGCAAAACCTGCTCGGGAATTAGAGTATAAAGGTAAATTATAATGCTTGGCAAATGTATGCACGGAGCTCCAAGTAGCAGCCTCTAAAATGTCTTTGGTAGCCACTCCTCGAAGAAAAGCTGTGGTAGTGGCTGTAGCCCTTGTAGAGTGAGGCCTGATGTTTTCTGGAGTTTTCTTCCCATGGTAGGAGTAACAAAATCTAATGCAATTTCCTATCCACTTAGAGATTGTCTGTTTTGAAATTGCTTTTCCTTCCATTCCTGTTGCATATGCTACCAGTAGCTGGTCAGTTTTTCTATTGCTCTTGGTCCTGTCCAGGTAGTAGTGTAATTGTCTATGCACATCTAAGGTATGTAGCAGTCTTTCTCCCCTGTTCTGTGGGTTGGGGAAGAATGTAGGTAGGTGGATAGCCTGATTCAAAGATACTTTGGAGACCACCTTAGGCATAAAAGTAGGATTTGTTCTCATGGACACTCTATCTTGATGGAAGATCAGGAAGGGCTGTACTGCCATTAATGCCTGTAGCTCAGATACCCTTCTTGCTGAAGTGATTGCCAGTAGGAAAGCAGTTTTTCATGATAAATATTGTAATTCTGCTGTTGCTGCTGGTTCAAATGGAGGGAGTGTCAATTTTTCTAGTACAAAGTTCAAGTCCCATGCTGGCAATGGTGGCTTCCTAGGAGGTTTTACATTTTTAATTCCTCTTAGAAACTGCCTGAGCAGAGGATGTGAGAAGACTGGAGGATCCAAGTCGTATTCTGCTGAAATAGCTGATGCATGAATCTTAATGGAAGAATAGGACAGGCCTTTGTGGAAGAGCTCTGCCAAGTATTCCAGGATGTTGGCTATGTTTACCAGTGACACATTCTCTCCTTTTGCATTACTCCAAATGGAATATCTTTTCCATTTTGCTGAATAATTTTTCCTTGTTGAGGGTCTGCGAGACTCCAAGATAATGTCTTTAACCCTTTGGGATAAATTTGGGTTATTTGTTCTTATGCAATGTTCCAGGCAGTTAGCTGCAGTGTTTTCAGGTTTGGATGCAGGGTGTTGTAGTTGTTCTGTCTCAACAGCAAGGGAACAAGGGGTAGGGGCCATATTTGTTCCGGAGACATGCTCCTCAGTAATGGGTACCAATGTTGTCTTGGCCAGTCTGGAGCTATCAGGATGATCCTTGGACGGTCCTCTTTGATCTTCAATAGCACCTTGTGCATCAAAGGAAGTGGTGGGAATGCATATGCTGTCAGGTTTTTCCAACTGAAAGATAGGGAGTCCACCTTCCAAGCAAGTGGGTGGTACGTCCTTGTGCAGAATTTCTTTAGTTGATGATTGCATGGGGATGCAAATAAGTCTATTTGTGGGAGTCCCCATTTTCCTGTTATGGTTCTGAAGATGTCCGGATGCAGCATCCATTCGTGGGCATCCGTGGTAGTCCTGCTTAGTATGTCTGCTAGAATGTTTTCTTTTCCTGGTACAAAAATTGCTTGTAACTGAACGTTGTAACTCAGGACCACATTCCAGAGGTCCATTGCCATCCGGTATAGAGGGTACGAATGTGTGCCTCCCTGTTTGTTGATGTACCACATAACTGTGGTGTTGTCTGTCCTTATCAACAGTTGACCTTGTCGAAGAAATGGTCTGAATGTCTGAATTGCCAGTTTTACTGCCAGCATTTCCTTTTGATTTATGTGTAGGTGCAGCTGGTCTTGAGTCCATAAGCCTTGTATGCACTTGTCCAGCATGTGGGCCCCCCAACCGAGGTCTGAGGCGTCCGTGGTGATGGTTTGACTTGGTTGAGTGTTGTGGAAGGGCAATCCTTTGTTTGATTGACAGGCCTGAGCCCACCATTGGAATTCTTGCTTCAGGCATGGAATTATTGGAATTTGGGTTTCTAGGCTGTGCTTGTGCTGAGACCATAAATTCCTTAGGTACCACTGTAACTTTCTCATATGCAGTCTGGCATGTGGAACCAATATTATGCAGGATGCCATGAAACCCAAGGCTTGCAGGACTTTTCTTGCTGTTAGATGGTTCTGCTTTGTTAATGCCAAGAAGTATAGAGGGAGTTGCTCCTGTTTTTCTACTGTTAGGAATGCCATTTGCTTCGATGTGTCCAGCTCTGCACCCAAGAAGGTTATCCTTTGGGATGGTATCAGCCTTGACTTGTTTATATTGACTGTGTATCCCAGGGCTTGTAGTAGGTAAATGACCCTTTTCAAGTCTTCTGCTAACTTGATTTTGTTGTCCGCTTGTATCAGGCAGTCGTCCAGGTAAGGGTAGATTTGGATTCCCTGGAGCCTGCAATGAGCAATTACTGATGCCAGGCATTTCGTGATCACTCTGGGCGCAGTAGATAAGCCAAAGGGCAATGCTGAGAATTGATAATGCTCTGATCCTGCAAGAAATCTGAGGTATCTTCTGCAATTTGGTCGTATGGGGACGTGCAGGTATGCCTCCTTGAGATCTAGAGTTACCAGCCAAGACTCCTTGCCCAGCATGGGAAGAAGCTGCTGTAGGGTCAGCATTTTGAATTTTGGAACAAGGAGGAATGTGTTTAAAGCGGACAGGTCGAGAATAGGTCTCCATTTGCTTTCTTTTCTTGGTACCAGGAAGAGTCTGGAGTAAAATCCCTGTCCTTGCTCCATAGCTGGTACCTTTTCCACAACTCTCATTTTTAATAATTGAGTTATTTGTTTTAGAGCTTCTGTCTTTTGATTTGGAGGTAGGTTTGGCATTCCTCTCTTCCCTGGTAGAGTATGGAAGTGAAACCTGTAACCTTGGTCTATTGTCTGCAAAATCCACTTGTCTCTTGTGATGTAATGCCAGTTTACTGAAAATAAAGCTAGCTTCCCGCCCAAGGGTGCTTCTAGTTGTTCCCTGGTAGGCGGTGCTAAAGCCAAGTCACTGTGATTGTCCTGTAGTAGTGGTGGTGGCTGTGTCAGTGGCTGCACCTCGCTGGTTGTTACCCTGCCACTGGCGTCCCCTGTAGGCACCCCTGGATTGACTTTGGCCTCTTGAACGCCTATTCCTGCCTCTCTGGGCTCTGGAGGAGTCTGGAAAGGACCAATTCTTGGAGGGCCAATTCCTGCTAAACCTTGGAGGTTGGACCTGTAAGAAATCTTTCACTGTTTGGACAGATTTTGCCTTCTCTTCCATCTTCTTCAGCACCTGTTGTGCAGGAGAGCCAAACAAATTGTTCTTGTCCATGGGAGCATCTAGTAATTTTGATTTCACATGGTCTGGTAAGGCCTGCTCTTTTAACCATGCATGCCTTCTGATAACTGTGCCAGTCATGGCTGATCTAAAGGAAGCCTCCAGTGCATCATAGCCGCATTTTAAGGAATGGTTACTGACCTGCTGAATGTTATGTACCATTTCCTGAACAGATTTTTTGTGTAATGGTTCATCCGAGGACAGCTTTTTGGTTAACTGGTCTAGCATAAATTCTTGATACTGGATCATGTGGAATTGACAGTTCAATGCTCTAGCTGAAAGAGTAGCAGAAGTGTAAACTTTTTTACCCCATCTCTCTAAGGACCTGGATTCCCTTTCAGAGGGGAGGGGTTTTTTGGCAGAGGTAGCTGCTACAGCCTTAGGACCCTGGGAGATAGTCTCGGGATCTGCAAAAAGAGCCTTATACAAATGGTTATGTGAGTCTGGGACCCTGTAGTACCTATCGGGCTTAGCAGGGGCCGGAGGAAGTGAATCAGGAGCAGTACAAGCATCATTAAATGCATCATCTACAACAGAGAGAACTGGAGGAATGGCTAAAGGCCTATGTTGTGGTAAATGCAAAAAGGTTCTAAGCCTCTTTCTAGAGTCTGAGAAATCCTGGCCCTGCCACTGAAATTGTTCCCTCATAGCATGTAAGGTTTCCCCAAAGGAAAATTCCTCAGGTGAAGAGGCAGAAGGGATGGACTCTTCAGCATCAGAGTCTTCATAAGGGGAGAAAGAAGCCTCTGGAGGGTTTGTATTATCTGAGTCATCAGAGGAATCATCTGTAGAAACTGGCTCAGGGGGCTCTGCTCTAGGCCACTTCTCTGGAGGTGGGTGAGAGGCCCTGTCTGAGTGAGGTTGGGATCCCCGGATTAAAGAAATGAGATCCTCTGCTAGACTAAGCATTTGTGAACTAGAGCTAGGCCTGTGAGAGGGGGTCTTAGCAGGCACAGATTTAGTAGTTTTAGCTGCTTTAGCCCTGGCAAAAGCCTTAATGGACATGGATGCAGGAGGCCTAGCAGCTCCACGTGCAGGGGTAGAGATATCCAAGGGAATAGTGTCAGATAATTCCTGAGAAACTGCAAGAGCAGGAAGGATATCAGAAGCCGATTCCACGAGGTTGGAAGAGGCCTCGGTAGGAGGTAAGTTTTCGGCTGAAGGAAGAACCGCTTGCTCGGTTTCAGCCGAAACCGAGACACTCGGTGATGAGCCTAACCGCGGTTTCGGCCGAAACCGCAGACCGCGAGTGTCGGTCCTTTTCCTTGCGCTTTTTTGAAATTTGCATAGTCGGAGGATCCGACGGCATAATGTAAGCAAAATCAGAGCCGAAAAACTCCTCAGCAAATTCCAACCGACGTCTAAGCGTCCATCGGTTAAAAGAAGCACAGGCTAGACAAGCTGCTACGTCGTGTTCTGGGCCTAAACAAGGTAAGCAGTAAGAGTGGAAATCTTTATGAAGTATTTGTTTCCCACAAGTTAAACAATTATTCACTTTCTCTGACATCGGCTGAGGCAAGAAAGAGTCCCCAACGGGGTACTTAGCTTTTTAGAAGTCTTCGGTAGTAGTAGAAGTATTCGGTAGTAGTAATCTCTGGATCTGACCGACCGGCACTTGCGAACAGCTTCTGCTTCGGGCGCCACGCGGCAAGAAAGACTGAGGAAAATGGCGTCGGCTGATGCCTTTATACCCGAATAACTGCAGCTATGACGTCGGGTGAAGTGCGACACCAGCCGAGGCCAGACACAGACTTTGGAATCCGGCCGACCGAAGGGCTGCCTGACGACAGGACAACCCATTTGTAAGGACTGCAGATGCATCCTTGAAGGACATCATCTTGTTTCTTTGTCTTTAAAGGTGCTTTAGTCTTTGCCTTTGAAGCTGAAGTTGTTTTAATGTATAATTGTTTAGGTCTGAATACACCCTCAGAAGCAGACGCCTACTCAGCGGCTCCGGACCCATCTGAGGGAATAATCTCCAAGGCTCCAATACTTTGATCTTCTGGCGGCCTTGCCGACTCCACGTGGGTGTCGGTAGCAGCCTGCGACTCTAAAGTAGTGGGCGTCAGGGGCTGCGAAAGCGCCTCACTGAGAACCGGCGACTGGCTTAGGGGAAGCCTCATCGGTTTTGGACCTCGGTAGCCTGTCTTTTTCTTTGCGTTTTTTGTGAACTCCGGTTGTCGGATGGCTGTCCGACTAAATTGTATAATTAAATCTTCGGCCAAAATAGCTTAAATCAAAATCGTACTGATGCTTAATAGTGCGTTGGTTAAATCTAGACAAAACCAACAACTAGCTACGTTGTGATCAGGGCCTAGGCAAGGAATACAGTAAGAATGAAAGTCCTTATGAGGTATTTGCTTCCCACAAGAAATACAATTATTAACTTTTTCTGACATCGGACTGGAGCAAGAAAAAAGTTTCCCCAACGGGGTACTTAACTTTTAATGAAGACTTTGGATCTGAAATTCTAACACGAAAATCTCAGGAGTCGGCCGACTGGCACTTGCAAACTGCTTCTGCTTCGGGCACCACGCGGCAAGAAAGACTGAAGAAAATGGTGTTGGCTGCATCTTTTATACCCCTGACGACCTGACGTCAGGAAGAGGCGACAGCAACCGACACAGGACCCAAGACTTTGGAATTCAGGCCGACTGAGGGCAACCTGCCAGCAGGATAGCCCAAATGTAATGACTGCAACAGTGAAACACGAAGAACATCTATAGTACCCCCCCATGTCCTCCTTGGCCTATACCTCCTCTGCCCGAGTAGTATGGAGTACCTAAGCATTAGGCCAAACTCAATTCTCTTAGGAGACTTCAACTGGAAGGATTATACATCCCCAAGCATGTATCCCCACAGAGTTTTGGACTTCATAAATACAAACTCTCTGGGCCAGTTAGTTTGCACCCCAACTAGGAGAGAGAAAATCCTGTACTTGGTCCTCACCAATTTAAGACAGCTCTGTTCCCCATGAGTTAGAACATCCTCCATCAAACTGGATCATAAATGTCACATTCACCATAAGACTGAAGCCAGAAGTATCCTCACATAATCCATATTCAGAAATTATGTGAAGGCTTCTCTGCAAAAACTGAGTTGATTACCTGGCTAAATTCAACATCCTCCACCAATCTGATGGCTCTACTACATATGCATTATCTTTTACTGCCAAATTCTATGCATGTGTATAGATACATAGATGTATCTATCCCTAACCAAAGCAAATACAATGCCAAATTTAGAAAAAAACTTCTATGCTGGAACCCAAATATAAACAAGCTCTACAATAAAAGATAAAAATATATAACTGCACACAATAACGTATGTAATTATCAAGATGTCATTAATGCTCTTGCTAAACTTAATTAGGAGCTTCTGAAGCTCATTAAATCAACAAAAGCTAGATATGAGGCAAAAATAGCCACCCAGGAAAAAGACAATGACAAAGCCTTCTTTGTATTACAACCTCAGAAACTATGTCCAGCACTGCACAGTGCTAACAGTACATATTATCACATACTCTGATATTAAGCTCATAGCCAGTCTACTAGTGGTTATTTAAGCCTAACTTCACCCCCTCCATACATTCCTAGATCACATACAAGCAGCTACACCTCCCCTCAAATTTCCCAAGAACATGTCCTCAAAGGGGTTTCCAAGGCCAAGACCCCTGCATTTAAGGGACCAGATAACATACTAGTTTGCCAGCTGAAAAGCCTGAAACAACACCTGTCAAACCCCTTAGAGAGGCTATTCAATAGCAGTCTCTAAACAGGCTTTGTGACAGACAAATGGAGTACAACAGTAATCTCTTTGAACAAAGCTGGAGCATCAATGGACCCAGGTAATTACAGATCCACAAGTCTGACAAGCCCCAACTCTAAGGCTAGGGAAAGGATGACTATGGAATTAATAACTAATGATCAAGGTAACCTACAAGCTCCTGACCCAAGCCAGTTCGGTTTTGTCAAGGGTAGATCCTGCCTGTTTAACCTTGTTGACCTCTTTGAGAAGGTTACTGATCAATGAATGAGAGAAAAATCAGTGCATAGCACATAGCGCATATCTAGACCTTGCAAAAAGTACAGTTTTGTACCTATCATAAATGTAGCTGTCCAATAGACATGCAACTGCAGTCATAACATGTGGGTTGTCCTGCCTCAGGCAGCCCTCGGTCGGCCGGATTCCAAAGTCTGGGTCCGACTTTGGCTGATGTCGCATTTCTCTCCGACGTCAGAGCGGCTGGAGTACATAAGCATCAGCCAACGCCATTTTCTTCAGTGTTTCTTGCCCCAGATGCCAGGTGCCCTCCAAGGAAGGCTGTAATCAAATTGGAAGACAAAAACAGGATTCCAGACAAATAAATGAGCAATAAAACAAATACACCATAACAGATATCCCCAGCTAAGAGTAACAGGGATAGGAGTGGACCCTAGGCATAGAGGGGTATGGAGGGAGGGAAAATCGACTGCAGTTGCATGTCTATCGGACATCTACATTTATGGTAGGTACAAAACTGTACTATGTCCTTCAAGAATGCAACTGCAGTCATAACATGTGGGTAGAATACCATAGCTTAGCTGGGGGAGGAGGCATGCTCTAGGAAAAGGATGGTGTGGCAATCAAACCCTGCAGGACTGCCAAAGCAAAGCCTGCTCTGGATCTGGAGTATAGAGGGAGATTGTAGTGTTTGGAGAATGTATGCACGGAGCTCCATGTAGCAGCTTCTAGAATGTCCTTAGTAGGCACCCCTCTTAAGAATGCTGTAGAGGTGGCTGTAGCTCTGGTGGAATGTGGTCTGACATTGGCTGGAACAGTCTTTCCATGAAAGGAATAACAGAATCTGATGCAATGTCCAATCCATTTTGAAATAGTCTGTTTTGAAATTGCTTTTCCTTGGACTGCAGGGGCGTAAGCTACAAAAGGTTGTTCAGACTTCCTACTGGCCTTGGTTCTGTCCAGGTAGTATCGAAGTTGTCTGTGAATGTCCAAGGTATGCAACAGTCTTTCCCCCTTATTCTCAGGATTGGGGAAGAAAGCAGGCAGATGAATGGCTTGATTTAGAGAAACCCTAGATACCACCTTTGGCATAAAAGTAGGGTTGGTCCTTAATGAAACCCTGTCTCTGTGAAAAATTATGAACGGTGGTATTGCCATTAGGGCCTGTAGTTCTGAAACCCTTCTTGCTGAGGTAATTGCCAACAGGAAAGCTGTCTTCCATGAGAGAAATTGCAAGTCAACTGAAGCTGCTGGCTCAAATGGAGGTACAGTCAGTTTTTCTAAGACAAAATTGAGGTCCCAGGCTGGCACTGAGGCCTTTCTTGGTGGCTTAATGTTCTTGATTCCCCTGAGGAATTGCCTTAGCAAAGGGTGTGAAAAAACTGGAGGATCAGTGTTGTATCTAGCTGAAATAGCTGATGCATGTATCTTTATGGAAGAATATGAAAGGCCTTCTTTAGCATATCTGCCAAATATTCCAAGATGAGTGGGATGTTCAACAATGATGCATCATGTCCTTTGCTGGTATTCCAATTGCTGAATCTTTTCCACTTTGCTAAGTAAACCTTTCTTGTGGATGGTCTTCGAGCCTCTGTTAGTATCCGCTGAACTTCCTTGGAGAGAGATTGGTTGAGGTTATTTATGGGATCTCCCATGCTGTTAGCTGCAGTGTCCGAAGGTTTGGATGCACTGTTTCGAAATTGTGTTGAGTCAAAAGTAGAGGCCATTGGGGAAGGGCCCATCTCCTGGTGTGACATATGCTCCGTAGTAGTGGGTACCAGTGTTGTCTTGGCCAGTCCGGAGCTATTATGATTCCTTTGGGTCTCTCTGCTTTGATCTTTAGTAATACTGAGGTCATCAGTGGCAGAGGTGGAAATGCATAGATTGTTAGGAAGTTCCAGTTGAATGACAGAGCATCTATTTTCCAAGCTTTTGGATGGTATGTCCTTGTGCAGACTTTTGGTAGAAGATGGTTGAGGTGAGAGGCAAATAGGTCCACTTCTGGCCTGCCCCATGTCGAAGTGAGTTGTGTGAAGACCTTCGGATGTAACCTCCACTCGTGTGGATCTGTGAAATTCCTGCTGAGGCTGTCCGCCAACACATTGTCTTTGCCTGGAACAAACTGGGATTGTAACTGGATGTTTAGGCTCAGTGATTTTTCCCAAAGATGCATTGTCAGTCTGCAAAGGGGGTAAGAGTGGGTACCCCCTTGCTTGTTTATGTACCACATCACAGTGGTGTTGTCTGTCCGTATCAGTAAATGGCCTTGCTGAAGCTGGTGTTGAAAAGCCTGGATGGCATGCATTACTGCCAGCATTTCCTTTTGGTTTATATGCAGATGTGTTTCCTTTGGAGACCATTGTCCTTGTATACATCTGCCTTCCATGTGCGCCCCCCATCCAAGGTCTGAGGCGTCTGTGGTCATGGTCTGTGTTATCTGTGGTTTTTTGAATGACATACCTGTGTTTGCCTGGCTCACCGAGGCCCACCATAGGAATTCCTTTTGTAGGCATGGAATGAGCGGTATGATTGTCTCCAAGTTGTTGCTGTGTTGAGACCAAATGCTTTTTAGGTACCATTGAAGCTTTCTCATGTGTAGTCTTGCTAATGGAACCAGGAGAATGCAGGATGCCATGTAACCCAGGGCCTGTAGGAATCTCCTTGCAGTCATCTGGGTAAGTTTTGCTAAACCTTTGAAGTAATGAGTTAACTTCTCTTGCTTGTCTTCTGTCAGGTAAGCCATTTGAGAGGCTGTGTCTAGTTTGGCTCCTAAGAAGATTATTTGCTGGGATGGCTGCAGTCTTGACTTTTGGAAGTTGACTGTTTATCCCAGAGCTTGAAGTAATCGTATGACATAGTCCAAATTTCTTGTCAACATCAATTTGTCGTCCGGTTGTATGAGGCAGTCGTCCAGGTACGGGTAAATTTGTATCCCCTGGAGCCTGCAATGAGCAATTACTGAAGCCAGGCATTTTGTGAATACCCTGGGCGCAGTAGATAAGCCAAATGGCAATGCTGAGAATTGATAATGATCTGGCCCTGCAAGAAATCTGAGGTATCTTCTGCAGCTGTGTCTGATAGGGACATGCAGGTATGCCTCCTTGAGGTCCAGAGTAATCAGCCAAGACCCCTTTGCCCAGCATGGGAAGGAGTTGCTGCAGAGTCAGCATTTTGAACTTTGGTACTATGAGAAAGGTGTTTAATGCGGACAAGTCTAGTATTGGTCTCCATTGAGATTCTTTTCTTGGAACAAGGAACAGTCTTGAGTAAAACCCCTGGTCTTGTTCTTGTTGTGGAACTCTTTCTATTGCTTTCATCCGAGTCAGCAGAGTGATTTGCTTGATAGCCTCTGCCCTCTGGTTTTGTGGTAGGTTTGGCATGCCTTGTTTTCTTGGCAAGGTATGAAAGTGGAACCTGTACCCTCGGTCTATAATGTCCAAAATCCATTTGTCCTTTGTCAGTCTGTGCCAATTTTCTGCAAACAGAGATAATTTCCCGCCCAAGGGAGCTTCTATTTGTTCCCTGGTAGGCGGAAGTAGAGGAAAGTCATTGAGATTGTGGCTATGGGGCAGGTGAAACCCCTGCGTCACTTCTTTGGTTTCCTGGCTGCCATTGTTGTCCCCTGTAAGGGCCTCTGTATTGGCCTCTTCCTTGGCCACGTCTGTTTTAACCCCTTTGAAACTTTTCTGGATTAGGAAAGGACCAATTTTTTGAAGGCCAATTCCTACTGAATCTGGGGGGCTGAACCTGGAGGAAATCTTTCACCATCTGAACTGATTTTGTTTTTTCTTCGATGGTCTTTAACACATCCTTAGCATTAGCACCAAAAAGCTTGTTCTTTTCCAAAGGTGCATCCAGAAGTTTTGCCTTTACATGATCTGGTAGAGGTTGATCTTTTAACCACGCATGTATACGAATGACTGCCCCTGTCATAGCTGCCCTACATGAAGCTTCCAGTGCATCATATCCACACTGCAGGAAGTGATTGCTTACTTGTTGAGTGCTATGTATAGCTTCCTGCAAAGCCTTCCTGTCCAAAGGATCAGGAGTGGCCAATGTTTTTTGTAAATCTTCTAACAGAAAATCCTGATATTGTAACATATGAAAAAGGCAATTCAAAGCTCTCATGGACAAAGTAGTGGATGTGTAAACCTTTTTACCCCATCTCTAAAGACCTAGCTTCCCTGTTGGAGGGCAATGGATTTTTAGAGGTGGAAGCGGAAACTCCTTTAGGCCCCTGTGAAATAGTTTCCAAATCAGCAGTATGGGCCCTGAATAAATGGGAATGAGATTCTGGGACCCTGTAATACCTGTCTGGCTTGGCTGGAGCAGGAGGAAGAGAATCAGGGGTAGCACTAGAGTCAGAATATAAATCATCCAAAACATCAAGTACAGGAGGAATAGCTAAGGGCCTGTGCTGGGGCTTGTTAAGGAAAGTCCTAAGGCGTTTTCTGGAATCAGAATAATCCTGACCCTGCCACTTGAAATGTTCCTTCATGGTATGCAGAACTTCCCCAAAATAAATATCCTCAGGAGGGGAGGCCGAGGGGGTAGAATCTTCTGCATCTAAGTCCTCATAGGTCTGGAAGAGCTCTTCCTGGCTATCAGAGTGGACAGAGCCCTCAGAATCTTCATCTGAAGGAGTAGGGTCAGAGGGTTCAACCCGGGGCCTTTTATCAGAAGGAGGCTGGGATCCTCTCTCAGGATGGGCCTGTGAACCTCTAATCATAGAAATTAAGTCAGCAGCCATGGACATAATTTGTGTCTCTGGAGTAGGCTGAGGTAAGGTTTTAGTAGTAAGATGCTTTGTTTTGCTGGCTGCCTTAGCCCTAGTGTAGGCCTTAATAGACATGGCCATAGGAGGCCTGGCAGCTCCACGTGAAGGAGTGACCTTGTCTACAGCAATGGTCTCGGGCATTTCCTCGGTTTCGGTATCCGGAGGAAAATCGATAACTGGGGTCGGAGTGATGTCCGGAATCAGAGTCGTCGGTAATGCGGTGTCTTCGGTTCGGAGCGGTGGAGAGACCGTCTTAGAGGGAACCGGAGCACTCGCGCTAGATTTTGGCGTGGAGTCGGAGGTAGACGCGGGCTGAGGATGTCGGTCCCGGTCTTTTCGCTTCTTGGGAGTTTGCGATGTCGGAAGTTCTGACAGCATGGTGTAAGCAAATTTATCGCCGAAAAAATCTTCAGCGAACTCCGCCCGGCACCTGAGAGTGCGCTTGTTGAAGCGAGCACAGGCTACACAGGCCGAGACGTCGTGGTCTGGGCCAAGGCAAGGAAGACAGTAAGAGTGGAAATCCTTATGAGGTATTTGTTTACCACAAGAAAGACAATTGTTAACTTTTTCAGTAATTTCTGACATCGGCTGAGGCAAGAAAAGGTCCCCAACGGGGTACTTAGCTTTTTTGATGACTTCGGAATCGAAGAATACAGGAGCTGACCGACCGGCACTTGCGAACTGCTTCTGCTTCGGGCACCACACGGCAAGAAAGACTGAAGAAAATGGCGTCGGCTGATGCTTATGTGCTCCAGCCGCTCTGACGTCGGAGAGAAATGCGACATCAGCCGACGTCGGACCCAGACTTTGGAATCCGGCCGACCGAGGGCTGCCTGAGGCAGGACAACCCACATGTTATGACTGCAGTTGCATTCTTGAAGGACATCCATTCAACACCATCCCATACTCAGGCACTGAGGATACACAGTCCCAGCTAACTGTTAACCTCTGTGTAAGCTACTGCATAGCAAGTTGCTTCACAAACAGAACCCAGGAAATTAGGGTAGGTGGCTCTACCGCAGCAAAAAGACTTGTCAATAGTAGTGTATCCCAGAGTTCAGTCCTTGGACCCCTCCCTCTTTGGCATTTACTTCTCGGAGGTCAAAGCTAATGTAAAGGGTTTATGCCTCACCAAGTTTGCAGATGACAGAAACCCACCAGAGGACACAAAGACAGGGCCTTTCCAGAACAAATAGCTGGTGTCATAATCATAGAGAAAAACAAATGGCAAAAAATATATAAATAGTCTCATTTTGGCAAACATGACATCCTCTGTAGCCATCACATCAACAATACACCTCTGAAAATTGATTCAGTAGTTACAGACTAGGGAACATATGCAGATAACAAACTGCCCTTTGATCACCATGTATCCACTACTGTAAGAATGTCCTCCTTTATTACACAGCTTACTAGTAAGGGTATGGAGTCTAGGTTTAGGGATATGATCATTCCACTGTATTTGTCACTTGTAGTGCCCCATTCGGTATGTACCTATCTAAACCCTTAATACAGCTTCCAATGACCACAATGCTTTCTCACCAAGAATATCAAGTGTCTAAATCATAAAAACACAATGTCTCAAAATCTTGTCCCTCTTCTCAGTATCATACAGGCTACTGTGAGGCACTCTATGCCTTGTGCACATGTCCTCAACAGCCCCTAGTCTCTCTCATCTACTGCACATCCACAAGTCCAATGACTGAAAAAACACGTACTCAAAAGATCTTAATCTCTTCTGCAACACATATAGAACATGTTGGGGGGATATATATGTATCAAAGAGAATGCCATTTCTTTGGAATTGTCTTCTTACATAAAAACAAAGCACTTCCCTTACTCTATTCAAACAATCTAGACAAATGGATGGGAATTGTAACTTCACCCAAAGTTTAGCATTACTGCACCTTACAGATAGGGGTAACATGT
Organism: Protopterus annectens; assembly: GCF_019279795.1. Taxonomy (NCBI): domain Eukaryota; kingdom Metazoa; phylum Chordata; order Ceratodontiformes; family Protopteridae; genus Protopterus; species Protopterus annectens. The sequence continues at coordinate 393,497,007 of NC_056748.1, read as the reverse complement.
AAATGTTCTATCCAGTGTTGGGTTATTTGGACTTAAATTACAAGGGCTAAAAACTTCATGGGAATACAGGTCTAGGTATCTGAAGATTCTCATGGATCAAAAGCCTAGTAAGTACCTGTGAACCTATTAAAAACTGAAATAAAATATTTTACAGTTCATTAAAATACTAGAAGTCTGTCCTCTATATACTGGTAATTAAAGTTGAGAGAGAAAAATCGTTAAACATTAGGGAGTCTTACACAAACGGATAACAGACAGTAGAAGAACAGAAACAATACTGATATAAAAAGAAGGAAGAGGAGATGATAATAACATTAGGGATGGCAGAGATTAAAGCGTACAGATTATTAAAGCTACAATAAAGCATTATGAAATAAAAGGAAGATGTAATACTGCATTATAATGATCTACAGAGAATTAAGTTATGTGAATAGAAGTACTCAGACTGTCGTGGGTCTTGCTTGAGCTTGGGCAGGTCCACTATGCAGTTTTTACTAAGCAGTATTTGAGTTTAGATCTCACTCAGGAAAGTCATCAAAATTCCTAACACAGGGTGAAATGACATCAAGATTTTTAGGTAGAGTTGAAAAAGAATAGCTGTGTAAGAACGTACCATAACCTTAGATGTCCTTCTGTTCCATGTTGTAGTATTCATTACAGTAGGGAGGTTGCTGCCTGCAGCGCCGCCATCCGGCCAGTGTACCTGTCTTTGCTCCTGGAGAGTAAGTGTAACATCCCTTATCAGGGCCATGAACCGACGTAGGGTATAAAAGTGACATCTGCACGTACCCTCTTCAGAATGAACTGCCGCATACCGTAGTACTCCTGCAGGTTATGAGAGGTTCATAATAGGAGACCCATTAGACTTGCATGTAGACTAGACCCTAGGGTACAAGGTAGGCTGTGTTTAGTGGGGAGACTGGGAGAGAAAATAACTATGTCCCCACAGGTAAACCAGGGTATGCTAGTTAGGTAAAGTAGAGGGCCAGGTGGGGGGGACTGAATACTGCAACATGGAGGAGAAGGACACCTAAGATCATGGTAACTTCTTACGCAACTATTCTATATCCTTCTATTCTCATGTTGTAGTATTCATTACAGTAGGGAGAGTACCAGAGCTTTAGGTATGAGCCTGGGTGGAAGACTGGGATCCCTGGTCAATGAGGCCCTAAAGAAATGACCTGGTAAACTCTGCTCTTGCTCTGGAGGCTAAGTCCAGTTTGTAATGTTTGTTAAAGGTGTGTACTGAAGTCCAAGTTGCAGCTTCTAAAATCGAACTGTAGTCAATCCCTTTGAAAAAGGCAGCTGCCCTGGTAGAGTGAGGTTTGACATGACCATCTAAGGATTTTCCATGATAGGAATAGCACATGCAAATGGATTTAAAGATCCATGAAGAAATGGTCTCTTTGGAGACTGCCTTCCCAAGAGCTCTCAGATGGAAGGAGATGAAAAGTTGGTCAGACTGTCTGATAGGTTTGGTTTTGTCAAAGTACTACCTCAGTTGCCTGTGGACATCTAAAGAATGGAGGGTCCTCTCCGAGGAATTTTGTGGATGAGGGTAGAAAAAGTACAGTTTTGTACCTACCATAAATGTAGATGTTCGAGTGTATACAATGCTGCAGTCATTACACTTTGGTTATCCTGCCGTCAGGCGGTCCCTCAGTCGGCCTGAGTTCCAAAGTCTTGGTCCGGCGTCGGTTGCTGTCGCTTCTTCCCTGACGTCAGTGCGACAGGGGTATATAAGATGCAGCCAACGCCATTTTCTTCAGTTTTTCTTGCCCCAGATGTCACGTGCCCCCAAAAAGGTAGGCTATGCAAATTGCTAATATAACATACATATGAAAAGCAATCAAAAACTTTCAGTTATCAGCAAATACTCCCCATAGGTAGTAAAGGGTATAAGAGTTAGGTAAGTACCAGCAAGAAAGAGGAGAACGAGGGAGGGTAACCTGGACTGCATCAGTGTATACACTCGAACATCTACATTTATGGTAGGTACAAAACTGTACTATGTTCATCGTGTTACACTGCTGCAGTCATTATACTTGGGTAGAATCCCAAAGCTAAGGTAGGGTGGCTGGTTCTATAAGGCATTAGTGGTGGCTATAAGGCCCTGCAGCACTGCAGTGGCAAAGCCAGCTCTGGATTTAGAGTAAAGAGGCAGATGGTAATGCTTGGTGAAGGTATGAACTCCAAGTTGCTGCTTCCAAAATGTCCTTGGTAGGTACTCCTCTGAGGTAGGCAGTTGAAGTGGCTGTTGCCCTGGTAGAATGAGACCTAATGGTGTTAGGTACAGTTTTCCCATGGTGTGTATAGCAGAAACATATACAGTGTCCTATCCATTTTGAAATGGTCTGTTTTGAAATGGCTTTTCCCTGTGCTCCTGCAGCATATGCTACAAACAATTGTTCAGTTTTCCTGAAAGCTTTGGTTTTGTCCAAGTAGAAGCGTAACTGCCTGTGTATTTCCAAGGAATGCAGAAGACTCTCCCCTTTATTCTGTGGGTTTGGATAAAAAGTTGGCAAGTGAATAGTTTGGTTTAGAGCCACACTTGATACCACCTTTGGCATAAAAGTAGGATTTGTTCTTAAAGACACCCTGTCTTGGTGGAAAATGATGAAAGGTTCCATTGCCATTAGTGCCTGTAATTCTGAAACTCTTCGTGCTGAGGTTATTGCCAGGAGCAGAGCAGTTTTCCAAGAGAGATATTTTAAATCTGCTGAGTTAGCTGGCTCAAAAGGAGGTAAAGTTAATTTTTCCAACACGAAGTTGAGGTTCCAAGTTGGAGTTGCTGCTCTACGGGGCGGTCTTATGTTTTTAGCCCCCCTGAGGTACTGTTTTAGCAAAGGATTAGAAAAAATAGGTGGGTCCGTGTTGTAATGAGCAGAGATGGCAGAGGCGTGGATCTTGATGGATGAGAAAGAGAGGCCTTTGTCCAGCATCTCAGTTAAATATTGTAGTATCTGAGGAATATTTGGTTCAAGAGGGTCAAGGCTGTGAGCCTGGTTCCAGGCACAGAATCTCTTCCATTTATCCGAATAGGCTTTCCTGGTGCTAGGCCTTCTGGCCTCCAGATTGACATCCATAACAGCTTTGGAGAGGCATTGCTTGCTTGGCTAAGGAATCTGCCATGCAGCCAGGTTTAAAGTCTTTAGCTGGCTGTGAAGTATCTGATTGTTGTGCTGAGTCAGAAGATGTGGCATTTGACGCAAAATCCAGAGTGGCCTTTGTGCTAAGTTCACTCATTCCCTCCAGTAGAGCTCTTTTGAGTGTGTACCTTTAACCCCTAGTGGGCGTGGCTTCAACATTTAAAAATTTAAGTTATCACCTTACATTTTTAACAAATACCCATTGACAGAGGTCATATATCAATACAATTGTGTTTGCTATCATGTATGCTTCAAGATAAAATTTTCCAATACCTTGTATGTAACATGGTTTTGGAATTATTAATGCAAATATGAACAGGCAATATTTGACGCCTAGAGGAGCAGTAGGGTATAACTGCAGAAACGCCTGGAGACGTCACTCGGCTGTAATGGGTACCAGTGCTGGCGTGGCCAGTCTGGGGCAATCAGGATCATCTTTGGCTTTTCTTGCCTGGCTTTTATGAGTACCTTTGGAAGGAGAGGTAGTGGCGGGAAAGCATATACTTGTAGGTTTTTCCAGCTGAATGAGAGGGCATCCACTTTCTATGCTTGTGGGTGGTAAGTCCTTGTGCAGAATTTCTGTAGCTGGCAGTTCATTCGGGATGCAAACAGATCTATGTCTGGGCTCCACCATTCTTGTGTTATCATTCTGAATATTTGTGGATGTATTTTCCACTCGTGCGGATCCATGATGTTTCTGCTGTCGTCTGCCAGTGTGTTTTTCTCTCCTGGCAGGAATTGTGCTTGCAGATGAACTTGATAGGTTAGAGCTGTGTTCCACAAGGTCATGGCTTGTCTGCAGAGGGGATAAAAATGAGTGCCCCTTTGCTTGTTTATGTACCACATAACTGTGGTGTTGTCTCTGTCTTTAGTAGTAGTTGTCCTGGATGCAGAAAGTCCTTGAAAGCTATAAGGGCATTTTGTACAGCTAGCATCTCTTTTTGATTGATGTGAAGATGCCTTTGTTCTGCGGGCCACTTGCCATTAATACATTTTCCTGCCATGTGTGTTCTCCAGGCGTAATCCGATGCATCTGTTGTCAGTGTTTGCCTGGCTGTGGGTTGAGTGAAAGGCTGTCCCTTGTTGAGGTGACATACTTGAGCCCACCATCGAAACTCCTGCTGACGGCAAGGAATTAGTGGTATTACTGTTTCCAAACATTGACAGTGTTGAGACCATACACTCTTTAGATACCATTGCAGTTTCCTCATATGCAGTCTGGCATATGGAATTAGGAGTATGCAAGAGGCCATGTAACCCAAGGCCTGCAGAATTTTTCTTGCAGGAAGTTGGGTCTTTGTTGCCATCAATTGAAAATATTGAGTCAGATGTCCTTGCTTGTCTGGCGTTGAGATAAGACATCTGGCTGTTGTATTCAAGCTGGCACCCAGGAATATTATCTCTTGTGAGGGCACTAGCTTTGACTTCTTTTCGTTTACTGTGTACCCTAGGCAACTTAATAACTTTTTTACAAACGCCAGATGTTTTAGAAGAATGTCCTTGCTCTCTGCTTGAATCAGGCAGTCGTCCAGGTACGTATAAATTTGAATTCCTTTCTGTCTGCAAAATGCAATTACTGGTACCAGGCACTTTGTGAGGACCCTGGGTGCAGTAGATAAGCCAAAGGGCAGTGCAGAGAATTGATAGTGCATTGAACCAGTTATGAATCTGAGGTATCTTCTGCAGTTTTGTCTGATAGGGACATGCAGGTATGCCTCCTTGAGATCCAAAGTTACGAGCTAAGCCTTCTTGCCCAGCATGGGCAGAAGCTGCTGTAGTGTCAACATTTTGAATTTTGGAACATCCGGGTATGTGTTTAGAGAAGAAAGATCCAGAATGGGCCTCCTGGCTTTGTCCTTTCTGGGAACCAGAAAGAGTCTTGAGTAAAATCCTTGTCTTTGCTCCTGTGTTGGTACCTTTTGAATAGCTCTCATGTCCATGAGTGCTGTAATTTGTCTTTGAGCCTCTGCCCATTGATTTGGTGGCAGATTTGTCATTCCTTTTAGCCTTGGCAGAGTGTGAAAGTGGAACATGTAACCTTGAGATACAATGTTGAGAACCCATTTGCCTTTGGTGATTATATGCAAATTGTGACAGAAAAGTACCAGTTTTCCTCCCAAGGGAGCTGCCAAGAGAGAACTGTTTGGCAGCTGTAATGGGAAGTCATTGGGGCTGTTTTTTATAAGGTTGAGGCCTGTCTTCCCCTTCTTTCTGGGTTGATGCACCCCACTGTCGAGGCCTGTAAGGACCTTGTGGTTGACCACTACCTCTTGGACGTCTGTATCTGTCCCTTTGAGGTCTGTCTGTAACTGGAAAGGACCAGTTCTTTGTTGGACAATTTCTGCTAAATCGAGGAGGCTGAACCTGTAAGAAATCCTTCACCGTTTGCATAGATGTTGTCTTATCCTCCATTTTCTTTAATACCTCTTCTGCCTTAACTCCAAATAAAACATCCTGCTGCAAAGGTGCAGCCAATAATTTTGCTTTAACTCATTAGCCCCGAGTACCTTCTCATGGCGCCTGTGTGGTCAACACCAAGCGCGCCATGAGAACATACAAATTGCAAGGCATTAGCTCCGAGTCCCTTCCACAAGCGAGACTCCAGATTGTAGTTCACCTTAATGTAAAACAAGCTGAAATTGTAACAGAATGTGTAAATTACCTTCTGTAGTTACGATTCAGCTTGTTATTACATTAAGGTAACATTGAAGATTTTGTATAAAATTGTGTTTGAAAATTCTTCGTAAAGCAAGTGGTGGCAGCCAATCGGATTCTTGCAATCCAAGCCACCACTTGCATAACACCCCACCCCCAAACCAAGTTTCTTTTGTCTTCTCTCAATAAAAAGAGGGTCCAGCAGCAGGTATTTCTTTTATTTTTCCAAAGATTTGGAGATTTAACCTGCCGCTGGATCCTCCTATTTTGTCTTACTAGCATTCTCGGCTCGCAGTACTGTCTGTTCCCGGTCAGCTTGGCTCTGTGTGTCTTCCGGTAAGGACATGTTTTTTTGTTTCCTAATGTGTTGTTTGGTTTACACATTGCCTTTTCTTTTTTGAAAATTATTATGCCACCTACATATCTTTGCCGCATTTGCTCTGTTTTTTGACTTCATCCAATTTCCGGATTTACGGCAAGTAGTGTAGTCCTGTATCTATTGAGACTTCTTATTATGTCATGAATAGAGTCGTTTCTAACAATATGGTAACCCGTATTTTTTATATGGTTATTTATTTATTTGTTTTTTTACAGGGTTTGCTATTGAAATTTAGATACATCCCTTATCATTTGACTTGCCTTTGTTTCGTGATGGTTTCTGTTTCCGATGAAAGTTGATCACTTATATATTTCAAGTAAAAAGAAAACCAACCGGAGGTTCCACTAGCTCAGCCTCAAGACAAATCGAAAGTCCACTGGAAAGAATAAACGCAAAAAAACGGAGTCCATGTAAAGATTCTCTTGGCTCAGGTAGTTCACACTGTATGTAAAGCCAAAATAGCAACTGCAACAAATCCTCTTTATTTTCACACGAAGCAAATAAGAACAAGAATCTCAGGCTTTTTCAAGATCCAATGGATTTCCAGTGGACTTTCGATTTGTCTTGAGGGCTGAGCTATTGGAACCTCCGGTTGGTTTTCTTTTTACTTGGTTCTTTCTGTACAGAATAGACGTAATGTATCAAGAACGGTGTCTCTATGCTAGTTTATGTGCGATCCATATAGAGACGCACTTGTATATTACAATGCTTCCATGTGCTCTTAGCTTATAAACTCAATGTTTATGTTGGAATTTACCTTACACAAATTAAAATGCCTCAAATTCCTAACTAAAAAAATATCTGGTTTAACTCACTTAACCTACCCCAACAGACCATAAACTGTATCCTGCTACTCAGTCTTCTACAGGGTCCTGAGAGGCAATTTTTGCTTAGCATTTTCTGTGCAGACAAGCTTGAGTATAAATAAAGCGCATTTTTAAACAAGACTTGAGAATGCGAGTATACAGGGGAGACTATACAATTGGAAGTGCTACTTCATACGCATGCCCCTTGAATTACACATCTTGTAGTGCTGGTATTGGTGCCTGGAGTTGCTCTCCACTGACTGCATTCTTTGTGGTTTCAGGAAATTGCACCCTGAAGCAGAAATTGGGACTCTACAGTTGTTCGCTACGAGCAGGGATGCAATTTTTCAAAATCGACATTTTACATTTGAGTAAAGTAATTCCTTTATTTTACTATCTGGACTAGCGTGATTTGTGTTTCCCGCGATTTCATTTTTTTTTAGTTATTTCGTTTATTCGATTTAAGCTCGAGTATAAATTGTCATGAGCTTCTGAAATGTGCATAATGAGGAAACAGTCAAAAAAAGCAGTGCTTCATAATGGCTAGAAAGCGCTGTAGAAAGAAACAGCTGTCACAGGGTCAGAGCTGAAATGAATATATACTGAGCGGAAGCCAACAGTGATGAATTTTAAATGATCACATGTTGATACTAAGCAAGCAGTCACAAGGACCAATAAGAGTCTAGATAAATAAGTTCCTTGAATTTTTGTGTAATTCAGTAGTGCACTATACAAAATAACCCATGGAGAATTAATGACTTCCAATCCAATTATTGTGATTAACTTCGAAAATGTTACAGTACTGCTTTGTTTGAAATGTAAGGGAAGCGTTCTCCTACAGGTATGGAGTACAGTGAGTTAGATACTTATCGTGCCAATCAGACTCATTTACTTGCTGATGTAGAGTAAAATCCTTGGTACAGATATCTGAGGAGCCATTAGTTCTGCAAACTTGAAGGAGGGTGAATAATTAGGGATCTTTCATGTCTTGAAAAGCAAGGCAGATTTGTCTTGAGGGCTGAGCTAGTGGAACCTCCGGTTGGTTTACTTTTTACTTGGTGTTGAAAACTCAGTGTTTATGTTGACAGCTTGAGTCTGTAGATTCAGATTGAGCTTTATTTAGCCCTAGGGTAGAATGCGCTTAATGTTTACAATTTAATGTTACCCTAGTAAGAGCGTCAGAAATAAAGGTAGCCATAAAAAAATGGATCTATACTGCTGTAAAAATAATGGTTTTCTCGGACGTTAGTTATAACAGAAGATAGATCTGTTTCTGTATAGTCATATTTAGATATGCTGCCGATATATTTAACTCCGTATGAATTACAGAAGTCATTTCTGGACACATTGCAGATGCTGCAAAGTACACTTTTAACATCAGAGGCATATTCATTTCATGAACTTTGATCATATTTTGACTTAGGAATAGGGTCAATTCCGGTCATGATGCTAGAAACCCCAAAGAAATGAAACTGAGTAAACATAAATTTACTTTATCAGGATATTTACAGTTTCTTTTCATCAAGTAGCAGCTATGTGCATTTAGGATCAACTACAAATTAAAATTTGTAAACTTCTCACAGTGCTGAAAAAGCTAACGCAGATCAGTAGAACATTGGTGGATGGGATGGATGTGAATCTTAACTCTATATTTCCATTTACTTTGCCATACAGTAGAATCAGACTAACCCTTCAAGTTGACCATTTTTAAAGTTGTGTTTCCACCTGCTGTTCTCTTTAATTGTAATACAAGTGTGGAATGCATAAAAGTGTGAAAAAATGAAGTATGTCAGTATGTATTCATACACAACACACACAGACATACACCTACACTTTATATATATATATATATATATATATATATATGGACACATTCAAGCAGTTGGGATCAAAATCTTTTTATAGCTAAGTAGGTTTCAAGACTGAGTCATTTTGCCACCTGTTCACTGTTATTTTTTAAGTTTTCAAGGCTTAGACATTGAGGTGTTCTTCAATTGTTGGCATGTTTTTTTTTGCCTGGTGGGTAGTAGGAGCATTGATAGTGAGTACCAGGATTTTCTTGTGTTTATGGTAATAATTTGTGGAGGGCCGACAAAGAACCTGCACCCACTATTGTTTCTTCTTTTATTTTCCTATGTGGCTGAATTTCCATCTTCTGTGGTTATCTTTAAAGTGCCATATATTGAGGTGTATTTTTTTCAAGGGACGTGGATACTACTGATTGGTGACTGGTAAAAATCTTTTTTGCTTCAGGCAAGACTTCAGGCCCTTCAGAAAATGTATGCTAATGTAAAACCTGTTAGTCTTATCAAATTTGTAAGTTCATAAGAGCAGAATGTGTCCAGATTAATCACACTAAGAAAGTGAGATGTATGCATTATTATCATTGGTTTTGTATTATGAATCTTTAATGTTGTTTTATAATGATAGTTGATAAGTGAGGCAGTTGGGAGCATGCAGTATAGGACATTATTAGTGTTTCTTTTCATTATTAAATGCCCATAATACACCTCTTGGGAATCTTGTAGAATATGAGTGTTTTCAAACTTTCTGTGATCTGTTGTGCTTGTTCTGTAATAACCTGTTGGTGGTTTACTTGCAGTTGCAGTGCTTTGTATGGCTAGTTAGGGTCTTCCCTGAAATGTATGTATAGTTTGTTGCTGAAGTAAACTAAATGCATGCTATTTTTCTTTATTCACTGGGTGGATGGGTGACCCAGCAGTACAGCATTTTCTGGCACAACCAGATTAATGCATGAAATGCCAACAGCAAAGTTTAGATCTCCATTACCAACTGTTTGGTCATTTGGAATGTATGTTGTCATCTAGGCTGACTGACTGGATTGGTACATGCCCCAAAGACGTTTTGGAACAAAAAAAAACACTGGTTATTGGAAAGCTCTGTGACATCAGAATAAACACAGAAGAGGAGGAAGGGAGAGGGGGTGTAAAACTTGTATCCTATTTTTCTTGAAACGTCATTTAGCCATGGTCCTGTACATCTCGTATCTGTGTAAATTAGAAGTTATGTACCTACCATAACGTTCCATGTTAGTTGTCTTCTCTCGCCTTCTTTCTTGCTGGATGGGCTGCCTCGAGCTGGTAAAAGTGACTCTCGAGCTTAGCAAGTGCCGAGTCGGAGCTGAGGATCGGCTCCGAACCCATCCAGCAAGAATGAAGGCGAGATTGACAATTTATCATTTACTGGTTTTCTTATTATTGTTATTCTTGGTAATGTTCTGTAGTCCCATAATGACATAAAAGTGGCTCATATCATATGGGACTGTAGCTATTGTATACAGACTTTATTTTTCTTCACATGTGGCAAAATTAGCAAATGGGAAGCTACCGTTCTGTAAGTAATGAGGTTTCCTAGTTATTACTGCTACTTATGAGGAGTACACCAGTATATCAGTTGTGGTATAATTTTAATTGTTGCAGTTTTTTGTATAAGCAGGTCAGAAAGGGAGGGGAACTTCATTTGCGTAGTAGATGTGCTCATTTTTTGAGATGAGTACCTTTATGTAGTAAAGGTGGTCATTGTAGTGGTCTGTTGGTAACACCTTTTGCTTGCTTATAATAATACTTCCGCAGATTGGTCATTAATAATTTGATTACTGGTGATATGGTGTTATAGGATCTTGAACTGCTTTTATACATGGCCTTCATTGTCTACTTTATATTTTTAGTTAACATAATAGAAATTGTATTTTTTTCAGTTTGGGCATGGTATTGGGCATTATATGGTTGTAATAATGTTTGGTGTTTGGCATTAGATTAATTTAAAGTGCCTTTATTGGTCATAATACCAAGTTAGAGACTCTTTCAGTTTGTCATTTTGTAAATTCTGTTAATCAATTATTCCAAATAGACTTTTGTGATGGCTTGCTTTTCTGGGGATACTGTTAAGATTGTTTGAGACTTTGCTGTACACACTGAAAGATTTTGTTGGATTAGTACTTTCATATAGCTTGCTCACATAAAGCTCAAGTATGGCTATCTACAGTATTTATTTAGTCTCTGTTTTTTATGAGAGAACACAGCTTTCTACTAGTGCTGATCAGAGATGCCTTCTCTTTATGGGATTTTGCTCTGTCGTGCAGTAGTTTCCTTTTGTTGTACAAGTTTATGGCTGGGGTCCACCAGACAGGACGCCTTCCCTTGGTGGAGAGGGTCTTGGTTTTATTTGGGATTGCATGATCCATGCATTCTTGGAGATGTACATAGAAAGCATTTGTGAAGGATTCTGCATTGTGGGATGTGGTTTCCACTGGCCCAGTCGGATTAAAGGATACCATCTCAGTTATAAGAAGTGTAAAGTCGGCTTTTGAGAAGTTTTTCACTGTAGTCAGGTGTTGTGGGTGGAGGTGGGATCTGTATATCCAGGGATCTGTATATCCAGGGTGATTAGTTTGTGGTCAGATCTCACTAGTGAGAGGTATACTTCCGGTGTGGAGCACTTTGTCCCCATGTTTGTGATTATCAGGTCTAGTACAATATCTCCCCTTTTTTGTAGAGGTGACTAGCTGTTCCATTGCATTTGAATTTATGAATTCCAGGAAGCTTTGGCCTAGGGTGTTAGTACGTTCGTGATTAACTGTACTACTTAAACCTATTGCTTCATGTCATGATTGAAAACAATTATGCATTTATACTGGGCATGAGTCTACTCTGTGCTGCAAGAGAAACACGCTCATTTCTAGACTCCCTGAAATGTGAATAAAGTCAGAGCATTCTGGTTGCTGGTTAGTATCTTACCAGGGCATCTTTTTTAATCTTTTTTTAATAGATTTTTTTACCTGAATTTAGAGAAAGCCAGCTCACCTAAAAGTATTGTCACTTCTATTGTGACTTCTAGTGTTGCTGATCTGAGTGAGCAGAACGGTGCGGTTATAATACATTTATTTGTTTAGATACGAAGATCAGAAGTAAAGCTTAGATGCATGTAGTGCAAACATTTTTTAGATTCAATTAAATTAAATTACTAAAGGCTATACTGATCTGTGAAAGAGTATTTAGCTATGCTAGTAAGTAGAAGTGCAGAAAAAATATTTCTGATAGCATTATAGCATGGCTTAGTTTGATTGTTTTAGAGGAGGGCAGGAAGGATTTCATTTTGCAACAAAGCCCTAGTCTTGAATGCATGGATGAAGATGGGCAGATAGTGGGTTTGTTCTTTTGCAGGTTACTGTAATTTTATCAGGCCAGTTGATTCACTATAAATGTATTTGATTTGATTGACTGTATTTCTCCCCTTTTGTTTGTTCTTGGAGAAAGAAGTATTCTGAGAGGGAGACAGAGGAAGTGGAAGGGAGATAAATGTACATCGGTGATGCAGTCTTAGGTAGTACTCAAAACAACATGCATTTATCTGATTTCATTTGCAACCACCCCCAAACATAGTTTATGGAGGCACACTATACAAAGCCATGCTGTTCTCACCAGAGCACAACACACTTTCCCACATGTGATACTGTGAACTGTCTTTATTTTCTAAAGTGTAACTTACCACTTTTTTCCAAACAGTTTTAGGAGGGAGGACTGAACTCACTTTGGGTACAGTTGAAAGGTATGGAAGGAAATGTTTACAGTTTGCTTGCTGAACTGTGACTGCTTTGTATTGTCACAGATATTCACATTTCTAACTAAATTACATACCTTGAACTGCTGGTTTATTTGCTTTCCATATCATCTCTCATAAGCTTTATTTATCACACAGCATAGAAGTGTATATAGAAAAACAACTTGTCTTTCTAGAATCCAACCCTGTAACAGAACCTGGACTTCCTCTATGTATTTTGGAGAGAGGGCCTTCACCCTGACTTGAATGG